>NC_081772.1:3772500-4120000 GCF_963082965.1 Carassius carassius
AAAGAGCTCGTTGAGTAATTTCACAAGTCCTTTGGGGGTCACGGCAGATGACAGTTGTGTAAAACCTACGATGTCTGCGAAAAGGATACTGCAGAGAGAGTAGAGATGTTAGATCAATACTTCCATCTGTTTGAAGGGTTTGAAGCTTTGTTTAAAGGCAACAGGAAATGACAACCTGTAATGTCACTTGCCATCTACTGGTTTGATGATGTAAATACAGGAAGGTCTACACTCATAAACATAATTTATGTATTTGATTTGCATATAAACTGTCCATCTATTTAGTTTACACAATTTTAACATAAAGAAATGAACATAATGTGAGGCATATTTTTAAGTCATGCATAAACAGAGGTAAGAAAGGAAAAAAGGTAAGATTTCTGCATAAAAAAAAGAAATCAAGTAATTTTATTATTAACAATTTGCATGCATTTTGTATGTATGTAATTTGTATGTATATTATTTTAAATCATCGCATTTTCAAAATGCATTTATTAAAATGTCTTAGAATCAGCACAAATCTGTTTATTGTGAAAACAATTAAATGGATTCAGTAAACAAGTACGAACATGGTTAAAATATGGCTATAGGAACAAGTTAGTAAAAACCAGGTTTACTAAAGCTAAAAACATAAACAAAATTTGTTACTTGAAGCAAAATAAAATATAAAAAAAAAAATAAAAAGGCCAAGGCAACATATATCATTTTCTTTTAGTTTTTCTTGATGAACTAAAATAACTAAAACGGAATTAAAAAATATATAACTAATTAATTACTTTTTTTTTTTACTAAAATGTAAAAGAAAACTAAAAAATTTATAAAAAGTATAAAAATTTATGAGATTGAAAGAAATTGGTTTTATTGATTATAGATACATACAAACACTTTACATTTATTTATGACTAACAAATATGCAGATATATCCTGAATGAGTCAATGGACAAATATGAGTGAATCTTTTGGTTAAACAGATTCAAAAGAATCACTGGGGTGAATCAGAATTAAGATCCACTTAATAATAATAAATGAAGACAGGACAACGATAATGGAGTGACTATGAGTGGAGGACAGTTAGAGGGTTTTACCTGACGTTTTCGTGGCGGTACATGTACATGGTGTTGAACTGCTGAGCATCTGATTTCTGATTGGCTCCTTTCTTCATGCCCTGCAGCATCTCATCTGCTATGTGCTTCGGTAAGATGGACAACAGCAACTCCTCCTATACATACACAAAAACATATATATATAAAAATACAAGGTATACAAGGTTGTGATTGATTATGCACTTTTATCATCAATATGATAATAAAAAATAAAGAATTGCAATGTCTCAGTTCATGATTATTAATTAGATAGAGTGGACTTTGCTAGATTCAAAAGTATCACTCTAGTTCACGAACAGAAGAGTGATGTGGGATTTCGGGAGTTTGATTGCAGGGCGCATTTGTCTCTTGCTGCCGTTGCCATAGTGAGTTAAACCTGTCAGCTGCACTCTGATTGGTTGGATGCACTCAACTCACAGAAGCCCCCACTGTTGCTCTAGCATTCTGGGATTGATAGGGTCTCTGAAGACCATGTGAGAACATGAGCAGGAAGGACAGAAAGAGATGCTGGCAGTAAATTAACACAAAATAGCAAACACTTTTAGTATCTTATATGGCACATGTTGTCAAGATAAATGGAGTAAGATATATATAAATAAATAAATAGTTTAAAGTGTGACGTGACATTCAGCCAAGTATGGTGACCCATACTCAGAATTCTTGCTCTGCATTTAACCCATCCAAAGTGCACACACACAGAGCAGTGAACACACACACACACTGTGAACACACACCCAGAGCAGTGGGCAGCCATTTATGCTGCGGCACCCGGGGAGAAGTTGGGAGTTCAATGCCTTGCTCAAGGGCACCTAGATCATGGTATTGAGGGTGGAGAGAGCACTGTACATGCACTCCTCCCACCCACAATTCCTGCCAGCCCAAGACTCGAACTCACAACCTTTCGACTGCGAGTCTGACTCTCTAACCATTAGGCCACGACTATTTAATAAATATATAAGTCTTTATTTAGCTCTTAAATGATTCAGTAAATATATATGAGTAAATAAGTAAGTCTTTATGCAGCTGTTAAATATATAATTTTATAAATATGTAGTTTTAATGCAGCTATTAAATAAACAACTTAATATATACATCTTATGCAGCTGTTAAATAAGTCATTTATAATATAAGTCTTTATGCAGCTCTTAAAATAATTAATACATATTTTCTTCATGTAGCACTTCAATTCATTTTGCAACTGTTCAGTCATTTAATAAATATATGTCTTAATACAGCTGTTAAATAATTGAATAAATGTAAGTCTTTATGAAACTGTTAAATAAATTATTAAATAATTATTTAAGTCTTTATGTAGCTCTTAAATAAGTCATTTAATGAATACATAAGTCTTTAAATAAGATTTTAAATAAATTGTTTAGTAAATATACCAGCCTTTATGCAGATCCTATAATGTCTGTATTGCACTTTAGTGAGATATTTTTTATGCATAAAACAGATCTTAAAACTAGTGCATACTGTGTGACCAACATAAAATAATGTGTGATGACAAATTTGGACTCTTGGGTCTTTATTGTTGCTGCTGTCACAATAATAGCAGCCTGGGGACTGACTTCATTACTGCAATAAGAGTGACAACAGAACACAACCTGCTGTGTGTGTGTGTGTGTGTGTGTGTGTGTGTGTGTGTGTGTGTGTAAAGTGTGTCCTTGTCTCTAGTTCTTCTCAGATGTGGCAATAACAGGTAACAGGACACAAGGGCCCCAGAGCAGAGCTACACCACTGAGCCCAATTAGAGCATCTCAGTACGTTCATTATTCACACACTCAAACAATGGCACAAAATCCCTACAAAAAGCATCCGGTGCACTTAAAAGCCTTTTTCATTAAAGAGAAAATTTGAATTTGGAAATGCATTTGTGTGTGTACCTGCTGTTGGCTCTGTTCCTTCAGCGTAAGACTGACTTCCAGAGATTGTTTAGCCTCTAGGAACGCTGTGCGGTACATACGGTCGGCCATGAAATATGACATCACGCCCACCAACATGGCAGCAAAATACAGCATCAGATTCGCCACCAGCTATGAGAAACAACATACTCGTGTCACTTTTGCTTGAATAGCAACTCCAGTGCTTTTATATTTCCACATGGAAAATAGATGTCTGAGTGATTATTTTGAGTTGTGGTTGAGTTTGTCTCATGGCGTCAATGTAAAATCATCATATCAGATTCTTCTGTAAGCTCCGCCTCCACGTGCATGACATGAAACATGTGACCCTCTCTCTGTCATGCATTACAGTTTTAGAGATCAACCCATGGTACCACTGCAGTACTGTTATTAAGGGTTTGGTTAAATATAAACACTTAATTTGCACTACTTTATATCAAAGGTTTGGGGGACAGTAGGATTTTTCAATGTTTGAAAGAAGTCACTAAGGCTGCATTTATTTGATTAAAATAATAAAATAAAAACACTATTATTGTGAAATATTATTACAATTAAATATAAATATTTTCTATTTTAATATATTTTCAAATGTAATTTATTCTTGTGATCAAAGCTGGATTTTCAGCATCATTACTCCAGTCTTCAGTGTCACATGATCTTCAGAAATCATTCTAATATGCTGATTTGCTGGTCAGAAACAGTTATTATTATTGTTGAAAATAATTGTGCTGCTTAATATTGTTGTGGTGATATTGTTTTTGTTTAATTAAGCATTTATTTAAAATATACATTTTGTGCACCATTAGAAATGTCTATACTGTCACTTTTGATTAATTTAATGCACCCCTGCTGAATAAATCAATTTCTAAAAATAGTATGTAAAATCCAAATATTATTATAGATATTATCAATCAATATCATTATTTAATGTAATTTATCTGTTACCACATGAAGCTTTTGTGTGTGTGTGTGTGTGTGTGTGTGTGCGTGTGTGTGCGTGTACTGTAGTAGTGATGATATTATGGTAACAATATTCATGTAGCCTACCATGGTGCCATGTCCAAAATAAATAAACCCCAAATGATACCATGATATTTGAAAATGGTATAAAATATATTTAAAGTAACTTACTATAGTATTTGGCAACCGATAAAAGAGAGTAAGTGTGTGTGTGTGTGTGTGTGTGTGTGTGTGTGTGTCACCTGTCTGATCAGCACTGTTAAATGCAATTTGTCTTGGTGTCTCTGCGCAATAGTGAATCCCAGCAGCAGCGTGTGCGCGCAGCACGAGAGCGCGCTCAGGAGCGAGATGGGTGAGAGCGGCAGCGGGAGCGTGAGAAAGAAGGAGAAGAGGAAGAATGTCTGCCATCCGACAGTGTCACCGGCCGCGTAAAATCCCGCGAAGTTCAAACTGAAGTAACAGAGCACGTGGACCGTGATGAGCAGCCAGAGCGCGTACGGCACGAGGCTCCGGGACACGGACTCCGGCAGCAAACGCAACCGGCACAAAATGTAGAGCAGAATATCCGAGGCCAGCCCGCCTGCTGCCACCGCGAGCGTCTTCAGTTTATCCTGAGAGTAAACCACCGCGCACATGATGATGACATAACCGTTAAAGAGAGCCGCGAACACGATCAGCACCAGCAACGTCTCCTGCCGCTGCCGCAGAAAATACGTCTGATAAACTTTCTCCAGAGACTCCGGTGTAAACTTAAGACGCACGAAACGCGGCAGAGACAGACCTGTCCAACGCCCCGTCATCTCGTGCGCGCCTCCGCCCGTGCGCGTCTCCGCCAAGGTAACCGGACCGTCCTGAATCCCGTTCACCGACATACTGAAGCGTTAGTGAAGTTGGACATGTAATACTGCTATCTGTAGACGATCCGTCACGGTTGTCCGAGTTTATTCCGCTCGGGTTTGAGTAGAAACGCACCGGAGAGATTCAGTCTGTCATTCCTTAACGATACCCGGCTCCGTCTCCATGACAAACACATCTCGAACTGCTCTTCCACATCCTTAAAATGCAACAATAACAGAAGTAAAACAAAGCAGATTTAAGTTTTTTTGTAAATGTCGTTCATAGCCTAAATTATCCAATAGGCCTGGCCTATCATGTCAGCAGTCGTCATAAGCTACTAAAAATAATTAATAAAAGCACATATAACCGCATAAATTGGGTTACAAGTTAATTTCTCAACGCACTATTTTCAGATGACACAAAGTGCGCGATAAAAAGTTTAGTTTTATTTTAAGACTTTTATTGGATTGTAAATCGACCATTTTATGTCATATGTGCAAGTCAATAGAAGCATTTGAATGAAGAAAAAAAAATATATATATATATATATATGTAATTATATATTATAAAACTTATACTACAAATAATATGACTTATCACATTAAGATATTAATATAAATTATATTATTATTATTATTATTAAATTCATCTGACTAGACTTTCACTAGACCATGTAAACAGAATTGATTTAAAGTGATAGTCCATAAAAATCCTGTCATTATTTATTTACCCTCATGCTGTTATTTTTTTTCATGGAACATGAAAATATAATTGTTTGAAGAATCGTTTCACAAATTTTGCCATGCAACAGTAACTATAGCTGTCAAACTTCAAAACAGACAATTAATAACAGAAGTATCACATAAGTAGTCTACATGACTCTTTATTTTTGGTTGAACTCACTCAATGTTATATTTGATGATTAAAGAACCGAATAAACAAAATTGTGTCTTACCTGATTCAGGTGGAAACTTGATTTGTTAGGTAACCGCTTTTATTGTGGCAAAAGACCAACATTTCCTGTTAATATAAGCGAAAAATAGCTCTAAAATTAAAGCGAATAATTAATTTACGATTATTCCTTCCATTAAAGTCAGATATTACATCTTGTAGGTTTGGTAAACAATCCATATGTCACTGAAGGCTTTCTAATAATCTCTCTCTCTCTGCCAGTGTTGCTGTAACCAAACCCAACTATTTCCAGGTTGCTACACTGTGTTCTCTTGAGAATACAAACCTCATACCTGAGGGAACTACAGAAATGTGTTTTCACACTAAGTTTTCCATTCTATAATATGTTGTAATGATTAAAGCAACGGTTTACGTTCATTTAATATGTGTTCATTCCTGTTTGTTTTAGTGTTTTCTTAAAGAATCAATATTCAAGAACATTCATGTTCCAAAAGCAGCAGTAGAATTATAAAGGTATATTTTTCATAATATTTTATGCCTATTCCTCATTGTATTGGTCACTTCCATGCTTGTGGTCTACTGGTTGCCTTCGTATTATTGCAGGACTCCACATACTTTACAGGTCTTGAGCAGATCACTGGAGCTGTGCAAAGTCCCTCCCTGCTTCAGACACTCCACCATCATCCCCATCCCAAAGAAACCCAATCACAGGACTCAATGACTACCTGTTGCTTTAACATCTGTGGTCATGAAGTAGTTTGAAAGCAAACAGCTTTACTGAGCAAACAGGTCCGTGGATGATGGGACTGAACTACATCCAACAACATCTGGACAAATCAGGGACTTATGCAAGGCCATCCCAACACAACCACAACAGCACTGGTGCTCCTCAGGGATGTGGAGTATTGTATTGTTTATTATTTTTTATAGCACATTTAAAAGCAACTCATGTTGGCCAAAGTGCTTTCCAATAAAACAACATTTAACCAAAACTAAAACAGCAAGAATATAAAATAGCATGACTTAAACAAACAAGAGCATCAGATATACACCAGCTATCTCACATCAAATGCCCTGGCAAGTAAGTGCCCCCTTAAAAGTGTTTCAAAATGACCGAATGATGTACAACATCTAATTTCCAGTGGCAGGTCATTCCAGAGGCGAGGTGCTGCAGTTGAAAAGACACAATCTCCTTTTGACTTTAAGCAGGATTTTGGGACCTTTAACAAACATTTTTTAGATGACCTCAATGGCCGTGCCGGAGAATAAAACTGGATCATGTCCGAAATGTATTTAGGAGCTAGATCATGCAAGGCTTTAAAAACAAAGTAAAACCTTAAATTGAACTCTAAAATTAACCGACAGCCAATGCAATGAAGCTAGGATTGGGTTAAACACTGACCTGTTTCTTGGTCCCAGTCAGCAATCTGATTGCTGCGTTTTGTAATACTTGAAGACGATTCAACAGAACAGTGGGAATCCCCAAATACAGCGAATTACAGTAATCCAAACTTGACATAATAAAAGCATTTATAACGCGCTTTAAATGATCAAACGACAGAATTGTTTTTATTTTTGCTATATTTCTTAACTGAAAATATCCCATCTTTACCAAAGACCACTCCCAAGTTTCTTACTTGCTTATGCAGATTTGTGACTAGACCGGTTAACACATGTGAAGACGGTATAATAGGGCCAAATATTAGGCATTCTGTTATAGCCTCATTTAACTGTAAAAAGTTCTGTGCCATCCATAACCTAATCTCATAGTAGTAAGTCATCACAATCACCTTTATTCAGTGGAAGATAGAGTTGTGCATCATCTACATAAAAGTGGGATACATTAGATTCTCTAACATTAATCTTAGTCTTAATTTACTTTCATTTTATTAATAAAATCTGGAAAAGGGAATGGGAAGAGGACAAGAAAATGCAGGTTTAGTTTAATATAGATACTGGATAATAATAATTTCTAAGCTTGATAATGATTTATGATTACAATTAGACTGAATTGATTTTTTTAGCAATTTTAGTACCGGTATAATATTAAACAGATACATTTATTAGGAGGACCAAACATCTTGTGCTGTCTGAAAATGAAATATTTCATGCATTATAATTAGGCTAGTACAACATTTGTTCATGATAAATGAAACGGAGAGGAAAATAAGTTCAAATTCATGAAACGTGTCTGTATATTTTACGTTTTTATTTATTTTATCACAGGTGATCGCAGAAGATCACACATACAAATGTTCCTTCCTCCAATTTTGAGATATAGGATAACTTAGCAGTTTGTCCAACTTTAGAATATCCCAAAGGGTTTAGAATAAAAATAATCGGCTAGAATTGTGTATAAAGTACATTCAGAATGTTTGATCAATTCAACATCTTAAATGAGTCATAATAGAAAAACATTCACACATAATATCTGTGAACAGGATAAACAATCATCATCACTTTTTCTTAGAATCAAGTCCCATATGTCGTCTCATAAACATTTCACAGAAATAGAATAAAGTAAATGATCATATGAATCAGTAGAGTGGCTTCTAATGAAATCTAAATTGAAAACATTCATTGTGTCATTGCCATGCACCTTTGCAAGTAGCCAACGTTTTAACTCTACAGATGCTTGCATTTTACAGACATGAGGTTTTGTTCGAGGAGCTGGGATTATTTTGCTTAAGACGAAAAAAATGATATTAAGATATCATTGTCACAGAAATCGTTACATCTGGACGCTTTTTTTTATTTTTCTGATTTTCAGTAGATGATTTTAAGATCTCTTCGATGCCCGCTGATGAATCTGTTTTGTGGTTAATGACTCAAACCAAAGTTCATTGACTGTCGCCCACAGGCGGATTCCAGCGGCCTCTGCCGGTCAGAGCGGGTAGTGCGGCATGCTAATATGCTGGTGGAACGCGCCGTGGTGCGCGCCGTAAAGAATCTCCGTGGACGCGCCGCTCAAGCCCGTGCACAGCGGCTCATGGTTGCTCAGGACCGTGGACAGATATTTGGCCTCCTCCGTGAGTCTTTTCACCTCTTTTCTGAGCGCTGCGTTTTCCTTCTCCAAACTTTCACTTTCCTGCAGCACAACAGAAAATAAAATACATTTAATAAGCTCCTGAAATCAGATTTAATGTGATACTGTACTTTTTCTGAAGAACATGCAAGTACATTATACATTCTGCAGGACATGAATTTTGAGTTTTGTCCTCTAGATGTCCTTACAGTCAGAGGTGGGTAGAGTACCCAAAAACTGTACTCAAGTAAAAGTAAAAGTACTAGTCTGAATAGTTACTTGAGTAAGAGTAAAAGAGTACTGGATGAAAAAATCTACTCAAGTAGTTAGTTGCTAGTTACTTTGGGTCATATATACGGAGCCTATTTTTATTTAGATATATAGATAAAGTGTATGTAATGTATGTGTGTGTGTATATATATATTTTATCAGCCTTTACTTCAGTCTTCAATGCCACATAATCCTTCAGAAATCATTCCAATATGTTGATTTACTATCAATGATGTTCTTTTTATCTTTATATACATCAAATAATCCTAAACAAAATGTCACAGGTTCCACAAAAATATTAAGTACCAAAACTGTTTCCAGCACTGGTAATAAATCAATAGGCTATTTTAGAATTATATTTTTAAGGATCATAACTCTGAAAACTGGAGTAACAGCTGATGAAAATTCGGATTTGCATCATGAAATAAATTATATTTTAAAGTATGTATTATATATGTATATATAACCTCTGACACAGAGAAGAGTGAAAACTCCTCACATGACCGCTAAGTTACTGAACATCTGAACATAATGAACCAAATGCACATTGACAGATCTTCTTCTGTCTGCTCGCAGAAGTATATTTCTGCAAGCGTAAATATTGTGAAAATATCATATTTAATTGTGTCTAGGCATATGAGGGTCGTCATGTGACACAGCAGCCACAACAGCATATTGGCAAATTATTATTAGCATTATTTTTTGTATTTATTTTTTTTTCATTTTTATTAGAAAAATTCCCAGACGCATGAACTATATAATAAAAAATCTCGATTCTCACATTTCATAGAATGTTAATAATGATAATATGCGATGGTCAAAGTAGCCTAATTATGTAATTTATTATAAAAACCTGTCTGTTTACTTAAGTAACAGATATAGGTGTCATGCCATAACATATTTTTAATACGACTGACTTTATATTAAATGTGAATTTAACATTGAAAGTTAATGTGATATAAAAATTGCTACTAATCTTTCATTGTTCAGAAAGAGAGCAAATAACATTGACATTATCAAAAATCATTTTCACTGACAGTCTAGATTTCAATCACTCTCAGAAACTCCCATTAAAATCACTGAACCTGTTAACACTGTGAAATCAATATCTTATTTACAGATTCGTACACACATCTGCACTTTGTTGTTTCTGACGAGAGAATTCGCCAGAAAGAGGTCTCCAGTCAGTGAGCGAGTGAAGGAAGCAACGGTGTTTTAGCGATGACTCATCTGAACGCCTCTGATTGGCCATTGCATTCAAAAGCTCAACAGAATCTTGTGTGATTGGTTATAATGCGCAGTGCTGTAAAACGTACTCGGTTACTAACGTAACCTCGGTTCCCTGAGATGAGGGAACGAGTACAGCGTAAGCTAGCTTACGCTATGGGAAAAGGTCCCCTTTTCTCGAGAATATGAAGCCAAAAATTATCCTTAATTTTTAAATAATGTAAAACGCAGTGCTGCAGCACAGCAGACCCAAGCGAAGCGGCTCGCGCGCTTATTGGCTGTGCTGCGGCAACTGCAGCAACCTATGGTGAGGCGGCGGAGAGTAACGAACCAATGGGGGCGCTTCGCGCCCATTGGACGTCAGAGCGCGCCAAAATAGGCGTGGCTGGAACTATATAAGCCACCGCTTCACCATAGGGATCAGGTTTTAAATCGACTGAAGCGATCACCCGGTCCGAGCACATAGCACGGCAGGTTACGCAGTACTCGTTCCCTCATCTCAGGGAACCGAGGTTACGTTAGTAACCGAGTACGTTCCCTTTCGAGAGTACTCTCGTACTGCGTAAGCTAGCTTACGCTATGGGAACACAATGTAAAACGCCGTGCGTGCTCGGGAACTTCGACCTGTCACAGCCCGAGGCGAGAGCTCGGGGCTTTATAGCAGGAGAAATCCCAGTCCCAACAGCCAACCTTAGTGAGCTTTATATAGGGAACGAAAAAAGGGGGACGTGATAAGGCTTAGCACGTCTATATAGAAAGTACCCTGGCCTGCAGGGCAGGGACTTGCAGATTATAGAATCTAATAAATGTGGACGGAGAGGCCCAGCCTGCCGCCGCACAGATATCATCCAGTGGTATCCCGCAGGACCACGCCCATGACGAGGCCATACCTCGGGTGGAATGGGCTCTGATGCAGAACGGGCAGTGAAGGCCCTTAGATTTGTAAGCCAGCGAGATAGTGTCTACTATCCATCGCGATAGGCTTTGCTTCGTGGTGGCGAGACCTCGGGTGCGCCCACCAAAGCATATGAAGAGCTGGTCCGACCTCCTGAATAAGGCGGAGCGCGCAATATAGGTTTTAAGAGCCCTGACGGGGCAGATGAAGCTCGCGTTGCTTTCGTCGCTTTGCGAGGAAAGGGCTGACAGCGAGATGACCTGCGCTCTGAACGGTGTTGAGAGCACCTTGGGGACATAGCCGTGTCTTGGTCTGAGAATGACTCTGGAGTCATTAGGCCCAAACTCGAGACAGTCAGCGCTTACAGATAGCGCATGTAAATCCCCCACTCGCTTGACTGAGGCCAGAGCCAGTAGAAAAGCGGTTTTGAACGAAAGAAGCTTCATACAGACAGACTGAAGCGGTTCAAAAGGGGGGCCCTTTAAGGCCTCTAGGACCGTAGACAGGTCCCAGGAAGGGATTGAAGGGGGTCGGGGAGGGTTCATCCGACGAGCTCCCTTAAGGAAACGAATGACCAGTTCGTTTTTTCCCAGTGATAGGCCGGCCACCGGAGCATGAGAAGCTGCAATGGCTGTCACATACACTTTGAGCGTAGACGGGGATCTGCCCGCATCTAAACGCTCCTGTAGGAAGGAGAGTATCTCCGTCACGTCACATAAGTGAGGGTCTAGGTTCCGTGTCCCGCACCAGGTGGAGAACACTGACCATTTCTGCGCGTATAGGCGCCTGGTTGAGGGCGCTCTGGCTTCCGTAATGGTCTTTAACACTCCCTCAGGGAGGTTCCCGGGTACCCGTTGAGGGGCCATACATGAAGGGCCCAAAGTTCGGGGTGGGGATGCCAGAGCGCGCCCTTCAGCTGCGTGAGGAGATCTTTCCGCAGCGGTATTGGCCATGGGGCTGTACTGGACAGCTGCATCAGCTCGGAGAACCAAGGTTGGGTCGTCCAGAGTGGGGCTACTAGCAGCATAGCACATCTGCTCTTCCTGACCCGATCGATGACCTGCGGTAGCATCGCGACCGGTGGGAAGGCATAAAGCGGGCGTCTGGGCCAATCGAGGGCCAGCGCGTCCCTGCTCTTTGAAAAATATATTGGGCAATGAGCGTTGTCTTCTGAGGCGAAGAGGTCGACCTCTGCCCTGCCGAAGATGCTCCACATCAACTGAACCGTCTGTGGGTGAAGAGACCACTCCCCAGGGGGAACATTCGCCCTGGAAAGCATGTCCGGGCCCCGGTTCAGGATGCCAGGTACATGCGCTGCCTTTAGCGAGCGCAGATTGTAATGTGCCCATGTCAGAAGACGCTCGGTCAGGGTGTGCAAGGTTTCTGACCTGACACCACCCTGGTGATTTATGTAGGCCACCACTGACATGCTGTCTGATCTGACCAGAACGTGGTGGCCCTTTAAAAATGGGAGGAAAGCTTTCAGGGATAGTTCGACCGCTATCATCTCCAGACAGTTTATGTGTAACAGTCGCTCCGGGCTCGACCAGAGGCCGGAGGCAGACCTGCCCTCGTACAGGGCGCCCCAACCGAGGTTGGATGCATCTGTCGAGACTACTTTCCATTTCGAGACAGCGCCCGTGCTTACGCCTAACTGATACCAGTTGGCTATTTTCCAAGGGGCCAGAGCTGTGATGCAGCCGTGGGTCACCCTGATGCGCGCGCGGCCGGAAATCCAGGCGCGCGCTGGAACACGGTCTCTCAGCCAGCGCTGTAGTGGGCGCATGCGCAGCAGGCCCAGTTTGAGAACTGCAGAGGCTGATGCCATCAGACCTAGCATTTCCTGAAATCGTTTGAGCGGGTAAAGAGACCCGGCTTTGAACGACACGGCTAAATGCTGAATAGTGAGAGCGCGCTGTGACGTCAGACGCGCTGTACATGTCACAGAGTCTATGTCTATCCCCAAAAAGGAAATCCTCTGGCTGGGAGACAGAGCGCTCTTGACAGTGTTGATCGTGAGACCCAGGCATTCTAAATGGCTGAGGATCCAGGATCTGTGTGTCGTCAGTAGTTCCTCGGAATGGGCTAAAACTAGCCAGTCGTCGAGGTAGTTCAATATTCGCACTCCCCGCATTCTCAGGGGTGCGAGAGCGGCATCCATGCACCGTGTAAACGTACGGGGCGCTACGGAGAGGCCGAATGGAAGAACCATGTACTGATAAGTCTGCCCCTCGAAGGCGAATCTCAAGAATGGCCTGTGATGGGGTGCTATTTGAATGTGAAAGTAAGCGTCTTTCAGATCCACTGAGAAAAACCAATCCCTCGGGCGAATTTGCGCGAGTATTTGTTTGGTAGTTAACATTTTGAACGATCGCGTCATAAGCGCTTTGTTCAAACGTCTGAGATCTAGGATGGGTCTGAGACCGCCATCCTTTTTTGGTACGAGGAAGTAGCGGCTGTAAAAGCCTGACTCGCGCTGCGCAGGGGGGACAGTTTCTATCGCCCCTTTTGCAAGAAGGTTTATCAGTTCGGCGCGAAGGACGTGTGTCATTTCGCTTTTCACTTTCGTTTCGACCACGGCGCGAAAGCGCGGCGGTCTGCGAGCGAACTGGAGCGAGTAACCTCGTTGTATTATATTCAAAACCCAATTTGATATGCCGGGGATGGCCTGCCATGCAGCGGCTCGTGCGGCTATGGGTTGAATGTGCTTCGGGCACTGGCCGCCTGTTATGAGGGGACCAGTAGCTCGAGTATGCTGTGCTTGTGACACTGTGGTGACAGCGCTTATCTGTAGGGTTGCGCACTGAGAAGTGGGCACGCGCGCTACATTTAGAGCACCTCCGGCACGAGCGGGAAGGTGGGCATGAAAGGAGACCCGAGTGAGTCTTTGTGACACTTGGGGGAGTGTGTATACATGTAGGGGTGCGTACTGTGTAGTGGGCACACTGCCTACATAGAAAAAGCTCTTTTTGTGCTTTATTGAGGTCGCCGTGAAAACGGCGTTTGTGTGCAGGCGTGCGTGCATTGTAACAGGCTCGTTTACTGCAGTATAGACATCTCCAACCGCCTTTAGTGAGGGGATTGGAGGAAGCATGTGAGGTTTCTTGTGTGGTGGTCCGGCCGCAGCGGGACTTAACCACGGTCTTTTCAGCCTGAAGGTCAGGAGGGCTTCGGAGGCTCGGGGTTCAGCACAATCCTGGGCCGAGGTCCCCGTCTCTCTGGCGGTTTGCGGCTCGTAGAGCGAGAGCGGTGCTGGGTTTTGGTCGCTGGGCGAGACTGTAAGTCTGGCTGCGATGGCTTCGAGGTCTGAGGGGGCGGCGCATTTCTACGGCGTCCCGCAGCAGAGCTAGAGCGTTTCGGCAGGAAGTGTCTCATTGCCTGTGACGTTTTCTGAGCCTCAGTGAAGCGTTCAGCGAAACCCTTAACCGACTGGCCAAAGAGGCCGGAAGGCGAGATAGGAGAGTCGAGAAAGGCGGATTTGTCGGCGTCTTTCATCTCCGTGAGCATGAGCCAGAGGTGTCGCTCTAAAACAGCGAGGCTTGCCATGCTTCGGCCGATCGCTTGTGCTGTGGTCTTTGTCGCACGCAGGGCTAGATCAGTAGCGCTGCGGAGATCTTTAAAGTCATAGGTATCTGGGGCAGACTCGTCCAGGTTACGGAGAAGTCTGGCCTGAAAAACCTGCAGCACAGCCATGGTGTGTAGAGCCGAAGCAGCTTGACCAGCGGAGGTGTAAGCTCGGCCAGCGAGAGCTGAGGTGGTGCGGCACGGCTTGGATGGATGCACAGGCTTCGACCGCCATCCAGCGGCTGAGGGCGGGCAGAGGTGTGCAGCAATAGCCTCCTCGAGAGGGGGGAGGCTCTCGTAACCGTGGTCTCGGGCGCCGTCGACAGAGGAGAGCGCTGACGAGACAGAAGTCTTCAAGCGTGCGGAGAATGGGGCTTTCCACGACTTCGTGAGTTCATTGTGAACTTCCGGGAAGAAGGGGGCGTTTCTTTGCGGAGGGGCCGAAGGGCGCCCCTGCAGGAACCATTCGAGCTGAAGGTCGCTGACAGCCCTTGTAAGCACGCGAGTAAGCTCCGCGTCGATATCGGCGCGTTGTCCGGTGCAGCTGGGTGCTGTAGAGGGGGGGGGGTCCGCAATGGAGCCCGATCATTCCTCACTACTGGACGCGGCGAGAGAAAGGCTGTCGTGTCTGTCCTCTTCCGCCTCAGGCGCTCCGAAGGAGAAGGGGGCGCTGGTGAGCAGGGACTGGCGCTGCTCGTCCACGAAGAGGACAGGCGAAAGAGAGAGAGCGGGCGAGGCACGCGGGGAGTGTTCCGGCGTGAGCTCGCGTGTAGCAGTATGCTCAGGCATTCTCTGATCGCAGCGTTTCTTACGCGACACTTGAGAGAGAAGAGGCGGAGCGGGTGGAGCATCGTGGCTGGTTTGAGCTAATCGAGCCCGCAGGGTCGATATAGCCATGTCGTCGCACTCAGGGCAGCCGCCCTTGAAGAGTGCGCTCTCAGCATGCTCGCGGCCCAGGCAGGAGACACAGATGATGTGGCGGTCCTCGCTGGGCAGAGGGCCTCGGCAGGAAGCGCAGACCCGAGGCATTTGAAACAACGCCTCGAATTCTGGAGGAAAAAAGTGTGATGCAGCGGCAAACACACTAGCTTTGAAAAGGATATAGTCACGCCGGATGGCGCAGCAGGAAGCGAGTGCTGAAGGCGGCGTCGAGATGAAGCACGAGCCGGCGTCCTCAGATCTGCGTTGCAGTGCTATCCCGCTGAGAGGCTTTTCGACGGCGTGTAGAGGCTTCTCCGGAGAAGACAGCGAAGTGCAGGTGAGATCGCTGAAGGAGATGAAATCTGATCCCTATGGTGAAGCGGTGGCTTATATAGTTCCAGCCACGCCTATTTTGGCGCGCTCTGATGTCCAATGGGCGCGAAGCGCCCCCATTGGTTCGTTACTCTCCGCCGCCTCACCATAGGTTGCTGCAGTTGCCGCAGCACAGCCAATAAGCGCGCGAGCCGCTTCGCTTGGGTCTGCTGTGCTGCAGCACTGCGTTTTACATTATTTAAAAATTAAGGATAATTTTTGGCTTCATATTCTCGAGAAAAGGGGACCTTTTCCCATAGCGTAAGCTAGCTTACGCAGTACGAGAGTACTCTCGAAAGGGAACGCATCTATCTCTGGCTCAGCGCCAGCCAGCGATCACAGATCTGAATTTAGCAGCTGATGATATGACTCACTGAACGTTCTCACGCCGGTGTGATTGTATTAAAATTAATAAAATCTTAATCGGCTATTTTTTGTCTTTTGGAAGCTGCATTCAACTTGACTCCCCTCTGTTATAAGCCACACGTACAACAAACTAATGTCACAGTGGTATCGTGTACTGTAATCGAATGTAGCCCAAGTTATTACCTGTTAAACAGTAGACAGCACACGCGGTGTTCATCTAATAAGGATCTCCATCGCTAGCAAATAATAGCCTTTGCAGATTTCAATTCAGTGCAGTTCCATAGCCACGTTTTCAACGCTACTGATGTTCTTAAACGTTACAACTCTTGAGTGAACCGCTTCAGACGCTCAGCGCGTGCGGCAGGGAACTGAACGACTCATTCAAACTGATTCATGAACCAATTCACTCGTTTGCCAATTGGTTTGATCAAGCCTTTGAACAGAATCGACTCAAAAGAATGAATCATTCGCGAATGGGCATCGCTCATTGTCCAGAGAAAAGTAGATGGCACGTTTGGAATAAAATAAAGCAGTTATAACATTTATTGCATTAAGATAAAGTAACGAGAGGAGCGTCGCCCACAGTAACGAAGTAAAAGTACAGATTTTTCCCAAAAAATTTACTCAAGTAAGAGTAAAAGTACCCATCTTTAAATATACTCCAAAAAGTATTAGTTACCCCAAAAATTACTCAAGTAAATGTAACGAAGTAAATGTAACGAAGTAAATGTAACTCGTTACTACCCACCTCTGCTTATAGTTACAAAGTACACAATAATCATGGATTGCATCAATGTCGACCGCACTTGTGGGCTTTGCATAATCCTAGGTTAGTATTTAATCCTGTGTATTGAGTATTTGTTAACCGTTCACATATTTATGAGGTCAGTGATTGGTGGAACAGCCAAGCAGCCTAGTTTTATAACTACTTATCCAATTTTTAAAATATTGAAAATATTTGATATTTTCATTTCACTTTCAGACTCTGAAAGATAAAAGCGTCTGAAATATTTTGTGACTGTACAGAGCATATGAATAATTCATGAGTTGAGAACTGTTTGGTTTATGATTGGTTGATGATCTGTACATTTGTAAATGTGTTGTTGAATTCTTTACATATTTGTTAAGTCAGTAACGACAAATGGTCAAAAAGGCACGCAACCTAGTTTAATACTAACTGCTTATCCAATTGCGAAAATGTTTGCCATAGCATTTAATTCTTTATTTCAGACAGACGTTGAAACAAAACAAAGCATGTGAAATCTTTTTGTGACAGTGCAGAGCATATGAATAATTTATGAGGTAAGCGCTGTTTTGGTATATGATTGGTTGCCTGTACTTTTGTAAATCTGTTACTGTTTTTATTTACATATTTATGAGGTCAATACATTTTGTTTGATTGAACAAGCACAGTGTTAAAAAATCTTTTTTCTTTCAGAAGCTGAAACACAATAAGGCCTGTCACTGTATGGTTACTGTCAAAGCTTATGAATAATTAATGAGGTGGCTTGCTACTGATTGGTTGTCTGTTTATGTAAAATATTTATAAACTGCTCATTTTTATTTGTATTGCACTTAACATAAAATAATACTTCACAAACCACAATATCAGCATAAATGTCCACAGGTAAAATTTTAAGTAGCCACATGTCAAGTAATAACAGGCTAGAAATAGATATGCTTATATAATGCATATGCTTACTGGCCATTATTTTTAGGTACTCTATGGGGTCATGATGGTTCCCGCTCAGCGATGTCATCAACCTGTAGCTCGACTAGCCGCTCCGCTGCCTTCCAGTCACTCTTGGGTAAAACCCCTCTGACAAGCGTCATTCAACTTTATCTGCCCACGGCCCGTAGCGACACCTTACCAGAAATGACAGCTGAACACTCCCCTCGACGGCCCACGTTTCTCAGGCAGGCCTCAACCAAAAAACATGGCATGAGCAGACACTACAGGAAACGTGTAATACAGAGGGAAATTTCAGCTTCCTGTTTATCAAGTATAGCGGCGAAGAGCGAAACCACATACTACCTTAGTCTACCTTACCCAGAATGAGTACATGAGTTTCCTCTATATAATTTTCAACTTTGGACTTGTTTTTGTTTGTCAGGAGCAGATTATGAATGTACTATTATATCATATAATTGGATTATTATAATTAGTTTTAAATAAAATTGAAATAATCTGTAATATGGATAATAACTCCGAGTGCATTTACTTGAGCACTATTTACACTTAGAAATTGCTTAGTAAATGTTTTTTTAAGTCCTGTACTCCAAAAATATTTATTTATTTTTAAATTAACTTAATATAAATAAATTAATAAATAAAGCGTGTAACCTATTAATAAAGCTCATTTTGAAAAAAAAAAACTGTAAAGTGTATAAAAACAAAAAACAAAACAGATTAATTAAGATTATTTTTTGTTAATTGGAATAAAGATGAAGTAAAAAAAATAATATTAAATTACATATTGTTTTTGTTTTAGGCATTTAAATAAATACATAAACCTAATTAAATCTTAATTAAATAAATTAAATTATTAATAAAAAATAATAATTCAAATAAAAATCAATAAAAACTAGACTAAGACCTAAATTAAAATAAAAACCGAAAGTCTAAAAATAAAGGCTTCAAAATATTAATAAATACTATAATAATACCTGATGCACCCATTACTTTAGCCATGACCTTTACTTGATAAAATTTCAGATGTTTACACATCTGGATATTAAAGGATATTAAGCATTATCAGTGTAAAGACTCTCTATATTCATATGTGCTGATGTGTGACCTATATGTGGATTTCTCAAAAATTGTGCAACCTCAGAATCGAAATGATATGCGGTTCCTGGTAAGTGGTATGTGCCTGTCGGGACAGCATCTCCCACTCTGCGTTTAACCGGTTGAGTTCAGGGGAACTCGCATGAGGTCAGTGTGTGTGTTTGTGTGTGTGTGTGTGTGTGTGTTTTATCAGATCACTGATGCTGAGAACTGTAGCGGGGGCTGTCAGTACTGAGTCTGACACCAGGTCAAGCTTATCAACTAGCTTATCAAACTTCTCTCTTCCTGAAAAAAGACGACTTATCAGTTTCCTTTGACATCTGAGTGTTTTCTGTGAATCAGACCAGATCTCATTCTCAAGCAGAATCCATTCAGTAGATTCACTTCAATCACTATACACTCTCAGAAAAAAGGTAGCCTACAAAGCTGTCAGCGGGGCAGTACACTTAGGTACAAAAGCTAAAAGGTACCTTATTTACCCCTAATTGGTACATATTTACGGGAGTGCTAAGAGGACATGGATTATGATTATTTTTCCTTATTTTTTTTCTCGTGATCACAACTTAATTTTCTTAAAATTTTCAAATTTTCTCTTTCTTGACATAATTTTCTAGTGATCTTGTCATAACAAAAGTTGTTTTCTGAATTTCTTGACTTAATTTTCTAGTTATCTTGTCATAACAAAAGTTTTCTCATTTTCGTGACTTCATTTTTACAAGCACTCGTCGGAAATGTAAAGCAATAAAGTGCTTTTGCTTTTGCCTAGATACACACAGCATCTCACTGACATGACTGCGTTAACATTAACTGCGTTTACTTTAACCATGCCTTCTTTCTTTGCGTTGGCAACATTACGCAAATATTTCCACATAGTGATGTAGACATGTGGGGGCGTGGTAGAGTCTTTACTTAAAATAAAGAATTTACTTAAGATAAAGAATATCTCTTTGAATTTGAGACTTTAGTCGTTGCAACTTTAGAGATCTTCTTCATGCTCCAAGAGCTTGTAACACTTCAAAGAGAAAGGAAAAATTTAAACCGCATCATATTACCCCTTTAATTTTTCTCATTTTCACAACTTAATTTTCTCATGATCTTTTTTCTTGTTTTCACGTCTTAATTTTATTGTGATCTTGATATAAAGATGTTTTCTCATTTATCATGATTACATTTTTTCTCATGATCTCAACATAACAAATGTTGTTTTTCGTTTTCACGACTTAACTCTTTCCATACCAAACAGAATTTTCCACGCTCACACTATGAAATGGCAGGGGGCGCTATTACGCATCTCCTGAATAAATCTAGAATGTGCCAGTCAAAAACACATGCAAGGAAGATGCAAAAACAAGCAATCACATATGCAAGCAGATGCATGGGAAAAACAATGCTATCATCGCAATAAACAGCATATAAATGAAAACTGCCTAATGCTACCAAGTCAAATGTTGATCCAGGATGTGGCAAAGGACTGTGCAAGCTTTTAGGGTGTTGATGGAAGCGATCTACTACATCTTTGCTTTGATTATTACCGATTATGATCCAGATGTAGTATTTGATAAAGGATTTAATTACAGTATAATTCCACTTTTAGCTCATGCGCACAGTCAAACGTGCAGCCTTTCAAAATTTACTCCATGTAATATCTTAATCCATATTCACCTTTGTTCAGCGTCTGCGCTTTTTCTCTCCATAGGTTATGAGCGATAAAAATGCCTGCACTTGTTTAAACTAGAGTTGCAGGTATCTTTTAATCTCCTCAAATAAGCACTTGTCAACACGGACATCTACTGTTATTGTTACCTTCAGCAGTTTGTTGTTGCTCTTGTTCTGTCTTTTACATTTTATTTTCCAACTGTAAACAAAGACACGGTGCCAGTATGTTGCCACCTTGTGGGCAAACTAATTAGAACAAAAAAATCTAAGCTCATGTGCGAGCTGTGCGTATATTGTATTAAAATAGAGCTGTATGTGTACTATATGTACGGAAGGCCAACTGGGCCAAAAGTGTTTAAACAAAACACTGTTTGTTAACGTGCCAATTTTGAATGCGTTTCTTTTGTTCTGTGTAGACATGGACATTCTGACTGTGAGACGGTGTAAGTTTTCAACTTGCAATGTACAGTTGTACTGTGTTTTTTTTATCAAAGTGTACATATTAATACCTTTTGAAATTGTACCAACTTAGTTTTGTACTTTTGTCTGTGAGTGTAAAAACCTGTTGTATTTAAAGGTGTAGTTCACTCAAAAAATTTTACTCACCCTCATTTTGTTTAAAATCAGTTTGATTTATCAGTGCAACACAAAAGGAAAAATTTTGAAGAATCACATGCAATGGCCATTGCTGACTCTGAAAATGACAAAAAACTATGTAAATTGTGCATCATGTTCGAAACCTATAGACCTTAGTCAGGGAATGCCATATTTAATTTTTGACAGGAACGAAAACGAGGCTTTGAGGGATAGGAGTACTGTGTGTTTTATGGATTGTACTGTTGTTTAAAGATAATCCGTCTGTTCAGCTGATGAAATTTTTTTCCGAAAATAATTTTCAGTTGACAAAAACTCCAGTTTTGAAAGTTTATGAACTTCTGAATTATGAAAATGACATGTTCTTGAATCTTTATACAGTGCATGCCATTGTAAAGTCTAAGTCTATCGTTCCCAGTCACATTTCATTCATGTTAAATTCAATATGGTGTCTAACCTGACTATCTATATGTCTTCTGAAGCCATCAACTGAAGCCCTCATTCAAAGATTATCTCCTCTCAGCCACAGCTTTCAATTCTCATGTTTTCATCTAGTCATTTTCAAACCGTGTTTGATGTCTCACAGGCCTCATCACTGAACGTGACATGCAAATTTTTGAATTTGTTGAATCTTGTTTTTGTGTTACAGACAGTCATGCAGGATTGGAACGACATAGAACTAAATATTTTGGTTGAACTATCCCTTTAAATAAATCTTACACTCTCAAAATAAAGGTTCTTAATTGGCATTGATGGTTCCATTAAGAAACTTTAACATCCATGGAACCAAATACACAAAAGGTTCTTTAAAGTCCAAAAAGGTCTTCAGATTATACAAATATTCTTCACACTGAGAAACAAATAGTTCTTTGGGGAATCAAAAATGGTTCTTTTATATGGCATCGCTATGACCCCCTTTTGAACCTTTATTTTTAATAGTGTAGGATCTATTTTTCTAGCTGATGTAAAGTTGAGCAGTACTGCAGTAGATCTGTTCTGTTAAGAGTCCCTGAAACAGCATGTGCAAGGTGAAAGGACATGAGTAATACCAGAGGGAAACACCCATATAACACAAATACTGAATGAAAGTGATAGAGGGTTTTGGCTTTGACTAAGAGCCGAATGCTATCCAAACGGTTTGACGACTGTTAGACAGGCGTGTGCTCAGGTTCAGAGCACAGGAATTGAATTTAATAATGCAGGCATCCCATTTCTGTAAGAACAATCATGCAGATTTGAGGACTGTTGTTGTTTTCTTGATAAATTACAGAGAATTTACTAGGTGCATGGCCAATCGTTTCAGCTGAGCGTTTCACCCACGCGATGTAATTAATGCCAGAATCTGAAGCAAACAAGACCAGAGCCACAACAAGTGTGAAGCACGACAGAAGCCATGACGCATCCCCACATGGTCAGTAAAGCCTCATGTAAATACAGTCAAGAGTCAATCAGCATCATGCCTGTAACACAGCTGGATGCTCTGATGCTGGATGCTCTTCTCTTCTTGGATTTTTCTGTACCTGTACCTTCTGATTGTTTCTAAGTCAGTTTGCAGCACTAAGCAATGCAAGTTCATGAAGTGTTTGTTTTGTTTAATTAGAGTTAATTAGAACTTCACTTTGTGTCAGGTGTGTTATGGATGGTGTTTCTGGATGAAGTTCTCACCAGGTGCAGACTGTCGGCTTTCTGCGTTTGTCTCATTCGGCTCTTCTGCGCCGCGATGCGGTTCTTTTCTCTCCTCATCACCTTCCTTACGTCATCCGTTGAACCCTGAAAATCAACACACAGAGTCAGCTCAAAACCTTGACATGCATTTGCAACACATTTTACTAGATGTTCTCTCAGATCAAGTCTTTTCGTCAGACTGGAATACTTTGAAGAGGTTTTCTGACCAGGATGTAGAGGTTGAAGCTCAAATTCATTCTCCAGAGCATATCCATTTGTCCCAAGGGTAATGTTCTTTTAATTTAATTTAATATTTATTATTTTTTACTGCAACTTTTCTTATATTAATGTCTACTTACATTAAATTATTGGCAAGATTTTAACCTAAACAATGACTACTGCTTAACATATTTAATGTCTGCATGATCTTGGTGACATCAGCTGAGTTATTATATTTAAATGACAAATTTTAAAGATCTGAAATGACATCCACTCTCTCTCTCTCTGTCACACACACACTAGAAAGAGAGAGAGAGAGTGTGTGTGTGTGTGTGTGTGTGTGTGTGTGTGTGTGTGTGTATATATATATATATATATATATATATATATACATATTATAAAATGATTTTAAACAAACATTAGTTTTAATTAAGGATTAAAATTTTCTCCTTTAAACAATTCTGTAGCAGAGATGTTTTATCATTATTCTAGTAGTTTATATTTACATATTTAGCAGACGCTTTTATCCAAAGCAGAATTATTTTCATTTTTTTACCTAACGTGTTCCCTGGGAATCAAACCCACAATCTTTTGCACTTCTAATGTAATGCTCTACCACTGAGCCACAGGAACTACAGTTTAAAGGACAAGACTTTGGTTGAAAGCCTCCTCCATGACTGCATGTTTTTCACATGTTGTGGCAGACAGGTGTGACATTTTCAAAGACAGAGAGCAATCTTTTCCCTCAGCAGCCCCTGAGCTCTGACGTCCTTTACTGAACCCACAAGACTCATTGTCAGTGACTTTTTCCAAATAACAAAATCCCCACAATAAGAGACCCTCCAGAGGTGTGTTCATGTTTATTACTAGCTCAGTTTGAGGTGAATTCAGGGAAACATCTGCTGACAGACGTATAGAGCTGAGCTGCTTCATGATAAAACCAGGTTCATCTATGAAGCATTTAGCTGCAGTTTAGAGCCATTATACACTTCTCTAGTATTTGCCAACTGGTATTTTGGTTATCTTTGGCAGATTCACCTGGCAGAATTCGATTCACCTGAACTTCACACATGTGCTATAAACATCACAGATAACAAGTGTCAAAGTACTTAATTTGGAATCTATATATCAAACTGCATGAAAAGTATCTTTCTTCAAAATAAATGGTGCTTGTTTTTATATTTTGCTAATACATCGACATTCATGTGTGTCTTAAGTGTTCAGAAGCCATTGCTTGTAGATGCATGATGCATGTAAAGAAACTAAAGGGGGATTTGCACAGTTGCTATGTCTGAATCATGTTCTCTCAGTGATAAACATCTCTCTCGTCCGGTGAGGTTGGAGAGGATGTAGTGGCCGTTGAATTCAGATCACCTTCAGCTCGTAAAGCCTCGTGCCATCTTAACGGCAGTTTCACAATCACTAACGTTTGTCAGACTCTCTCACAGCACGATGCTGTGTGCAGCTCTATAGTTAGAGTCAGTTACTCAACACTAAAGCTGCTACCTTCATAAATACTGAAATAGCATGTGAACGGTTCAGTATGAAGGTTAAAATCACCTCTAGCCTCATGACTTCCTCTCAGCAGAATCATAATCATTCATACACACATGTGCAAATCTACAGTCACATGCACACATACTCATTCACAGACAGTGTTGGAAATGCATGTGAAATCTACAGTAAAATAAGTGGGATTTAGGTGTCGAGATGCAATTCATAATGTCATATTTCACTTAATGTTCATTTTGTATGTTATATACCATCTGGTTGGATGCATGTTGCACCATGTGTTTCAACATTGATTCATTGAATTAAATTCAGTTTAATGTAAACAAAGAAGCAGGTATGAAGAAGCAAAATAATGCTTCTAATAATAGCAAAATAATAGCATTTGATCAGATAATTTATTTTGTATTAAAATTATGTTTTTTATCACTTATTTATATAATTATCTAAATATTATATTTTGATTATATATATATATATATATATATATATATATATATATATATATATATATATATATATATATATATTAAAATGTCTATATATTGAAAAAATATTGCATATATTTTGCATGTTTTTTATATTATATAATTAAAAAGTTTCTAATTTATACACAAACACACACTATATATATATATATATATAGTGTGTGTGTGTGTGTTTGCATGGTGCTGGTTGAGTCTCTCTTACCTGTTTATTGCCCGGTGAGGGGGATTTGGTGTAGCTGGTGTCGCTATTGTCAGAGCCCTGAGCCATGCCACTTCAGTCCCCGTGAAACCTTTGACCTCCTTCAGCGTCTGTCTTTCTCTCAGCCTGTTTATCTGTCTCTGTCTGTCTCAGGCTATATGAGACTGCATGTGTTCAGAAGAGAGATGTGAACTGATCGTGGTCCACTGAAGAATGAGTAAAGACTGCAACACTCGCACTCTTTCTTTTTTGCTCTCCCTCCCTCCCCCTCTCTCTCTCTCTCTCTCTCTCTCTCTCTCTCTCTCTCTCTCTCTCTCTCCTCTCTCTCTCTCTCTCTCTCTCTCTCTCTCTCTCTCTCTCTCTCTCTCTCTCTCTCTCTCTCTCTCTCTCTCTCTCTCTCTCTCTCGCCCTGCCTAATTAGCGAAGTGTGATGTGGTTGTAGTTAGAAACCTCTACTGCACTAGACTGGAAGTCACATGCTTCCTGGAAACTTTGCATAAAGCATCTTATTCACAGCAGAGCTGATGAACCTTCACAAACAGGACAGACAGACAGATGGAAGATCACATCTTCTCCACATGCACTGTGGACCGAAAAGGGTTCATAAACTTAAGCAACACTTGAAAATATCAGATTTTCATTGCATTTGATAAGAAAATATGAAATAGTTTCATTAACTTTATACAAAGCATACTTTTCAAACAAAGACAGTTCACATAAAGTTGGTTGGATGATAATACAATAGATATACTGCTGAAAATGAAGATTAAACATATTGTGTGGCTTTATGTTGGTGATATATATATATATATATTGTTATTTCTAGTTATTTTATAAACATTTAGAATATTAATGAATAATGTATATATTTAATTAAAAACTACAAATTAAAATATAAATTGAAATATAAAACAATACTACAAATAAAGTCATTTAGCAAAAATTACGTTTAGAGTCCAAATATTTTTTGGCCCACTATAATATCTATTTAGCCCTTGAAGTAAATTGAACTCTATCTGAATTAAATTGAATTCTATGTGAATTAAATTGAAATCTATCTGAATTAAATTGAGCTCTATATGAGTTGAATTAACACTGCCAAGTTTACTGTGTAGAAGTCTTGGCAGACAGCATCCTGACTGCATGTGTGTGTTTGAGTGTGACATTGTGATACAGAGAGAGACTCATTAGTGCTGTTTACTGAGCGAAGTGTCAGTATTGCTCATGAACAAACCCATAACAGAAGTGTTAAACTTGATTGCATAACTCGTGTGCTGTTTGTGCTACAGACATAAATGATTTCTCATAAACATGTGGCTTCTTGACGAGATATCTTTTCATAGCAACAACTCAGATCACACTAGCAAGAACATAGCAACATGCTAAAAACACTTCAAACATATTAGCAACCGCACAGCCATAGCATTGCAGCGGTGGGTTTTAAGGGGAAGCACTGCTCGATTTTTCTTTAGAAAATGTATGGAGATATTTCATTTCAAATATTTAATTTAATTATTTTTTTTTTACCTTTGTTTATTTCATTATTTTAAATACATTTTATTTGTTTAATATTTTAATATTTAAAAACAAAAAATAAAATATTATTTTTTTAATTTAATTTAATTTTTTTTATAATACTTTCATAGAAACAAGCAACATTTTCAATAATAAAATAAAACAAGGACCAATCAAGGTTATTTTATTTTATTATTTTTATATTTTATTTTAAAATAAAAATAAAATAAAAGTTTATTTTATTTTATTATTTGTTTAATAATACTATAGTAAAAACCCAGAACTCCATAGGAACCACACACCAACATTTCAAATCAAAAGAAGAAAAAAAAACTCAAGCTTTCCTCTGTCACGGCTTACGCTGCTGGAAGGAACACGGAGCCGAGGGATAAACGAAACAAGGATTTATTAAATCAAACATAGGCAAGGTAAGTAGAAAATAACAGGTGGCAAGTGGCAAGTAACAAGCGGACAAGTAGACAAGTAGACCCGACAAAACAGAACTGAAAGGACAAGGCTTTTATACAAGGGATAATTGGGAAAACACAGGTGGATGGAATGACTAAATTAACAGGGACATGGAACACATGCGGAAATGACTAGACACCTGGGAACTAATCAAACCACACACGGAAGACAGAAACTGGGTCACAGTGGCAAAAACACACAAAATGAGTCCAGGTGTGTGACAGTACTCCCCCCTCCCGGTAGGTGCGTCCTCGCACCGTAGAAACAACAAAGGGAGGCGTGGGTGGGAACTTGGGAGGAGGTTCCGGTGGAGGACAGCCTCCCAGGAGGGGGCCAGCAGACAGGGACCACAGAGGAAGGAGCCAGGGAGGAGATGACGGAGGGAGGAGCCAGGGAGGAGACAGGAAGGATCTGAAGCAGGAGGTACCCAGCAGGACCCAGGCCACAGCCATAACGGCCCAAGGTGGGGCCGACGGTGGAAGGAGCCATGGAGGAGGAATGGTCACCGACTCCAGGGACTCGACCCACGGCAACGGAGCAAGTGGAGGAGGAGCCCGAGGCGGAGAGCCGAAGAGCCAGGGTGACGGGGAGGAGCCGGAGGTCCTAGGCGGAACTGATGGCTCTGGTGACTGACGCGGCGATGTGGATCCGGAAGGCCGCGGTGAGGCCAGAGTGACCGAGGACTGAGGTGTAGCCGAGGGGATGAAGGAGCCTGACGGAGCCGGAGGGACGGAGGGATGAGGCGAAGCCGGAGGAGTGGAGTCCCGAGGCATAGGATGGACGACGCCAGACCAAGGCGGAGCCGGAGGGACGAGGGAGCCAGGCAGAGCCTGCGGACTGCCGGGCCACGGCGGAGAGGAAGGAGCTAGGAGCCATGGTGGAGCCGACGGGTCAACGGGCCGAGGCGGAGTCCAGGCCTCAGAGGCTGGAGGCGGAGGTGAGGGAGACGCCAACCAAGGCGTCCCTGGAGGATGGCGGTCCCGCTGAGCTCGCACCACAATGATGGTAGGCTGAGGGCGAGCAGAGGGGCAGCCAGACGACAGCGGAGGAGGAGGCAGGAGTGGGTGGGAATTTTGGAGGAGCAGGCATTGGAGTAAGCTCTGGGGCTGGAGCCCGTCCTGGGCTTAACGGGGGAACAGGAGCCCGTCCTGGGCTTAACGGGGGAACAGAAGCCCGTCCTGGGCTTAACGGGGGAACAGGAGCCCGTCCTGGGCTTAACGGGGGAACAGGAGCCCGTCCTGGGCTTAACGGGGGAACAGGAGCCCGTCCTGGGCTTACAGGAGGATCAGGAGCCCGTCCTGGGCTTAACGGAAGATCAGGAGCCCGTCCTGGGCTTAACGGGGGAACAGGAGCCCGTCCTGGGCTTAACGGGGGAACAGGAGCCCGTCCTGGGCTTAACGGGGGAACAGGAGCCCGTCCTGGGCTTAACGGGGGAACAGGAGCCCGTCCTGGGCTTAACGGGGAATCAGGAGCCCTTCCTGGGCTTAACAGAGGATCAGGAGCCCGTCCTGGGCTTACAGGAGGATCAGGAGCCCGTCCTGGGCTTAACGGAAGATCAGGAGCCCTTCCTGGGCTTAACAGAGGATCTGGCATAGGTGAATTGGAAACCCCCTCATTTTGACCCATTTGGCGCTCCACATTTTGCTCCCTCGTGGTGGGCAGTGTCGCCGGCTCTCGCACCTGGTCTGACGGGTTGCTCTCCGTCATCGGTGGGCTCGGGCTTATGCATCGTACCGTGGGGAGATTGTAGGCTGGGCTCTGGGTCCAGAGTGGACCTGGCGAGATCCTCCATTGGGCCGACCGTGAGAGGTGACCCATTTCTCACCAGATTCCACTCTATGAATGCGGCGAAATCCTCCCGAGGACCATCTTCGGGCGACAACGCTCTGCACCTGGAGTTCAGGCTGGCGTGATAAAAGGTGCAGAGCGCGTGGTCCGGGTAGCTGGTGGCATTAGCTAGGAAGAGAAACCGTCTAGTATGGTCCTCGAGAGACAGTCCCTCCTGCTCCAGCAGGAGGAGGAGGTATTCGGGGCGATAGAGGGGATCCATGACACACTACGGAAAGAAAAAGACTGAAAAAACGGAAAACAAAACGGAGGGAAAACACGCCCGTGTTTTTTTAACTTTTTAGGTCGGGTCTTCTGTCACGGCTTACGCTGCTGGAAGGAACACGGAGCCGAGGGATAAACGAAACAAGGATTTATTAAATCGAACATAGGCAAGGTAAGTAGAAAATAACAGGTGGCAAGTGGCAAGTGGCAAGTAACAGGTAACAAGCGGACAAGTAGACGAGTAGACCCGACAAAACAGAACTGAAAGGACAAGGCTTTTATACAAGGGATAATTGGGAAAACACAGGTGGATTTTTAATTCTACTTAGATTTTTTTAATAATACTTTTTTATTTACACTTTTGCTATTATTACTTTTATTTGACTTAAATTGAATGAAACTGAATTTGAAATGGAATTGACAACACAGAGAGAGCAAGAGAGGGTGAGTGAGAGAGTGAGTGAGTGAGAGAGAGAGAAAGAGAGAGAGAGAGGTGCTTCCCCTTCTGCTGTGGAGTATTTCAGCAGGTGCGCTGATACACTTAAGCTCAAAAAATTCCACCTGACTTTACCCTTCACATTACCATAAGATCAACACCAGCAGAATTTTTTTTAAGCAGCAGATTTTCATAAACGCAGTCAATGACAGATCTCCCACCAGAAGTCCAGACGATCCAGTGGCGCCAAAAACAGTACCGTTCCTGTCAGTGATGCAAATGACGCCCAGTGCCAAGCAGTGAAAGCAGAGCTCTACACGTACAGAGCCTTCCCCAACATGACACATAAATTTAAACAAAACTGGCCTCAGTATTTCTCGCTTTCCTCAGCAAGAGAAACTGTGTAACTGCTGGGAATTCTGAGCTGGAGAGTGCTTTGAATGTGATGATGGAGGATGCAAGAGAACCTTATTAGCTGTGTTTGCTAAGGCAAGCATCACTATTAATATTGTTCATACAGAACAAACCGCTCATTCAGAAGAGGACATGCGTTCTAGTAACTTTCCAAGCAATAACACTGAGAAAAACAGCTAAGAAACTCCCACAATATATTATAAAAACTACTCAGCGTACTTTAGAATTGGATTCAGTAAGAAATTTATCAGACCAGGTGCAACATCATGCTGCTGGGTTTTGCACAAGCTAGAAACGTAAAAATCTAGTTTATATTTAGCACATTTAGATTTAGATTTATTCATCTGGCACACATTTTTTATCCAAGTGACTTGTTAGTGAAGTGTCAGGGCAGACGGTTTCAACGGCAACAACATAAGCAAACGTTACTGCGCATGCGTGCTCTTGTGGCCCTAACTTAACTTCCGGTAGACTTCCAAATAGAATCAATAACAAGCCAAGTCCCTCTAGAGTAGATATATTTTTTTGATAACAAACAAAATATGCTTGCTGCGTAAACCAGGTGGACTTAATGAAAATGCTAATTAATTATTTCCGAATAGGAGATGCATAAAGCGCGAGAAATAGAGGTTTCTAACAGCTGTAAACAAAGCAGGGCTACGCTCACAAACGCTGCGTTATCAGGCATATAACATGCAAGTCTTCCTTTAGAAATAGTGATATAAAAACACCCGTGCCTCGTTTTGATATTTAAACATACATAAATGTAAGGAATTATTATTATTAAACGTGCAGTACGTAACGTTACTCATTTTTATTCAAAGAAGCCTTTTTGAAAATCGATCAGTTTTAAAATCGTGGCGAGTCTCCAAAAATAAATAAATGTATGGGAAACACATCCCACAGCACAACCACCTGAGCCCAACTTCAGTCTACTCATCACCTTGACTTTAACTGCGTTTGTAGAAGGCACCGCAGCCAGACCGATGTATACAACACAGACCGGAAGTTAACTTAGGGCCAGCCGCGTGTGCCCGATGAAACCGTCTATAGTTTTTACATATATTTTGAATTAGCTTTTATTTATGTTTTCAGTTTTTCTAGTAATTATTAATTTACTGGTAATATTTTATGTGCTTTTGTCATTTTTTTATTTTCGTTTTTAATATGTGTGCTTTTAGTAATAATACATAGTGTAATTTCAGCATGTCAGTGTTTGAATACAACAAGAAATACATTTATGATATTATATGACTTGCATCTTTTATGCAGCTAAAAGTCTCCTTTTGATCATAATTGCATGTGTAAAACAGTATATTCTTCTTAAATGTCTCCTTTTGTGTTTCATAAATAAAGAAATTAGTAAAATGAGGATGAGTAAATGATAAATTGTCATGCTTGAGAAAATCATTTCTTTAACTAAATCAAAGTGATTCCAATCATGAATCGAAAACGAGCTGCGTGTCATTCTGTAGGTTTTAGACCAGTAATGCGCAACGATATGTTTGGGAAAGTTGCTTGTTTGTTCAACGCTAACGCCTAATCTTCAGTCATCGCGAATGCTGGCAGCATGTGTGAGTAAAGATGAGAAGCCACAGAGATGTGAATGGATATTTTGCTGTTGTGTTGTGCTTACTGGATACGCCACCTACACACACACACACACACACACGTCAAGAGTCAGTCAGAGCTTCTTCTCAAGGCCTTGCACTTAATTCTGAAGGATCACTAGACAGACAACATCCACAGATGCTCATCTGAGCACTCGTTCCCTTCAGATCTGTTCCTGACACATTCTACACGCTCATCATAGAAATGCAAACACTGGTTCATATAATATATATATGGTATATTTAATGTTTTTTAACGTGAAACAACTAAAACCGAGGGATGTGCAGTATAGAAAGTTGTACTAAAGGTCATAGGTCAATTTTCTGGAGTTTTTTTTTTTTCTCTGGAGTTAGGGATATTTCAACATTTTGTTAATTTAGCAGTCAGCACCAACTTGGCAGACCAGCATGACGGACTCCCAATGCTTTTCCAGCAGCAGGGGTACATGGGTTGGAGATGTCCTGCAGACAGGAAAAAAACTGCTTAATCCTATTTGAAGTTATCCCAAAAGGAGTAGAAAGGCAGATTTTTAAGCATATAAATTAACTGTATTCTGAAGCACAGTATAAAAAACTGTGTATATGAGATATTTGATCTGAAAATGATCAAAATTAGTGAACACTTACAGATACCTCCAAGTTATTGGTGTTAATCTGGGACTTCCTAACTACTATATATGACTATTAACTGGCAGCATTCCTCCCATTTTCAATGAGATTGCAAGATTGCGGGCCACTTTAAGGTGACTGAAACCCTGTGAAAGGAGGTTGATACACAGATGAACCCTGTTGAAAAAAAACAGCATATGCTGGTTATGTTTTGAGGTAGCTGGTTTGAGCCGGTTTAAGATGGTCCTTAGATGGTCATGAAATGGTTTAAACCAAACCGGAGCTCACTGAGTGTACAAATGAAATATTACTGCTGGGGCCTGCTTAAAATACTGAAATATTCTAATGTTTCCAACTTAAATACTGAAAAATACAATTAATAAGCTTAAAAGATATTATTAAATTATATTATGAAATATAAGAAACTGAAATACAAAATATAAATACTAAAAATATGAAATATTAAATTACTGATTAACAAAACAATAAATCTACAAAAAACGATATATTCAAAACAATAAAATACAAAAAGCTGAAATATTGCATATGACATGGTAAAACAGACAAACAGGTAAACAAACAAACAAATAAATAAATTAATTAAGAAAACCAAAGTATAACAAACCTGAAATACTATTTACAAATATATAGATAATAAAATGAAAAAAAAAATTGAAATATTCAAGTATTTATGCTGAAATATAATAATTAAAACACTGAAATATACAAAAAATATCAAATTAAATAAAATGTTAAATTGTTGAATAACCTACCAAAATAATGAAAATTAAAATGGAAGAAGGAAGGAAGGAAAGAATATTGAATTAATGAATAACTGAATAACCTGAGTTTAAAGAAAAAAATCTAATTTTTAAAAACTTTAAATAATAATTAATTTTAAATAACCAGATGAAGTAATGAAATATATATATGGAATACTGAAAATCTGACCTGCATAAATAAATACTAAAAAATAAAAAATAAATAGGGAAGCTATGAAATATGAAAAAAATAATAATATTAACAAGAATCTTTAAGAATCATTCAGAATAAATTATTGAATAACTGAATAACCTACTGAAATACTGAAACAAATGCAAACAAACTAAATATTGAAACATGCTGAAATATAGCCATAAATAAATATGCAAAGACTGAAACACTCTGGAGGTTTAAAACAATATGAGATGGATCTGTGATCTCAACTAAGAAGTGCTGTTTTTAGGTCACTGCGGTCGCTCTCATGAGTGATTTGGAGCTGTTTGTGTTCAGATCTGCCTGTTGAAATCTCACAGTTCTTGAGGTAGGACTCAATGGCAACCATACCAACATTTTTTTTCTTCCTCCCTCAAGCGCTTGGAGAAACAGAGTGAAGAGCAGATTCTGACAACCGCCCACGTGAAAAACATGTTCTGCCAAAAAGACACATTTTTAAAAGGCTGGTACTGCTGAGCAGAAGGTCAGACATTTGATCAAAGCAGCTTTCAGAGTGAGAAAGTCTGAAGCCAGACCTCAAGAAAGATGATCAACCCAATTCTGACGTGACAAAAAGTACTAAAGACAGAAAATGAACAAACAACAAGCAACCCACTCAAGCCAGCTTTCAGCTGTTTTCATTAGGAATCAAAACACAAATGTACAAACACATGAATGTCACGGTGTTCAACTCCAGACCAAGCATTTAACAAATGATAAACCAATAGAATAAAAAGAGACTAAAAATTCTAATCTAAATATTCTACATACATACATTCGAGGTCATTGTACTATGTCTGATAGTGGAAAACTGATCAAATTGACAAAATTCTGAAAGGAGAAAACAACAGGATCAATGGAAACCATCGCTGTAAGTCAATGGAAACCTCAGGGGAAATAACCTGGTTTTGTCAAGTTAATTTCTATGTGACAACATTTAATTTCCACAAACAGAGTTTACTGAAAAAAAGAAAAGAAAAAAAAGGAAAAAAAAAACTGAAAGGGAAAAAAAAGAAATAAAGTTGTGTAAGAGTGATGCAAGCATTACATTTGTAATGTAAAAATCAACCATCCGTCAACCCATTACCAAAACCTCATATTGTCTAGGGTCGTGTGGATGCTTGACCCTAATAAATAAATGAATGATACTTGAAAAAAAGGTAAATAAATTATATAGCATAAAAAACATATAGACTAAAATATTTTATTTTCAAATAATTAAATAATATAAAAACAATAATGAAACATATTATAACAATATATTAATGATATAAATAATAATATTAAAATAATATAAATTAATTAATAATGTTATATAATAATAATAAAACCATACAAAATAATAATCTTTTAAAGGAATATTAAAATTTTTATTTTAATATAATATAAAATATTAATATTGAAAAATAACAATACCAATAATATAAAAAAAATAATTGTTAACAAAGAATATTGAAAATAAATAATATTTAGAAATATAAATACAATAAAACATTTTTCAAATCATAAGGGAAAATAAACAATACTTTAAAATAATATTTACAACATGTTTTATTAATAAAAATAATTTTAAAATATAATAATAATAAGAATTCCAGTAATAAAAATTAAAAAAGAATATTTTTAACAAATATTATAAATAAACAAAATCCTATTTTAAAATTATTTAAAATAAACATTTTAAATAAATAAATAAAAGAAAGAAAGAAAGAAAAAGAAAGCATGAATGAATACAATAACAAAGGAATGAATGCATGAGTCATGCTGTATTTGAAAAATAGGCTTTATTTCAATGTGGCTTTACATAACAAAAGAAACATTATTTGGTAACAAAAGTGGCCGTTCAACAGACACCCTGAAGATAAAAACACATACAAGTCACCATATCATGTGATGGCATAATAAAAATGTACATACAATAAACATCACATGCAACAAACTATGTCAATGCAACTGTAAACAAAAATAAGTCCACGGAGACCTCATCGTCAGTGAGCAGTTTATCAGACAGCGCCACCTGCAGGCGCTTCATTCAGATCAACTGAGAGACTCGCACCTGCAGCTTTATGACCGAGTGTCAAACGTCTTTGAGTTTTGTGCATGATCTCAGGGATGTTTGTTTGTTTATTGTCCACACAAATCTCCTCCCTTTTTTCTTCATGCTGAATTAGACACTGACAATAAACGTCCTGGGGTTTCATCTTCATCTAGCATCCCGACAGTGTCTGTTCTCCCCCGTGATTGTGGTGTGGTGTTCAGTCGGACTGCTCGGATCGCTACTCGCTCTCGGTGCTTTTCATGGTGTCTATGCGGACGATGCAGGTGGGCCGGTGGAGGTTGAGCATCACGATCAGCTGCTGTCTCTCAGATTTCAGATCCTCGATCTGAGACTTCAGCACCGAGTTCAGCGTCTCCAACCGTTCGGACTCCTAGAGGAGCAACCAGACATCTTCTGGTTAATCATAATACCACAACAGACACATTTATTAAGTTGTTGAGTCAAAAAACTTACAAACCAAAATACACTTTTCACTTTTTATATTACTGGTTATTTATAAAAAAAGTTGTATGAATTCACATGACAAAACTAACTATAGAGTAATACTAATAAACAATCTGAGCTTGATGTGCATTTTTTGAGCTGCCTGTACTTATGTTTTAATATTACTAGGTAGTTGTTATATAAATTTCATGTAATATTATAGAAATTATAAAACAAACATTTCATGCATAATTTTTCTACTTTTTTTACATAAACAATTTTTTTTTTTATATATATATATATATATATATATATATATATAATATATATATATATATATATAAAATTAAATTTTAATTAAGCTTTTACTTCATTAGTTAATTTTAAAAGTTCTAATGTGACATAAGAGCACTAAAATTCCATGCAATCTCAATTGATATTATAAAAAAAGAAAATAAATGAAATTTAAATAGAAATGGCATGCACAATAATTACACAAAAATCATATTTAAAAAAAAAATGACATGTTTTAACTTACTATTTTGTTTAATAGTTTTGCAATGTGACAAATACATTTTAAAAGTAATATTTAAATAACCCATGTTAACTCTCAACAATATAAAAAAAATCATTAAAATGTCATAAATAATTAAACAAGTATCAGATTTTAATAAAATTTTATTTTTATATAATGTTAATTTTAAATAGTTCGGCAATGTGACAAATTAAAAATTAAGAGTAACTAGTAATATGCGAAATAAGAACACTGTAAAATTAAGGTTTACTTTTCCTTTCCCTTTCTCCTCAGTGTCCCTTTAAAAGGGCTTTTTTCTAACTCACCTTCTGGAGCTGGTCGGTTCTTTCCTTCTTTCTGTTTCGACAGCGAGCAGCTGCAACTTTATTTTTCTCTCGCCTTCTTTTCTTGCGTTCTTCATCGTCATCTGACTGTGGACAGAAAATTAAAATGTGTTCGTTTAAATATACATTTATACATATTGAGTGTTTACATGGTTCTAAAAATGCAATGGAAAGTGTAATTTCTAATAATTGTATGCTAATTATAATGCTAAATATTTGTATAGTGATGTGGAAGCATTATAATCACTGTTATAATCAGCCTAAGCAGTCTGACAAATAAGTGTCAAAAAGGCAGATGCACAAAAACTATTGTGTCCACCAGGTGTCAGTCTTGACCAGGCAGTAAAGTGCATTCAAAGGAGCTTCACAAACAAAAGAACTTTGCTTTCACTTTCTCAAACTGTTGCACAAATGTTGTTTACATGCAATCTGCGTTTTCGAATTACCTGATGCAATCAGAAGCTGACCTTTAAAGTCTGTAGATGTTAAATGTCATGTTTTGTTCTCACCTCACCATTGATGACGTCGAACGGTCTCTTGGCATGTCTGTTCAGGATGAGAGGAGACAGAACCGTACCGAGGCTGTAGAGCTCTGCAAGTTTGAGCTGGTCTGTGAGTGTGGTGGAGGGAATGCCAGCCAGAGGACCGACGCTGGGCAGAGAACCGGCCGTCATCAACGGGTCAGGGATTTGACCAGGCATCATTGCTGCTTCAGAAAGAAAGAAAGAGATGTCAGTGTGTCTGTTGATCATGCATCTAAATACAGACGTGCAACCCTTTATCTAATGTGGTGTTGCAGGTCAAAAATGACCACCCTTTCAAATACTGCTTGTAAATCTCTCATTAAACTTGTTTTCTTTCAATTATCACAGGTTTTGTGTTTCTTTTTGGAACTGATTGATCGTAGGCCTAACTGATCTGAGCTCATGCATCCGTTTTTGAGTGCAAACCTCTGCTTACTGAAAGAAAAAAACTGAATGCAATATTTATATCGTGAATGTATGCATTCATAAGCAATTTCTTATAAGTCAGTCATTTCTGACAACAAGATGGGAGGAAAAACTACAAAAATGATCACATTTTTATTTTTTTTTAGGAAGTTGTTATAAAGCTAGTAGGTTTTAGTCCAATGCAATAACAATAACTAGCATTTTCACTAAAAAGAACATCCTCTCAGGGTCAAAATGACTGGGAAACAGCGTGAGAGTTAAAGAAAACTCTTGTTATTGAGCTTTTAAGAAGTTTAAGAAGAGTTTTTGCTTTGGAATAAGTTTAATGAGGACTGATAGGTCAACATGCGTATTGTCTCCAGTGAAAGCCACAGAGAATAATGAAGTTTCCATGAGAGGAACACAAACTCTGTAAATGTGCATGTAAATCTGCTTTTCAGAATTATAGGGGAACTTCAAGATTCCCAAGAGCACAAACAACACCTACGCATGTTAAAACTGAGGCTTAAAACAGCTAGTGAATTGTCTGCAAAGGCCATTACAAGATTATGTAACAATCAAACATGTTTCTGTCCACAAAAACCCTTGAAGCCGTTTGCAGCAGCTTCTGTCTACATTCTTCACGGTTCTTCAGAAAAAATGTATATTTTACTGATGTGGAGATAACATCGAAAACTAAATGTTTTTTGCAACACATCTGCATGGTGACAATTTAGCATTTATATTTGCATCTGTATTTCACTACAGACGTTGAAGAGTCAAAATAATTTAATAAAAATAAAAACACTTTTCAAAATACAGAAACAATTTGAATTAATTCACATTAATGTATAAAATTATATTTCAGGTGCTGTAAAAAAGTTTTAGGTGCTGTGCAGTTGAATTCAATCATCCTATAGTGTAACATGTTAAAATAATAATTTAGAAAATGCACGTATGCATATGAAAAAGTTGTTGTATAACTGCAGGACTGACAGTATCTAGCCATTCAAATCAGGGGTCTCAAACTTTAAGGCTCAGGTACCAAATCCTGGAACTGCTGATATATATGTATATATAAAAAGCTAGATTTAAAAAATAAAAATAGATTATTAATGTATCAAATGTAAAAAGCTCTGGTTGAAAACCCTGGGCACAACAATACAATTAAAATACAGTACATAATGTACTTTAGTGTGCAGTAAATAACCAGGAAGTGATGCATGAATATAATTAAATGAATATCTAGGTTTATTTTCATCTCAATGTCAATGCCATTCTCTCTCTGTACAAATATTAATTCATCTGAAGTGCTGCAGTTACTGAATCCGAATGTTCGATTTATAAAACACGCTTGATGTCCAATTCAACTCTTCAACTCTTCTTCTGTGATTAAAGTGTAAATGCACTGTGATACAATCAAAATAAAGCACTTACTCGTTAGGTGCGGTTGTTCGTCCGTTCAGCTCGTTTGTGCGTCTGCTCGCGTTGCATCAGCGCGTTTATGTATCGCTGAGCGCGGTGGAATGCGGAACTCTCCGCGGCGTGACGCCAGCAACGAATGAGCGCTAGGCTCCGCCCCCTAGCAACCAAACAACACAAACACAGCGGCGCGGGACTCCCTGAGAAGCCACAGACGCGGGATATCCCATCAAAACATCAACAACTAAATGGAGAGCTCATATGCTTACCTTTTTATAATTAAGCTTCAGGAAATCTTTCAGTACTCGACCCACGGGGAAAAAAAATTCTAAAAATATAATTTGCTCTGTAAAATGTTTACATTATTAAATTTGTTTATACACCGACAAAATGATTTTAAAAACAAACTTGTAAATAAACAAAGACTATATCCCTGCTGAAAACAACAACAACAACAACAAAAAAAAAAACAACAAAGAAAGGAAAAAAAAGATAAAACCAGCCTATGTTGGTTGACTGGGTTTAGCTGGTTTAAGCTGGTCAAGATGGTCTCCCGGATTTGAACAGCTAAAATGTAAACAAAACCCCTTTAAAACTAGACTGCAAACTAGTTATGATCTAAGCTAAGGCTGGTTTCAGTTGTTATATTAGAAGTATGTGTTATGAGAAAATATCTAATCTTTCTTCTTCAAAAATTCATGTTTAATTCAATGTGATATTTGCCATTTCTTTGTAATCATTCTTGAAATAAATTTCTGTGAAAACAGCTACATTTTACATATTTCAGTGAAAATTGTGTAAAAAAAAGTAAATCATAGATTTTTTGCTGTTGTTGTTTTGGTTAGTTACTGTAATATTTACTTTTTAAATGGCTATTTATTTACTAATTATTCATTTATTCGTCTTTTTAATAATTTTAAATCAAATGTATGCGTTTGTTTTTTTCTTCACTTTTTCACAGGCCTGTGACTCAATAAAATAACAATTTTACAAATATTCAGTGAGGAGGTTAAAATGACTGAGTAAAACAGATGTCTTTGTATAACAGAATATCAATTTATTTTACAGAAACAAAGCATGCATGCTTCAAGCAAAACTTCTCAAAAGTGATAATACAACAACTATAGTGTTGAATATGAAATGAAAATGAGTGTTGTGACGGTTTGTGGTTGTGAAACACCAGCGTGAACTGCACCTGCGGTTTTCTCCTAAAACACCTGTTTGATCTGGAGGCAAACTCAGCTCTGTCTTTGATGTTAAGATGATTAAAAGTAAAACAAATACACTGAAAAAGGTGAGAAAAGGCTAAATGTCGTTGGTATCATAAGGACTTTCTCTCTCGGTTCTACTGCTGTAAAATGTCTAAATATTTTGTGATAAAGCTGCTCAAAAGCTTTTTCATATCCACAAGTGACAATATAACTATAAATTGCTTTAAAGGCACTCATCCTGTTGTTTAACACTAAGGATGTTGCATGAGAGACTAACTATATAATGCATTCTTGATCATAATCACATGAGAGAGAAATCCATCTAAGGTAGGTTTAATGAGCATCTCTCTTTTGAATCTGTGATTAAGGCTTATACATTCACATGATTAAACAATCCAGCCTGGATATCTTAGCATGCACTGAAACATACAGACAGACCAACCGCAGACACGGTCACCTCTGTGCCTCACCTCTGACACACAGACAAACTTCCTCTATCACATTTATTGCCCAACAGCATTATTACATCATTAGAGAAGTCATCAGGATTCATTAGGCCTTGAATTTTCAGTCTTAAGTTACATTTAATGCACAATATGTGGCTCATTGTAAAGATTTATCAAACAAAAGGGCAGAAATGCTAACTTTTCTACCCAGGTTAAAAAGGTTAAAAAAAAGCATGAAACGTGACGAGACATGATTTGAGCTAAATTTCTCCTTCAAAGGCTGTATACACTCACATTCAGATCCTGATGAACAATGCTGAGTGCAACACTTCTGCATTTAGCAACCATATCAATAAACTAAAGACAATGATAAACTCATCAACCAGACATTGTTCCAAACACAAGCCCATTTTGACCCTAAAAATATAGTATAATCGAAAATACAGTAATTTGGAAATGCACAAACACAAATCAGACATGGCAGATTATTCACACGCATAAATATGAGATAAGGCTGCAGTATCAATAATATTCTGTGCTTTCGACCTGCCACATTTATATTCATAAAGTCAAAATGTCAATTTTATTTGCAAAAGATTTCCCAGAGCACAATATTTTGGATTTTATAATGTCTCTGCAAAAAAAGTTGCTTTGTGCATGACAGTTGCCTTGTGATTCTGTATATTTAAAAAAATCTACATTTCATTTAATCATTGTATTAATAAAACATAGCCTGTGGATTTAAATACAATCTGCACTAACACCTGAAAAATGTTAAGTCAAATGTATGAGAAGAAAACTCAAATTGTGGACATCCGATGCACACCAGACATCCGGCTGACTATAAACTTCATTATATCCCAAAAAATCTGCAATCTGAATCATGCCAAAAAATAGGAACTCCTGCCAGACATAATTTTATTTCGGCGATTTGAATCACTAGCAGGGAACATGTTGACTAATCAAAAGCTGAACATGAATAGAATGACCATGATCTGTCCGTCAATCCATCAGGTTCCCTTTTTTATCCTTTCACACTTAAACAAAGCTGCCAACATGAGATGTTTATATTGTGTTTGTGCAGCAGCGGTCGATATGAGCAGTGTGTCTCAATATTGAGGTGCTTGTGTGGGGAAAGAGAGTTTCACCTGCAGCAGAAGACTCATATTACAGTCTGTCTGAGTGTTGAATAATTATAGTCTGAGCAATGATACGGGTGAAAACTGAGCCATGTTATAAAATAAGCAATTGTGGAATAGTCTCAAAATAATAATTTATTTAATGATTATTTGAAAATAATAAAGAAATTTGGTGACACAGTAGGGTTTAAAATTCTGAGATCATACATAAATAAATAAAGAATTATTTTTATTTAAACCTAGAAATAAGAAATAACACACAGTTTTAGGACAATGAAAACTGTTTTAATACTGAAAAATAAACTGTTAATAACAGAATTATTTTTAATGCACACACTCGTATATGTGTATAGAGATAGAGAGAGAGAGAGAGAGAGAGAGAGAGAGAGAGAGAGAGAGAGAGAGAGAGAGAGAGCAAAAGGTTAATGTGATTAATTTTTTTTTTAAATGATATAAAATCAAGCTGACATATTCAACACATTTGTTACATACTGATTTTTTCATTTCAACTTCTCACTAAAATTGTTGTTATGATAATTCAATTTATAAAGTAAATGATATTAAACTGAAAAATAGAAAGGTTTTCTCATGACTTTTGGACTCACAGCATACTGAAAAAACTTAAATAAAGATAGTAGTAGTTTAATAACAATAAAAAAAACATGAGTTTAAAAGCTAAAATGAAGAGTGCAAGAGGGTTTTAGCCATGCAATTTTTGGTCGATATTATTAAAACTTTGCAACAGAGCAGTGGCCATTTTATAAGAATGTGAACGTACGTAAAATGCTTAAATGCTTACGCTGGATACCCAAATGAAGTCCTGAAAAACACAAAGCAGTTCCCGTAACATACCGACAGCTTCTCTCCGCTCCTCTTTCTCCCTCTGCCAGATCTTCCGGGAAAACTTTCATTGGTGAAACACTACTCTGCTGTTTCCATAGAGGCTGAACAACAGCTCGATTTCATTACCATATATGGGCACGGAAGTAGAACCGAGAGAGAAAAAAATGTGTGCGTGCGTGCGTGCAAATACGCAATGACGTCAGACGCTTTACGTTACGTTCCGACAACAAGCCTCGTTATTGAGAAATCGTTGTTGTTGAATGTTATTAAACAGATAGGATACCTTAGAAATAAATGGATGGCGAAACTCAACGAAATTATAGTAGACGTGGGCGACTGTTTATTTTTATTTTAAACGATGCATTCATTTCCGTGCATGCATATGAAAGAAACCTGCTTGAAAGAGAGGCTTTAAATTTCTGCCCCACTCTGATTAAATGAATAAATTCACACATTTCTTAATTTTAATATTTATTTTTTGTTTATTATAAACATGCCAGACCATTGAAAAGGAAGCAGGAAGAACAAAAAATGCATAAATATTTTTTTTTGCCACCAATGTCAGTTTACTTTTAATAATTTATTTATTTGACAATACCAAAATAAAAAAAACAGTTAGTCACACACTAAAGACACGGTGTAACAGACTGCACTCATACATTTCCACATCAACTGATACAGTTACGTTTACCTATACTGGTACAAAAGTGCATGAAAGCATGAAAGCTTTCACAGGATGAACAACATATTCAACAATGTCAACATCTGGAAGAAACAAATAGTGACTATAGTGACTTCACTGGATGTAAAGGTCACATTACATCTACTGCACAGCATTCACTATATTTTTTGTAGATTTTGAACATGTCAGACTCATTTATGAAAGCATTATTATGAGGGCTTTTCATTTTACAGCACACCCTTCTTTCTCAGATTATTTCATTCTAGATAGTTCCATAAAGAATGTTTAACATCCATCCTTTCCACAAAATTCCACAAAAAGTTCTTTATTGCCGTAAATATTATACTGCTTTTCACACTAAGGAAAAAAAAGAAGTTTTTAAGAACTGTTCATTGAAAAGTTCTTTGGGGAACCCAAAATATAAACGTTCCAAAAGGTTTTTTTCAAAGCGATGCCATAGAAGCATGTTGAACTTTTCAACAAACAACTGTTAAAAGAACCATTGTTTTTTAGTGTGAAGAATGTTTTATTAATCTAAAGAACCCTTTTCCTTTATAAAGAACCTTTTGTGCAATGGAAATGTTCCATGGATTTTAAAGGTTCTTCATGGAACCTTAGATGCCAACAAAGAACATCCTTTTTAAAGAACTGTTCACTGAAAGGTTATTCAGCACTTTTTAAAGGATCCAAACGTGGGGTTCCACAGCAACGCCATAGAATAATTATTTTTTATTAAACAGTTTTTAAAAGATCTCACTATAAAGACTGTTTGTACAATTCTTCATTGAACCATAAATGCCAATAAAGTACCTAGACATCTCTGTGAAAACCCCATTTTGGAACCTTTATAAGAACGATGTGCCAGAAGCTTCATAAAGTTGTCAAGATTTCTTTGGCTGCATTAGGTTTGCCCTCTTTTCCACTGTCATCCTTTTCCACATCTTCACTGTTGAAGCTGAAGACGGGCACGGCGTTGGTGCTGCTACAGGTAGGGCTACATGAAGGCGAGCTTAGAGGTTCCAACCCGCCACCCATTGACATGTAAAGAGTTTCCCATTCGCTAAGACCAAGAGAGCTAGTAAGGTCTATATCTGGCACTAACAGATCCATGTCATCGCTGCTGTCAATCACGTCGCTTATGTCTTCCATGGACATATCTCGCATATCGATGTATGGTTCCACCTCAGCAGTGCCCAGTACGGCACTGGAACACAAAAGGACGTCGGAGTCGCCAAAGATCGCAGTGCTTGTGGGATCGGCCTGTTGAGGGGAGGTGGGTGCCTGTTCCGGGCAGACATTAGGAGCTTGAATCTCCTCTTCCTGGGATTGGGTTTGTTCCTCACTCTCTGCCGCCGTTTCCTCCGTGAGTTTACAAGTGGGCTTGTGAGCAGAGAGGATGAGTTCAAGTCGTTCTTTCTCTTTTAACAGACTGGCAATCTCAGACTGCAGAGCTGCTTTGTCCTCCTCAAGACTATCAGTTTCCTAGACATAGGCAGATCATAATCATATCACGCACAAAGTTGTCTTTTTTTGATGAAGACGACTGCATATTAAGGTGGTTCGCTAACTTACAGCTTGGAGGCTGTTGGTTAGTTCTCGTCTGCGATTTCGACACTTGGCAGCTGCGAGTTTATTCCTCTCTCTTCTGATCCTCTTCCTCTCCTCTTCCTCTGGAGAAAGCTGAAATAAACACATGCACATTTATATATATATTGAAATAATAGCGTTTTTTATGTTATGTTTTTTAAACATAGTCTTCTTATGCTCACCAAGGCACCGTTAATTTGTTAAAAAATAGTAATATTGTAAAATAATAAATGCACGCACATTTTTACTTAAATTAAATTCTTAAAAAGAAAGGTTCCATGAGGAAGTTTTTCACAGTAATGCTTTAAAAGAACCATTTTAGGTTCCCCAAAGGTTCTTAAAACCTTTTTAAACTCATAGAATTGTAACATTTTAATAATATGAAGAACCTTTTTTCCAATTTAAAGAACCTTTTGTGTAATTGAAAGGTTCCATGGATGTTAAAGGTTCTTAATGGAACCATAGATGCCAAGAACCTTTGTTTTTAAGAATGTAACATACTAGTATACTATGGATGCAAATATATGTTTTCTACAGTCAAATTAATGCGTATTTCTTCAGAAAACCAAGCTGCATTTAAACAAACATCGAATTTTTATACTGAGCATTTATATGAAATAGGTATTTACCTGATCTTTCATCCCCTTCCTCCGGCCGGTGAAGGTCTTTTGAGCTGGTTTGGCATCTGTGGAGTGAGACGAGCTCTGTGGTTTCTCACGCCTGCAGGGCGACACTGAGGAGATGTCAGTCGACAGGACCATCCACTTGAGATCTGGAGCTGAAGCTACAGCAGTGACCGTTGGAACAAAGGCAGCATCAGCATCCTTCAGAATACCTGTCTTCTGAGAACAAGCACGAAAATGTGTTCATCATATATGGTCCATAGCAAGATTGCATGTTAATACAACTTACATCAATCATTTGGTTGTATACAAAAACATATTAAATCATTGCATAAGCATAAATCATTAATAACAGCTCTTTTAAATAGTCCATTTAGGTTACATTCCAGGTAAACATGCAATTGATTGTACCTGCGTATCCTTCATCTCAGAAGCTGATGTGTGCAGCAGTTGTTCTGCAGACACCTGAGAAACACTCGCGTTTTTAGGCATCACTTCTGCTAGATCGCTCCAGGAGATGCTGGGAACCAGATTAATATGTGCTATGTGCCTAATGTCACCAAATGCTATTCTGCAGGGGGTTTTAAAATCTAGATTGAGGTTACTACGCTAGGAGGCACCAGCCATCAACGCTGCTTCTCTTTATAGTGAGGCAGATTTTTATGAATGAAATTTGTGAGACTGTACCACTGATCCGGAGGGGAGACAGTTAAGCACGGGCCAAATATATATACGGTATTTCACAGATATGCCCGATTCAAAACAATTCTCGCTTTGATTCAACATTTTAAGCATTCAAATAACGCGTCCAATGCGCAAACCGAGGTTATTTTCTTTAATTATAACGTTGCAGCTTTCACATGAATGAACAAGATACGTCATTTTACGTGCATTGTTTGCAGTTTGTCTTTTGGATTCCTGTGTGAGGTTGCGATTTATGCATATTACAGAGATATCTTAAAGATGGTTCATCTGCACGTGCATGATTGCTTCACGAGGCATAGCCTATAACTGAGAGAAATAATCAACAAAGATGCAGACTGTATTTGACATCAACAACATTTGTTATTCAACAATAATGTATGCCAAAGGATGAGAATTAAACAATTAAATAATTGTTGTGATACTCCTATCGCGCCCTTTCTATTAAAAACTGTGATTTTTCGTATCCCTTTTCAATTACATTGATGGATCTCCTACTCAGAGGGCTCCAGCAACAACCCTGTCGCTAATGTGGGCAGCCAATCAGAGAGAAGCGTGTCTTGACCATATAAGGCACATCCGGCGTGGAGCCTCTAGCTGCAGCGCTACTGCGGCACGGCCTATTTTTATCATATCACACTTAATTCAATGACATTCTTATGACGACATATTCGCCAAGTAGCCAAAATAATCTAAGTATATGTGTCGACTTCATAACTGTTAGCTGGCAGACATTTTTCTGTCTATCGTGTTCAGGATCTGCATAAAAACCCAAAGGCTTTCTATGCGTGAATTCTAACCCGGACTGGTAGAAAACGCCGTTGTTCTCCTCCATAACCTGTGTGAACATCTCTATTCATAGCTCAGATGAGGTAATCCTGCTTTCACAAGAGGGCGTGTGAGTGGGGCCTCCCTTCTGTCCACAGTCCAAGTGTTTCCCGGCAGATCCGCCTCTGGTTTCTGATCCGTGATTCTCATGAAGGGAAAAGGGTCATATGCAGAGTCATTCCTCAAAACCAATACCCATTACCAAAATAAAATTATTTAAAATAAAATAAAAAATATTTTCAAATTATTATTTGAATCAAATTATATATATATATATATATATATATATATATATATATATATATATATATATATATATATATATATAGTTTTTATTCTTTCTTAACGAGGAAGCTATCATTGGCCCGTTCTCCAACTTCATAAATAAAAACATGATGTCACAAATGACATCGTCATCTTTTCAGGATATGAATTCCTCAAGGACATTTGCATGCTTTCTGTTTTCAGCACATCTATTATTATATATGTCGTTATGTCTCTCACAAGGTGATCAGAAATTATCACAGTGGTCGGTTACCATGATTTTGTACAATTAATAATTGGTCATTAAAAACAATCATTAACATTAATCATCAAAAACTATGTGTAGAGATATTAGCATTAAATTTATTTCTTAAAACACATTGTGGTCTCATGACTTTGAGCAGAAGGCTATGGCTAAATAAACTAAATAAAAAAGCATAGTTATATCCTATAAATACTCAGCGTGAGATTGTACAATGTAGGCCTATTTTCTTGACAGAATATTTAAAATCCTGTTTTTTTTTTTTATAAATCAAATTTTTAAAATGGAAAAGGCATCTGTGCAATGACCTGCATGAGCAGTTGCATTGAACAAATACTGTCAGAAACTATAAGTTCAGTATTTCTCAGACACATTTTCCTGTTCAATTAAAGAGAAAAAAGGATGACAGTGACATTTCTAGTAAATGTTGCTATTTTTAGGTTTCCTAAAGTAAAAACAATCATTGCACTATGTTTATTTACTGTCAATATTGCTAACAGATTTTCCTCGTTCAAAGGCGAAACTTCTGAGTACATTTGCATAGGCTAGGGTTGCAGTGACGTCAGTGGGAGGGGCGTCGCTTAGACAACGCAAAGATCAAACAAAACACGAACACAGAAGTAGAGCAGTACAATTTGATGTCACATGGGAACGCTGATAGAGCTGTTTTCAGTTGTTAATCAATAACAAAACCACCTGCTTCGATTATGTTTACCCTTAGCTAATGGCGGGAAATGAATGTGCAAAATATGACCAAATAGACACTGTGCAGTCTCATTGCTTAATATTTATACATCTCTCTCTCTCTCTCTCTCTCTCTCTCTCTCTCTCTCTCTCTATATATATATATATATATATATATATATATATATATATATATATATATATATATATATATATATATATATATGTATGTATATATGTGTGTGTGCGTGTGTGATGTATATGCATACACATACGTTTTAATTTATATTTTATGTATATTTGTTATTTTTGATATATATTTTGGTCCAATGAAGCAATGCTCACAGTTGAAAAACGAACTCAGCATTTTATTTCAAAGGAATCCCTTTCAAACCGGAAGGCTTCGTGTTGTTGTATATTGCGCTACAAACACTCCTTTCGTTATTCAGAGGCACGAACACTGCCCGAGGCCATCAATTATCTGTGCTTCGCATAAAGTATGAAATCTAAGAACATTAAGTGTCAGTTAAACATAGTTTGAATTTGACTAATTAAAAAGCATTAAATTGTTTTGCATTAAAATTATAGGAATTTCAATATAATTACACTAACTGCATTTCTACAACATAGATTAATAACTCGGTGACATCAGAACTGTTAGTATAATTTAATACTGCTGTAGTTTATAAGTCGTTTATGAAAACAATAAAGTAGGCTATTCTTGAAGTATCTTTACATAATGCTTTACATTGTACATAGTGTTTCCCATCAGCACTCCGCCTCTTCAGGATGTTTTCCATATAAGGTAAATGACGTCGTGGGATACCCTGCTATGGAACGTCATGTATTCCGCTTCGTTTTCACTCAGAACATTCATCTAAGAACGTTTTTGTTATGAATTAAGCGTATAAGTTTCTATGAGTTTTGTATTGATTACGTATCCAGCAAAAAGCTTTCCCGAAGACGTGTTTTCTTATGTTTCTATGCAAACACTGGCAGCGCGTCAGACTTTGACGTCAGACTCAGACTGCTATATAAACCCCGCGAGCGCTGTAGCAGTCAAACTTTAGAAACCGATAGAGAGAAGAACAGCGGACCAACACGGAACTAGCAGACAGCGGCTTTTGAAACCTATCTAACTTTCTGGATATATTAGCGCTGGATAGCTCTTGCTTTTCGACTTTGGACAGGATGATGTTCACTAGCCTTAACGCCGACTGTGACGCGTCTTCCCGGTGCAGCACGGCGTCGCCGAGCGGCGAGAGCGTCGCGTACTACCCGCTCAACCAGACTCAGGTATATAAGACAATTATCTTTATGAATTTATAATTATTCTGCATAAGTGATTACTTATTTTGTAGTTTATATATAGTTCATGTAAAGTGTTCAAATTATGAATAATAAAAATGTAAAAAATGTATTACTAGCCTATTTTATTCATAACACTATATATATATATATATATATATATGAAATATAATTTTTTTTAAATAATATACAATATATGGAATATACTAAATTATTTCTTATTTGCATTTTAGGAGTTCACAGACCTGAGTGTCTCAAGTGCCTCTTTCGTGCCAACCGTGACCGCGATCTCTTCATGCCCGGACCTGCAGTGGATGGTCCAGTCCATGGTTTCATCTGTTGCGCCCTCCAACGGCGGAGCTCGATCTTACAACACAGACCCTTACCCCAAAATGAGGGTCACTGCAACTAAATCACCTAACTCCAACAAGAGACTCAGAGTTGAACAGGTAAACAGTGCAATTTAGTTTGTTTTAATGACTGATCAGCCGGTGCACCTACTGTATCGATATATTACTTCACATAGCTCTGAAAGTAAATTTTCCCTGTTATTGCTTGTACAGATTTCTCCAGAGGAGGAAGAGAAGAAAAGAGTCCGTCGTGAGCGAAATAAGATGGCTGCAGCAAAATGCCGCAACCGAAGACGAGAGCTCACCGATACGCTGCAAGCTGTAAGTATTTTGCAGATCTTTGTGAATACGCGCCATATAGCATAATATGAAAGCTAATATTTAGTGTCTATCAATCTGACGGTATTTGTTTTTCCTAAAACAGGAAACTGACCAACTTGAGGATGATAAATCCGCCCTTCAAAATGACATTGCCAACCTGCTCAAAGAAAAAGAGAGGTTAGAGTTCATCCTCGCCGCACACAAACCCATCTGCAAGATCCCCGGCGAGTTGTCCGCCAGCTCAGTCTCCCCCATCCCCTCCGATTCGGTCCCTGAGATCCACAGCGTTACTACCTCAGTGGTCTCCACACCAAGCGCAACAGTTATGACTTCTTCCAGCAGCTCGCTCTTCTCCAGCACGGCCTCCATTGACAGCTTCGGCTCCACGGTGAAGATCTCAGACCTGGAGCCCACCCTGGAGGAGTCTCTGGAGCTCTTGGCCAAAGCTGAGCTGGAAACAGCTCGCTCAGTCCCCGATGTGGACCTCTCTAGCTCTCTGTATGCTCAAGACTGGGAGCCGCTCTACACAGCTGCTAACAATGACCTGGAGCCCCTTTGCACGCCCGTCGTCACCTGCACCCCGGCCTGCACCACCTATACGTCTTCATTTATGTTCACCTACCCAGAAAACGATGTCTTCCCCAGCTGTGGGCCTGTGCAGCGGCGGGGCAGCAGCAGCAACGACCAATCATCTGACTCCTTGAATTCCCCAACCCTCCTCACTCTTTGAGAATTCACTATAGACACTTTGAATTTCCATTTCAGACTCACAACTTGATATAAAATGGTATTGCAGGGCTATATCAAGCAATCGTTATTGCTTCCTGTATTTATCTGAAAAATACATGCCTGCCAAATGTAGCAAGATAAGCATGGATTAACTGATTTTGCATTAATGATAAAGTAAACATTAAGTTAAACTAATACGTTTTTATTATTATTATTTACAGGTGCTAGATTTGAATTGTTGTATTAGTGTGTTCTGAGCAATAGAGAACTGATATTTTTTGCCTTTATGGTTGATTTCTGAATGTGTAAATTTTATTTACTCAAATGTGTGCTGCATAACCATTGCATTAAATGGTCTAACGTCCAAGTATGAAGTTTTCTGTGAAAACGTAGTCTGTTTAATTTATGGGATTTTTATTTTTGTACTGAAATGTGAACTTGCGAATTGTTTGCAAAACTAGAAATAATAAATATTATTTGTTCATGTGAGCTCATTGTTTGTTGCTTTATTCGCAAGATTTATTGATGGGACATAGCATGCGACAAAAACAAAGCAAGGATGTATTAATTGATGTGAAACTAAACCTTTAACATTTATAACTTATAACAAATTATATTTCAAAATATTTAACAGCAAAACTTTTATTTCAGATAGTTATAATATATCATTGTAGATTTTTTTTATCAAATAAATGCTGTCTCTGTGAGACTTCTTCCAAAAAAAAAAAAAAAAGTTGTGTGTGTGTATATATATATATACACACACACACACACGCATGAAAACAAAAACGCACTGACTCGGTAGTAACTAGAAAGTTCAAACTAGTAACATTCACATCTTTCCATGGTTATGTTTTGGCTTGAGAATGTACTATAACGATTCAAAACACACCTTAAAGGTGGATGAGGCAGTAAGATTTCCTATTAATGTTTTATGATCCTGTGGGTTTTTTGGGTGATCACATGAACTGATAAACACCAAATCGTGGATCTGAATAGGTCATAAATCTGTCAAGATTCATCTAAACCAATAATCAGAGCCCTTACGATTAGTATGCATTATTTTATCTAGAGTATATTGCAGTCGTAAGAAATTTCAGAGGAAATGATGTTGTTCATGTGCGTAAGAGACTGTGACGCAATCACGCCATTACGTTTGGGTCACTTCCTTCCTGTTTCACCATTCGCGGTTGCACAATCAACATTAAGTGCCCTCAAGAACGTAAGGAATTTCTTCCCTTTTATGCTGATTTACTGTTAAATTCAGTTAATGGCTATAAAAATTTTTTTTTTAAATTAGGAAAAGAAAGATACTGACAGAACAATATTAAACTCTTGTGCAATGCTGAACAAAATGTTAATCATTGCATTTATAAAGGTAAAGCTCATAGCTACCACTTTGATTCTCCAACAGCAGACACAGCCAGTCAGTGAGATAGTGGCCCTGACGTGGAATCACGTAGTATGTAATAATTCCCTGTCTATTAATACAATTGGCAGACCCCAGAGAGAGGCAGAGACAGAAATAGCAGGTGCACTGCCTTCACCATCAGCATCAACAGCAGTAAATTTAGCACACGGTGACGCCGACCTGCGTCGATGCTGCAGCCCAGGGGAGGAAACAGACAGACAACGTATGCTGGAGAGCAGAGGAAAAAAGCTGGAGAAAAGGGAAAAAGAGGCAGAGAGAATCCAGGCTAAAGATAGATCATAATGCACTGCTCCCTCACTGATAGAGACACAGTTGGATTGCCACCATTTTCGAAATCATCTGGTGGATAAATACCAAACTAAGGCACGGGAAGTGTGCCTGATTATTTAGATGAAGACACATTTATAACAGCTGTTATGGTCACTACTGGATATTTATAGTATGCAGATTTAACACTAAGTTTACATGGGACAACCCTTCACCTAGCGATTATACACAGTAATAAATATGAGAAACATGATCTAAAGTCTACAAAGCCTTCACTGGAAAAAAAGAATGCTTTCATTTTTACAGAAAAAGTCCTGTCAGCTGTTGTTGCCAGAATATGCCAGAAAATACATTTAAATTTATAAAATTTACAGCACAATCTGTAAATTTTACAGTATAAAATGGTCGTTTACATAACATTATTACATTTTAAACTGGTAAATCAAGTTCACACTGATAATAAAATCTGTTTTATACCTTTAATATGAACTGAAAACCACCATAATAACGAAAGAGGAAGCATAATGAAAAATCAAAGTTCTTCACAAGTAGCCTTTCTACAAGCTAAAATACTAATATATAGAAAGTGCACAGTGTCAATAACACGAAAGAATTGCAAAACACCATCATGGTAATACACATCAAGCTAAAATAACCAATAAACTTTAAGTAAACAGCATATGTTGTAACATAAAACCCTAATTTAAGAAAACACAATTATTTAAATACCATCAAATGCAAATTGTCACACAGGGAATTCTGGGAATGTCAGTTTACAGGTCAGTTTACATTTAACTATATTTTACTGTAAAATTACACGAAATGTAAATTTGCATCTATTATGAATGTCTGTTTACAGTTTTTCCCTGCAAAACATATGGCAAGGCAAGTTTATTTATATAGCACATTTCATACATAATGATAATTCAAAGCGCTTTACATTAAAGGAATCAAAATAATCATAAAAAATAGTCAAGGAATAAAAAAAGGAAGTTAAAAACAAAACAATCTAAAATTGATTTAAAATAATTTAAAAAGTTAAGAATCGAAAATGATTGTACATAAAATACAGTGCAATCAGTTCAGAAGTCAACAACAGTGCTCATTCACTAAATGCACAGCTAAACATATGAGTTTTGAGTGTGGATTTAAAAGTGGCTAATGTTTTAGCACATCTGATCTCTTCTGGAAGCTGATTACAACTGCAGGCGGCATAATAACTAAAAGAAGATTCTCCTTTGTTTTCTGTGAACTCTGGTATTTCTAACTGACTTGATCCTTATGATCTGGTGGTCTGTTAGGCTTTGATTGTGCATATCTGCAGTGTATTTAGGTCCTAGGCCATTGAGTGATTTGTAAATGAGTAAAAGTACATTTAAATCAATCCTAAATGTAACTGGAAGCCAGTGTGAGGATCTGAGGACTGGTGTGTTATGCTCAGATTTCTGGTTCTAGTCAGAATTCTGGCAGCAGCGTTCTGGATGAGCTGCAGCTGTCTAATGCCTTCTTGGGAAGGATAGTTTTGGCAAATCCAACTGTTTATTTCATTGCATTGGCAGAGGGAGTCAATGGGGCTGTAGTCATTTGGTGATAAGACTAGGTAAACTTGGGTGTCATCTGCATAGTGGTAATAGGCATTATTTTACTTAGTGGTTGCATATACAGGCTAAACAAGAGCGGTGCTTTAATTGATCCTTGTGGGACTCCGCATGTCATGGACGTCCACTTAGACTTATGCTTTTATGGAGCTAGACGAGTCTCAAAAAAGATAAATGCACACACTACATTCACATACGCACACACAGGATTCATAAATACACACACAGGATTCACGAATGCGCACAAAATTCACAAATGCACACAAGATTCATAAATACACACACAATTCAGAAATGCAAACAACATTTACAAATGCACTCAAGATTTAGAAATGCACAGGACAAGATTCAGAAATGTATTTCTGATGCACACACAAATATACCTTGATTTACAAACTGCTTGTGGTCTGTGAACTTCACTGCATTTGTGTGTGAATTTTGAGACTCCCCTGACTTGGCTCGACACACAAATGCATTTTTTTAAAACGGGGAATGATCAGCAACCAATCAGATATATCCCTTGTTTTAGCCAATCACAAGAACGCACTCCACGCGGGGGATTGTTTACTTCTAAGCCAATCACATGAACGCGTTCACACCGCGCGATATGCCTGTGTTGCTAGCGCGGTGGAGTTCTGTATGTCTGTTGGTTGAGACCTCAACATGGCTTCTGGCAACGACAGGGGAGCGGTATAACTTAAAGTGTTTAGCTAGTTATCTCCTTGTTGTGAGATGTTGTTTAATTGTTAATGTTAACCGGTTTAATTGTGCAACTATCAACATAAGCTAGCGAGCTGGTTAGGGTCAGGCTATGAGTTTATTTGGCCCCTGACCCAGTAAACTTGATGTTTTTTTATTATCTTTTATAGCTTTATTTGAAAATATTATGTTTGCTTATTGTAATTTCTATTTGATTGTAAAACTGTGTAAACTGTAAATAAAAACACTTAATGATTTTCCCATCTCATGTTAATCACAACAGAACTGTGAAATCATAATAAAAATATGATGAAAAGGTGGTACTAAAAGTACATTTATTAGGATAACTGCCAACAGAAGAGTAACATAACATGAATTGGGGTTGTGTAAATGGTTCTGTGATGGACAGTATCAGTGTTAGTAGCAAATAAAACAGCTTTTGCCTGAAAACAATTCTAAATAGTTAAATATTTTATAAGGGTCATCAGGACGTAGTGTCTATAGTCAGAGGTAGCAGAAAGACCTTTATTGCCAAATATGTTTGTAAAGATAATTAAATAATTGTTTTGTAACAGAAAGCACTTTCAAGTACACAGATACAACAACAGCAGTACACTGAACCAATTACAGTACAGTAAAATAAAATACACAGATATTATGTACATGGTTGTATGCACGTGTGCTTCATACAGCATAACAATATAATTTACATGAAATACATTATTTGACATTTGTCAACTGCCAAATTCATAAATAAACTCATTCTTGAGACACATCTCATCCTCAACACCATCAAACACCAATACACAAACAGCCTGACCCTAGCCGGCTCGCTAGCTTATGTTGATAGTTACACAATTAAACCGGTTAACATTAACAATTAAACAACATCTCACAACAAGGAGATAACTAGCTAAACACTTTAAGTTATACCGCTCCCCTGTCGTTGCCAGAAGCCATGTTGAGGTCTCAACCAACAGACATACAGAACTCCACCGCGCTAGTGACACAGGCATATCGCGCGGTGTGAACGCGTTCATGTGATTGGCTTAGAAGTAAACAATCCCCCGCGTGGAGTGCGTTTTTGTGATTAGCTTAAACAAGGGAGATATCTGATTGGTTGCTGATCATTCCCCGTTTAAAAAAAATGCATGTGTGTCGAGCCAAGTCAGGGGAGTCTCAAAATTCACACACAAATGCAGTGAAGTTCACAGACCACAAGCAGTTTGTAAATCAAGGTATATTTGTGTGTCCATCAGAAATACATTTCTGAATCTTGTCCTGTGCATTTCTAAATCTTGAGTGCATTTGTAAATGTTGTTTGCATTTCTGAATTGTGTGTGTATTTATGAATTTTGTGTGCATTTGTGAATTTTGTATGCATTTGTGAATCTTCATGTTCTTTTTACATTTTGTGTGTGCATTTGTGAATTTTGTGCGCATTTGTGTATCCTGTGTGTGTATTTATGAATCATGTGTGTGCATGTATGAATCTTGTGTGTGCATATGTGAATGTAGTGTGTGCATTTATCTTTTTTGAGACTCGTCTAGCTCCATATGCTTTTGCCAGAATCAGAATTTAAGTGAATACCATTTATTATCTTAATGAGCGCTGTCTCTGTGCTCTGATGCTGTCAGAACCAAATTGAAAATTGTCCAGGTATCCATTTGAGTTTAAGTATTTGTTCAGTTGATTAAACACTACCATTTCAATAATCTTGCCTATAAAAGGCAGATTTGATATTGGTCTGTAGTTACTCAAAATGGTGTTATCAAGATTGCTTTTTTTCAAAAGGGGCTTAACAATTGCAGTTTTCAGGGAGTTTAGAATAAAAAACCCAGAAAGAGGTGAGGCGTTCACCACTTCTAAGAGATCTGCTTCTAAACAGTTAGGCACACTTTTGAAAAAGGATGTGGGAAGTGTGTCAAGGTCGCTGGTTGACGATTTAAGGTGCTGTACTTTTTCTTCCAAAATTTTGCAGTCAATTGCTTTAAAAACAGACATAGTTACTGCTTTTTGAGGTTGTGGTCAATTTTTTTTTTTACCTCTGCATAACATGAGGATGTGGATTAGGATTACTGATTTTCTCAGAATAGAAGGAAGCAGACTCATTGCATTTGCTGACTGAGAGCATTTCACTGTTTAGTCAAAAATGTGGGGATTCCTCACCTGCATTCATTAATGCTTCAAAATTGTTCTCAAACTGTATAGGGGGTGGTAGAATACCAGTATTCACAAGCCTTGTCATAGTCAAATCTAGGGTATAGGCAGCAATATATATATATACACAAACATTTGAAATATAATATATATAACAAATTAAACAAGTTTAAAGTGAAATTAAAGGATAAATAGATAGATAAAGAAAGTTATATTTTCATGCCAAGAATGGAGTTAAATCAATTTATGTAGGCCTATATTGTAATTTTTGTATATCTTTTCTAAAGCTTTAAAGGAGACAAATGTGGAAGATCCGTTGTCTAAGGAGAACATCTGAGCAGTGAGTGATGATGATTAGGTTTTTTCTAAAACTTTAAAAGAGACAAATGTGAGAGTGTCTCCAGAGACAAGTTTGAGAAGCGGGAGACTTTAAAGTAACCTCATTTCTGTCTAGGAGAAATATTTGAGATCTCATTTTAGATTTTTCTTTCCTCTTGGGTATCAGTAAGAAAATAAATACACTTACACGCTGCTTTCAACTTCCGCTGATTGACTGCTTCTCTTAAAGAGTATTTCCTTGCATTGTGTAGACAGTAGCTTATAGTGAAAATTACCCCATAGCACCATCTAGTGTCCAACACTCATAACCTGTTTAAAGGTTATGATGAGTGTTAACCTTTATGAACAAGGTGTCTACAACCAGGGGCGCAACTATCCAGTGTTAGAGGGGTATGCAGCAAAACATTTTGCCCCCCACCCCCCCCACTTCTAAATAAATAATTGTGCCGGACATCATCATGTATGGGCTTGAAATAATAAATGTTTATTTTAAAGTATATCAGACAGCCACTGTAAGCCTACCATAATTATGGTATATATGAACACACACACACACACACACACACACACACACACATATATATATATCTATATATCTATTCTGCCTGAAAGAATGGAAAGACCGAGTTGAAGGTTGAGCGATTTGACCAATCAGATGAAAGGAGCGTTTCAGCTCCGCCCACCAGTGCGAATAGAATATTGAAGCCATAAACCGAAATGATCAAAACGTACACGGGCCAACTGTCTTGTCCATGTTCTCTCACTTGAATCCTCTTCTTGAGATTTGAGTCTCTGACTTTCTGCAAGCCCCGCCTTGTTCACGCAGTGATTGACATGGCGCGAGGGGGCGGAGACGTGATCGGCTCGGAATGCATTTTCAATGTGCACATTGAATTTTGCTACATTCATTGCGGGACACTGAATGAAAATGCAATCGTAAGTGTCTTGACTGTGAGTGTTAATGCATTTAAGAAAAATAGCATTTAAATGATAATTTTGCCACAGTTTTTGCTTGAACATGTTATACATATCTAATCATTTCTGTAATACATTTTCATTTTAATTTTTCAACTTATAAAGCGTTAAAATTAGTATTCATTTTACATATTAAAACTGTTGTATTAAATGCCAAATGAAAATTATGTAATTTAATTTTCATTTTCATTTTGCACCAAACGTTGCACAAATGTATTGGAAAATGTAAATGTAAATACAGAAATGCATTGCCATTTTACATATTGCATTGTCATTTTGCATATTACATTGCAAATTGAATATCGCTACCCATGTGCTTCCATACTAACGTTACTGCTGCTCACTCGGCGCTCACGGCGCCCCGCTCACTCGCGAGGTTCTATGTCTAAATTCTATAATGGAATATTATGAGGCCACCGGCACCTGTTAGTCCTCTAAAATGTATATACTTATATATATATATATATATATATATATATAACTTTTAATATAAATTGTCATTTTTTATTATAAAAAAAAATTAACCATCGCTTTGGGGCCCCCCATGGTGCGGCGCCCCTATGCGCTGCGTATATGCGTATAGCGCATACCCACTTTTTGCGCCACTGTCTACAACATGAAATAAATCCATTATTTATAACTTGTACATGAAAAATATAAAAGATTGGACACTACTAATCAAAGTATAGGCCTAGTTAACCATCCAGGGTATGCACATTTTTTTAATTTATAGCACTTGTACAGGCGTTTACACTGCACTTACAAACTGCAGAAATTTGTTAAATATGAAAACTGGGATATAGAAATATGAAAATATCGAGGGAAAAAAAGAATGTCAGAAGTACTAGCCTTAGTGGGCGGTTCTTGTCAGGAGTGAATGACAATGTAAGTAGAAACTGTATGATGTGCAGAGAGAGCAAATCTGTGTTTCTAATAGAAATGATTTTAATACGCATGAAAACTGATAACTAATGCAATGAACTGAATAGTTTTTAATTGGGCTGTTATGGCCAAATCTCCAAATACCTAAGCAGGTCAATAATATTGTTTCAATGACAAAGACCTCTCACAAGAGGACCAAAAATATAGTGCAACAAAATATGAAAATATAAATATGACTGTTACCTATTAAATAAATAAATACAAAAGTAGTTGTTAATAATGCACAGGTCACAATGTCATAACACTTAAAAATAAAATCTTCAATGGTGAAATTAGACTTCTTCAATTAAAAAACACTTAATTTAACATTCAAAGACTCACAAAGTGAAGCTATCTGACAGCTACACGCAACTTAACTTAACTATTGTTTAAAAATGCTATATAGCTGGCTTAAAATAAACCCAACATATGCTGTAAATTAAAAATCAGACACATAATTACTAGAGGCATCAGCAATAATCAAAAGTTAATTAACATTTATTAATATGCAATTTTGAAAATTTTAGGCCAAGGTAGGAGATTGCCTTGAGCCCCAAAAACCAAGGGTCTCCTAAAATCAAGCATGTGATCAGCTTAGAGGCAAAGAAAATAAGGAAAATCTGAACCCCCAAGTCATGCCCCCGGCACTTGTTATTAAAAAATATATATTTTAGCACATTAAAAGATAGGTCTTATATTGTAATAATACATACTTGTTCTGTAAAACTAAAAAGCTGCATTTAATAATCATGATATTAATTCATAAAAACATTAACAGAATTTTTATTATTAAAGGTCCTTTCAAAAGTTAAATACATTACAGTTACTAATGATCTTGCAATAAATCTCTTCTGCTCATCAAGGCTGCATTTATTTGATCAAGATAAAGTAAAAACAGCAATACTGTGAAATATTTTTTACAATAAAAAAGTTTTCTATTTTAATATATATAGTAACATGTTATTAACTCCTGTGATGGCTACTCCAGTCTTCAGTGTCAGATGATTCTTTAGAAATCATTACAATTTGATTTGATGCTCAAAAAACATTTCTGACTATTATCAATATTGAAAACAGTTTTGCTGTATTAAATCATTTATAGAAATCTTTAGAAAAATTGTAAATGTCTTCACTCACTTTCAATTGCTTTAATGTATGATGAATAAAATTATAAATTTTTCTATCTTTTTTAAGAAATAGTGGTATTATTGTTTCCAGCAACAAAAACTTTTAACCTTGATAATAAAAATAGTAAATGTTTCTTGTATGGAATGATATTCCGGACTTTATTCAAAAGGAATTGCAAATTGTACTTGCAATTGCGTTTTCAATTTGTGGACGCATAAAATGTGACATAATCCAAACGGAAAAGCAAATCGCGCATTACCGTTTGCATTTTCGTTTAAGCGAACGCACAGTGTCTGCCTAATTTAAAATGGAAATGCAAAGTCCGTTTGCAATTGTGTTTCCCATATCTTACGAGCTATGAGCCTGTCATATTTAAATAGCAATATTAATTACCACATTTGCCTTTTCACTCTCTCTGCACTGTGCATGTAAACTGCCAAAACTCAAATGGAATCGCAATGCCTTTTGCATTTGAATTTCCAACGTCTACACGGAAACCTGTCAATCAAGTGACAAGGGTGGGGCCATTTTATATGGGCGTGTTTGCATTGGGAAGTGACGTCACTCACAGTCGACGGTAATAAAAGAGGCAATTGATATAATATTTAGTTTCATTTGTAATGACTGTATATATACACATTTTCCTGAACTAAGTACATTTCTGCTGCTATTATTATGTTTAAATGAAAAATGAAAGGAGGCAGTGGTATTTCATATACTTTTTTGTTTTATTGTAAATATACAGTGAGGAAAATTGCAGTAGTCAGGGCGAGCTGACTGAAGTTATCATGTACGCTGCTGTTTGCAGAATTACCGGACCTGCGTCCTCACAGACATCACACTCCCAAGTCGAATGCACAAAGTCTGAACTACTGAGGATGCATGTCCGAAATCAGCGTCTATTTGCCTAATCTTCCAGGTGTTACGGTTTAACTAGTTACCGTGTTATCTGGTGACCAACTTCCTGGTTCAGAACAGGTCTCTGCTGCAGATGTGCTGGAACGACGGCAGCAGACTCGGCAATTCTGAAAGCACAAACTGACATGATATTAAGTGTTTAATAAACGCAGGTTTGCTCATTGCATGATTCAGATATTCTTGTAAAGATTACAAGTTATTAGTATGATCGCCCGTTTCGCGGCAGAAGTAGGATAAACAAAAAAATAAAGTACGTCTGTGATGGCGTGGGTTTCGAACACGCGCTAAAAGAAGGAGCACCGTGCCGTGAGACTCATTAACCACCGAGCTACCGATCTACACTGAATCAGTTCCAGATCTCTCGATTGAAGACAGGACTCTCGGCTTCACATCGTGCTGCTGCTGAATCAAGGAAATGTGACCGTGTTAACTTGTGACCTGTGTTTACCTATTATGAAAATAAACCATAGCAGACCACTGACTACATTTTATGGTTCATGATGTTAAAGAACATTTCATAACGTCTCAGACAACTGTACATTTGTGGCTACTGTGGTTTAATTATAAACACTATCGATAACTCATATTTACCATAGTAAAACATGGTACATTTTAGTATGATCGAAGATACAAAAATTCTTTGAGAACAGACTTGTATATGTGCATTCCCAGAAGAGATGAGAAATGGATTGGTGTTCAGCACCACAAAAAGAACATAAAGTATCAATATCAGGAAACATCTTTTTTTAAGTAAAGCTTCACAGGATAGAAAAGATTAAGTAATTTTTAAGACACATCCTTAACCCTATTGGTTATTAAGTATTTAGATGACAGAGTCCACACTAATTAATTAATAATTATTTATTACCGTCGACTGTGAGTGACGTCACTTCCCAATGCAAACACGCCCAATAAAATGGCCCCACCCTTGTCACTTGATTGACAGGTTTCCGTGTAGACGTTGGAAATTCAAATGCAAAAGGAATTGCGATTCCATTTGAGTTTTGGCAGTTTACATGCACAGTGCAGAGAGAGTGAAAAGGCAAATGTGGTAATTAATATTGCTATTTAAATATGACAGGTTCATAGCTCGTAAGATATGGGAAACACAATTGCAAACGGACTTTGCATTTCCATTTTAAATTTGGCAGACACTGTGCGTTCGCTTAAACGAAAATGCAAACGGTAATGCGCGATTTGCATTTGCGTTTGGATTATGTCACATTTTATGCGTCCACAAATTGAAAACGCAATTGCAAATACAATTTGCAATTCCTTTTGAATAAAGTCCGGAATATCATTCCATATATTCTTGAGCAGCAAATCAACATAATAGAATGATTTCTGAAGGATCATGTGACACTGAATCTTATCTTTGTAATCAACAACAGATTTGCATAAAACGTCTTAAGAAGTAAGAGCATAGAACATATTTGTAAATGTGCAACGTGTTTTTGGGAGGTCTGTGCTACTCCCTGCGTCTCAACGAGCGGGCGCTCTAAATTTACAGAGCACCGAGTAGTCAGTGCGCATGCGCGGAGACAGAGCGCAGGCGCAGTGCGCAGCTCGACCCGGGCCTGCAGTAGTGGAGCGATCAGCTCGTCATGGCGCGGTTCCGTGTGCTTTTGCTCTCGCTCTCACTGTCGTTTGTGGTTCAGTCCGTCGTGGCGATCTCATTTTACCTGCCGGTGCACAGCAGAAAGTGTCTACGGGAGGAGATCCATAAAGATGTGCTCGTTACCGGAGAATACGAGATCATGGAGCAGCCGAATACGAAAACCAACCTGAAGGTGACGTCACGCCACACATCAACCGGATTAACGATTTAAATCTTACCAAAAACATTTGTATTCAACGGTTACTTTACGCTTGATTCAAATTTTCAGTTCGCGGTTCTGTGAGTGTGTTAAACGCAAAGCCTTGTGTTTGTGCTACATGGCGCTTCCTGGTTGGACGGCGATTGAATGGTCCAGTTTACTTAGTTTTTAATAACATCCAGCTGGTTAAATAAATCAGATGAGTTGTGTTAACGACGTTATGCCTTTATTCAACAACACAACGCGTGTAAAGAATAAAAGTGAATGTATCTGTATGTTTCCACCCGTATCTCATTCAGTCTTGTAGTAACACGTCAGTCTTAACGTTACTTTCACACTCACAGACAGAGAAAGTGTGCAAGTATTAAGATATATAAGTAAACAATTACTGAGCAGTGTTGATAAAATCATAATTTAATTATAATATTTGTGGCCTAATTTATAATAAACATGTAATAATCTGTTTGGCTTTTTCTGAATATCAAATGTTTTGGTGCTGTTAGATCACAGACTCCTCTGGACACATCCTTTATGTGAAAGAAGAGGCAACTAAAGGCAAGTTTGCCTTCACTACAGAGGACTATGACATGTTTGAGGTGTGCTTCGAGAGCAAGTCTCCTATGGGTGAGTGTTTGACACTTTTTAATAGCACCTTGGCTGACATATGTTCATCTTAAAGTGATAATATGATGGTCGATATATACAAATCTGTTTTTTTCATTACATTCTTGCATTTAGGAACTGGAAGGGTTCCTGACCAACAGATCAACTTGGACATGAAGCACGGTGTTGAAGCCAAAAATTACGAAGAGGTTTGTTTGCATTGTTTTTTCATGCTTAAAAAGTAAGTTTCTCTCAGTTGCTCAAAAGTGATGCGAAGCTGAATTTTCAGCATCATTACTCCAGTCTTCAGTGTCACATGATCCTTCAGAAATCATAATTATATTCTGATTAGCTGTTCAAGAAACATTTATCATCCCCACTATTAAAAAATATTTGTGCTGCTTAATGTTTTTGTCTTAATATACTGTGTGTGTGGATGTATATAGGGATGCATTAAGAAGACCAAAGCTGATGGTAAATACCTTAACATCGTTAAATGCTGTCAAATAATTTCTGTTCCTTCGAACTTTCTATTTCAAAGAATCTTGAAAAAGTATCTGCTTCCACAGAAATATTTAGCTTCACAACTGTTTTCAACATTGATAATGTTTTTTGAGCATATTAGAATGATGTCTGAAGGATCATGTGACTGAAAACTAAAGTAATGTTGCAAATTCAGCTTTGCATCACAGGAAGAAATTACATTTTAAAATATATTCAAATCTAAATCAGTTATTTTAAGTTGTAATAATATTAATTATTAATAGTAATTACATTAAAATATTAATTTAATATTAAAACATGATTTTTTTTCAGGTTTCTTTGACTAGAAAGTAAAAAAAACAAAAAACTATTGGAAATATAAATCTTTTACAATATTCTAAATGTCTTTACTTTCACTTCTGATCAATTTAATGAAATTTAATTGCTCAATAAGACTAGTAATTTCCTTAAAAACAAACCGTACCAACCCCAGACTTTAATATGGTAGCATATATTGCATATTTAGATTATCTGCACATACTGTTCCAGGTAGATTTGTAGTTGTTGGTTTGATTAGTCAGTGAAGTTATTATGCATTTGTTAAGATTGCCAAGGTTGAAAAACTGAAGCCCCTGGAAGTAGAACTCCGTCGGCTGGAAGATCTTTCAGAGTCTATTGTCAATGACTTCGCCTACATGAAGAAGAGAGAGGAGGAGATGAGAGATACTAATGGTAAGCACCAACTAAAAAACATCCCACTGAAGTTTAATTTCCGCTCCAAGCATGCAAAACGAATCATCATGAGCTCCAATGTTCTGTCGTGTTTTGCAGAGTCCACCAACACACGTGTGCTGTACTTCAGCATCTTCTCCATGTGCTGTCTGATCGGTCTGGCCACGTGGCAGGTCTTCTACCTGCGCCGCTTCTTCAAGGCCAAGAAGCTCATTGAGTAAAATCTTCCTGAACAATCAGGGACCCAGAACTTCTTCCTCACATCAGATCCTCCGGCCCCTGACATTTTGCTTTGCCTCGGTGATTCAATCCGGTCGCCGCGGGGTGACCTGAAGTTTATCGGGAGTGGACGTGCATCAGGGAATTCTCTGGGAAGCGAGTGATGCTTGGCAGCCAAATTATCCTTCAGTGCGTATACATTTTTGATACAGGCTTTTTCAGTATCATTTGGAAAAAAAATCACCCAGTTTTTCAATGTTTTTTTTGCTTTATTTTCTTGTATTTATACGAAATGATAACACAAGCCCCTACAACTGATAAAAGATACGCTTCTGTGAGAGAAAGTTTGTGGTCATTGAATGTGTGTCAACAATTACTTTAATCTGTTTCGCCGATTATTTGGAAAGATAGAATGATTGTTTCTCATGGACAGATTGTAGACTGATGTGTTTAGCTGTCTATATTATTTCTGTAAAGGCTTATGTTTGGTAATGCAAAGCCATTGAACTGATCTCACATCAGAGCTTCACGATGTCATATATCATTCTTTGACAAATGTACTAATTTTTAAGCAGTTTTATTTTGAGGAGCACAATCACTTTTAGTTTGCTTATTATGGAAACGTGTGAGTTCATCTGTGATAGAAGTCTTGTTGATTGTTAGTTGCTATTTTTTTCCACAGACTGAATAAATTATCAATCCAACTGAACCAGATCCAACAGGGTTAAAGGTGCATGAATCTGGTTTGATTTGTTTTGAGGATCTATCTGTATCTGACAGATCAAACCAGACTGTCATTTTTCATTTTCTCTTATTTACGAATGGTTTTATGGAATAGTGGTTACACTCTCCTGGGTTTGGATCAGATTTATTGTTATTAACTGCAAGTGGTTTCATTTTTTTTGTTCCAGTGGTCAATCAGTTTGAAAGGCAATGCTTTTGATTCAGATTAATTTTGGTGAAAGTGGATTCCGGAAATATACCGTAATTGGCTCGTCATTAAATAAAAATTGTTATTAAAGTATTGTGAGTGTTTGTCAGTTACTAACAAATGAGGTTCATTACAGCGGCACATTTCATCTGGATGAGAGAAATGAAATGAAATGAAATTTCTTAAATGAAAATATTTACAACAAAAATAATTTTGAACAAAGACATTAAAATAGACCAACTATTAAATTAACTAAATTCTAAATAATATTGTATATAATAATTATAGTCCAGCATGCTTTATTTAGCCACATAACATTAAAATGATAACATACAGTGCAATATATTCTGCAATATATGTAAATGTATTTATATACTTATATACACACACATACACACACACACACACACATATATATATATATATATATATATATATAGGGATGCATTAAGTAGATCAGAGTTGATAGTAAATACCTTAACATTGTTAAAAATAAGTAAATGCTGTCAAATAATTTCTTTTCCTATGAACTTTCTCTTGACAAATAATCTTGAAAACAAAAATTATCAGCTTCCACAGAAACATTAAGCAGCACAACTGTTTTCAACATTGATAATGTTTTTTTAAGCATATTAGAATGATTTCTGAAGGATCATGTGACTGAAGACTAAAGTAATGATGTTGCAAATTCAGCTTTGCTTCAGAGAAATAAATTACATTTTAAAATATATTCAAATGTAAATCAGTTATTTTAAGTTGTAATAATGTTAATTCATTATTAATAGTAATTGCATTAAAATAGTATTGTTTTTACTGTATTTTTGACAGTGAGTGTAAGTAGAAGAGATAACTACTTTCTGAAATATTAAAAAATCTTACCAATGATGAACTTCAGTATTATAACAATTATAAACCAGCATGTTTTATATAGCCATATATTAAAATGCTAAATAATATACAGTGCTTGAAACATTTTAATAGGCTACTTCGTGGGTTTTTACATGCAACAATTTGTTATGTATAATCTATTCATTAGCAATCCAGAAGATACTTGAGTGAGTGAAGGATGGACGGTTGGTGGGGCTGTTACAACACAGTCCTGATCGCCGTTAAATAGCAGAAGAAGAGCAGGATTCATGACCCGGAGGAGGTTTCTGTCCGGTTCAAGTGTTCAAGCTGTAACGGGAAATTCGTTCAGAATCGGCGCTTTACTGAGACATCTGTTAAAATGCCCGGCTCGGATAAAGAGACCGAGCTGTCCGAGCGAATCGAGTCGTTTCTGTCCGAGCTGAAGCGCTGCGGCAGTGGGGCAGGATCCCCCCGGGGCTCCGCGGAAACCGCCCGAGAAACGACCGCTTTACTCCGCAGAATCACCGCGCAGGCCCGCTGGAGCAACGCCGGTGAGTGAGAGCTCGAGATCGGATCAGAACCCGAGCGCTGTCCGCTGTTCTAAATCAGAACCCCAGCGCTGTTCCAGATGCTCATGCTTGTTTCGATGGAGACACGACTTCAGTTACGTCACTCTCTCTGTCTGTTTGTTTAGTGCTTCACGTGCCTGTGTGTATGGAATTATATTGCATTGGGAAGTGACAAATACAATTTGCAATTCCTTTTGAATAATGTCCGGGGTTTACAGCAGAGCTTCTCAGTCTTTCACATTTTATATTCCAAACATGATCATCCTTATGTGAGGGACCCCATGCTAACATTTAAAGTAAATAGTTCCAGCTTATACGGAGAAAAATAAATGTTATTAATATGGTCAAAATGTGATTCTATCGTTATGCTATTAATTTACATTTTTTTTCTACTTCCTGTAGTACTGTACTGTTATATTTAGTTTATTTGTTCATTTTGACTAAAATTTTATTTTGAATATTTACTGTAATATATCTTTTGTAACCATTCCATCATTTTAATAGTGTTAATCAAATATTTATTTCAAATTTTAAAAAAAATAATTTTAATTTAGATTTAAATGTAATATTTTAATTTTTTTATTAATGCCACTTTAATGTTCTAAATTTTATTTATATTAATCTAATTTTTTATTTTAATCTAAATGTTATTTTAAAACCATATTGTATTATTTTAATATAAACTTTTTAATTATTATTTTATTTCATTACTTAATGTACTCAATTTTAATCAAAATTTTCTTTGTGTGTGGTATATATATACACACTATATATATATATATATATATATATATATATATATATATATATATATATGTACACACACACACATACAAATAAATATAATATTTGAAACTTATTTTATTTTTCTAAACACTTTTTTCACTGACCCCCAGCACTTCCTGGCGACCCCATAGGGATACCCCAGTTTGACACCCTCTGGTTTACAGGATTTGATGGACTGGAGTGTGTGTGTTCTTATTTATTTTTTCTTCAGGTGATCTGATGGAAATCATACGGAAGGAGGGCAGGCGGATGACAGCAGGACAGCCGTCTGAGACCACCGTCGGTAACATGGTGCGCAGGGTGCTGAAGATCATTCGAGAAGAATATGCAAGGTGAGGCACTCAAGCTTGATCCAAATTGGCCCTTATAATTTCATTCCCTCTTCTCTTCCACTAATACATTAAACTTAAATGAGTAAATAAAAACTATTATACAAGTTGAAATTTGGTATGCATTAGTTTTGGCACACAGACTAACATGTTCTTTAAATATCACTCAGACAAAAGAAGAAACAAGCCGGCCAATCAGATTGCACCATTAAGAATAACGAAAGTGGCAGCCAATCAGATTCCACCATTATCACAGTGTGGTTGACAGATGAGGTCTATGAAATAATTTTGTCCACGAGAGAGAGCAACTTGATAAGATAAATCAATTTGAATGCCTGAATATTTCCTGATTTTCTTTTCAAAGTCATTATTATTTTTTTTTTTTAAAGAGTTTGTATTGCATCACATCTGCTGTGCGTTAACTAGGCTCACAAAACAATGTTTATGTTGGTTTACTATCCAGACTATCGCTTAAACCACTTACTACATCCATTTTTTTTTTTTTTTAGAAATAGTATTTCCAAGTTATAATTTCCATCATTATCTGATATGAGTAGCAATGGGTATTTTTTAACGTCTGAATAGCCAAACTTCTGTAATGATGACATTAAATCAAAACAACGGCGGCATATAAGCTACTTAATTGCTTATAAGATGTATGTTTTGGATATCCATCTTTCTTTCATTATTGGTCGAGTTTTGATGTCAGTGATATTTGCACTGATAAAGCGATCACTTGTAATCACTTCGCTCCATCAGATTCATGCGCGCAGAATATCGGAGCCGAAGCACAACTTGCGTAATGACTGAAACGATGTTCCTCCGCAAAATAACGTGCAGTTTCATGCTTCAACCCCTAGAGGGACAACTACACAATGTGGTTTTAAAACTGGCGAATATCAGCATACTGGTTTTGGATCATGATAGCAAGTAAATAATGACAGATTTTTCATTTTTAGATTTACTACCTGAATAATCTGGATATCATGTGTCTCCAGGGCCGGCTTTGCCGACAGGCGACACAGGCGACCGCCTGGGGCACCATCTGCTGGACGGGGCGCAAAATTGCAGAAAAAAAAAAAAAGTTAAATGTATCTATCGTATTATGAAAGCTGCGCACACGCTGTACACTTTTACTGTGCACTGCTTGTATTTGTCCATTTCTTTTGCTAGATTTACAATCCTAAAAAACTACTGAGTCACTCTGACAGGCTGCTTTCAAACTCAGCTGCTCAGCAACCGGGAGTGGCGCGAAAACATCTGACAGCTGGTTTTAGCCATAGACTGTATAAAAATATGGACGTAGTGTCCGTGACGTCACCCGTAGACTACTGAAGAGAGTTTTTGAAGCCTAAAGTGTGTAGAGTGGGCCGTCGCCATCTTGGCAGCGCGTCAACGCGCGACTCTCCCGGACAATCAAAAATGGGCAAAAAGGCGGGAGCTAGTTGCTGTAGCCACGCCCACCTAGCGTGTCGGCAGTGTCAGCAGCTATTTTTATACAGTCTATGGTCAGCAGCGGCAATCTCCCTGTCACTCAAGTGGCCACGCCCTTAATTATGCAGAACTTTAAGTCTTAATATAATTTAAACGGATGAGTTATAAAAAAATTCACCCCCCTCACAGTTGTCATGAAGGGCAAAATTAGCTATTTAAACCAAAATCATTTTGTGAACCAGGCTGTAAACATGTTTTTTCCTGCTGTAAAGTTGGGCATTTTAACATGGGGAGTCTATGGGACTGAGAGTACTCTCTCGTCCTTGGGCACCAAATAACCTAGAGGCGGCCCTGTGTGTCTCTCCTCAGGTCCAGAGGCAGCACTGAAGAAGCAGATCAACAGGAGTCTCTGCACAAGCTGCTGACATCTGGAGGATCCAGCGAGGACAACTTCAGACAGCACTTCCCTCATCTCAAAGCCAACATCATTGAAGCCATAAACGAACTGCTGACAGAACTGGGTGAGAATCCATCATCTGAATCATCAGAAGATTTTGCTTTTTAAATATTCTTTTTACGTTAAATATGCTTGTTATTTTTAGAGGGCACCACAGACAACATCTCTATGCAGGCACTGGAACACATCCACTCCAACGAGGTGATCATGACCATCGGCCGCTCCAGAACAGTGGAAGCTTTCCTGAAAGATGCAGCGCGGAAACGCAAATTTCATGTCATTGTTGCAGAGTGTGCGCCCTTTTGTCAAGTGAGCAAATATTTGCATCCATTGCATTTTACTAAAGCGGCTCTCAAACACTTCTCATCACTTGCAAAATAGTAGAAACCATAGCCAAGAATTAACAACAATGTCATGTTTAACCATATGATAACAAAGGCATGTTTACCCATTATATAATATTAAGCCTTAAATAATAATGCATTAATAATTACTTTATATAACGTTTTAACATGATTATAATTATTAATTATAAATACATAAGTTAATGATCAATTAATATGCATATGATTTATTAATTCAACAGTTTATTTAATAGATATTTGAAATGATACTTCAAAAAAATCATTATCATGAATACATAATTCGTTTTTACTATTTAATTTAATAAGTACTATATTGTTTGTATAATTATACTAAAGTTAAATGAAGCATTTTATTATTAATGCTTATTAATAAACACATTAGATTTTACGATTTATTTTTTATAAATATTTAAAAGATTAAATTATCTGAATAAAATAAAATATTACCTAAATAATTAAATATAATAATTAATTTAATATTATTAGGACTTTTTATATTAATGTTTTAAGTTTAACACCACATTGGTCTGTTTTTTAAGCAAGTGTATTTAGTGCTGTTGTAAAAGTTAAATGAAGCATTTTAATTTGATTAATGCTTATTAATATACTTTTACGGTTTAATTTTTATAAATATTTTAAATATTTAATTATATTATCTAAATTAATTTTATATTATTATTACTATTTTTATAAAGTTTTAATGTTTTAAGTTGAACTTCATTTTTTTTTTTTCAGCAAGTGTATTTAGTGCTATTGTAAACTGAGGTCCTTCGAGATAACTTGACTAAATTAAAACTCTTCTTTTTTTTTTTTTTTGTCCATCAGGGGCATGAAATGGCCACAAGTCTTTCCAAAGAGGACATCGAGACAACAGTCATCCCAGATGCAGCCATTTTCGCTGTAATGTCAAGAGTCAATAAGGTGAAACAAAGGATTGATGTGCAACTCCCCAATAGAATAATCCAGATAGATGAACTATCCAAAAATCACACAACTAGAAATATTTTGATTTCAAACATCATTTTTGTCAAACAAAGACTCAAGTTTCAAATGCCTGACTGAATCACTTGCATGTGTTGTTCAGGTGATCATTGGCACACAGACGGTTCTGGCTAACGGGGGTCTGCGGGCCGTTAACGGCACACACACACTGGCTCTGGCTGCCAAACATCATTCCACTCCCCTCATTGTCTGCGCTCCCATGTTCAAGCTCTCGCCGCAGGTATCTGACACCCCCATTACACGATTTAGTAAAATTGACATCAGTAGATAAGATCTTGTAAATACTGCTTTTGAGGTTTAACTTGCATCTTTGTTGTTGTAGTTTCCTAACGAGGAGGACATGTTTCATAAATTCGTTTCACCACATGAAGTGCTTCCCTTTACTGAAGGTAATGTCACTCAGCAACATTTTACCCCTATGAAGTAACTTTACACTTAAACAATTTAAGGGTACAGTTAGAAAACCCTTAATTGAAATTGTCAACAAAAAGTTGAGTGAAAAATAAAATAAAAAACCTTTAATGAAATGGTTGACCTGAAAATGAAAATTTCCTCACCCTGAGGTCATCCAAGATGTAGACGAGTTTGTTTCTTCATCAAAACAGATTTGGAGAAATTTAGCATTACATTACCTGCTCACCAATGGATCCTCTGCAGTAAATGGGTGCCGTCAGAATGAAAGTCCAAACCACTGATAAAAACAAAGTAATCCAAACCACTCCAGTCCATCAAATGTCATCTTGTAAAAAATGCTTGTTAAGTGGAAAGCACTGTTACAGATCATCTTAAAGATCAATGTTTCTTAGAAAACCTCCTCTTATAAAATTCTAATTGTGACAGCACCCATTCACTGCAGCGGATCCAAATCTGTTCTAAGGAAGAAACAAACTATGTTGTTCGTCTGTGTTGTTCTATGGACATTTGTCATGAAATTAGTTTTCTGCTTCCAGGTGAGATCTTGTCAAAGGTCAACGCTCACTGTCCGGTATTTGACTACGTTCCTCCAGAACTCATCACTCTGTTCATCTCAAACATCGGTGGAAACGCTCCGTCATACATCTACCGTTTGATGAGTGAACTTTACCACCCTGAAGATCATGAACTCTAGACTAGAAAATAAAGAATCTCTGACTCGCATGTTTGTCTCGCACTTTGGCTTTCAAAACTGAATTGAGTGAATATTTAAGATACTTATCCATATTTTCAGAGTAAAGACATTTGTGTGTGTGTGTATTGTCTACATTTAATACACCAAATATATTCTGCAAACAGCTTACAGAAACTTGCAATTTATAAAACTCAGAATTTGTTTTAAAAAGTAATCAAAAAAACTTAAGTAGAACAGAAATGATCCGAATGACGTCAGAAGAGACAAAGCTCCAGATGAACCACAGAAACGCTGCAGCTCAGTTGTGACCATTCACTTGAGTGTTTCTCAACTGCGGGCAAAGACAGACAATCACTGATTACAGAAGTTTGATTCACAGGTACATTCCAAGGCTTGGCTGCAGTCGTCTGTGAGTTTGTGATACCTGTTCTGTGTTTTGGTCCATTTCAGAGCACTTCTGGGCGGCACTGCCACAGCTGGATGGTAGAAAGTACAGCCCGCTCGCTTACACTGCGCCGCAAATCTACACGGCTGCAGAAAACAAAAACGAGGGACATGCATATGAACAAAAGTGTATTTAAGAACTGTTAAAAAAGTTCATGCATAAAAATATAGAAATTAGGTTCATAAAACCCAAAAATTGGAATAACATGCACAATACGGATAGTAGCATGAGGATTTTATGTTGACATACATCAGGTTTTTGATTTATTTGGGTTTTTATCTTACATGTTAAAGAAGTTGAAGTTTTTAAACTTAATAAACAATAAAAAACAAACACAAATAAATCCCTCAAAGTGAAACAGGCTGATGTAATTCTCACTTTAGGGTGGTAGAACGGACAGTCTGGCTTTTTACATTCTGGGAAGAAATGGCAAACGCTGCTGGCTGGAGCTGGTTCTGTAGGGTCAAAGGTCACAGGTCAAAAGTCAGCAGCCATTTATAAGACATTCCAATGTATTTAATCTTCGTCTTACACACCAGCTCTTGTAGGGTTGCTGTTGAGTCTGCGGCTGACGTGTGTGAATGGACAATCCACTTTGGTGCACTTGGAATCAAACTTACAGTTTGGATGAATGAACAGACACTTGTTGCCAAATTTACAGTTGGGAAATATTCTGCAACAGAACCAAAAACAACATATTTACATAATATGCATCACTATGTACAACTATGGATAGATATGTCTCTAATTATTAATTTATTATTAATTACTCATTTCCAGCACCACCGATAATATCAAGAGGAAAGAAAAACAAAGGTTATAAGTTAACGAAAAAGAAAATCAAAGAGTAAAATAATAATAAAACAGAGTACTCTGTTGTTAACTTGTTATAAATAAGTCATTGTAAATCACAAAAAGGGGAGAAACAAATAATCCCAAAATGAAAAAAAGAGATTAAAAGAAAAAGTAAAAAAAAAGGAAAATTGAATAATAAAAGTGTAAAGACTAGTTGGTTGAGTAGTCCTCCATGCTGTGTGTTAGGTGGGGTTTATAGTGGGAGTTTGTTCAGTCATGAGGGGTTAACATATGTTCTCACTTGCACTGTGTGTTGGGGTGATGGTACACACACTCGTCTCCACTCTTGCACGCAGGCCAAAACCTGCAGCGTTCTGGAAGTTTCTGTCGTTTAGTCTGAACTGGCTCTACATCCATGTCCTCCACCTCGTTTAACTCTCTATCTGCAGGAGAAAGACAGAGAATGAGGGCGAGCAGAGAACAAATATTGAGAGGAATGTTGACTACAGCTAGAACAAATGATAAGTCACATGACTACAATTACAAGACTGGACCGGGTTTAGTGCAAAATAAACTGGCATAACATCCATTAGAGCAGATTAATATTACATTTTATAGAAAATAACTGTATTGTTAAATTTATATATATATCGTGGTACAAGTTACAAGACTTCTAAAACATGAGTACACTCGTCTTACTGCCAGTGTTTAGAAAGTCAGTGCCGAGTCTGAGGTGGACGGCAGCTTTGGGTCCATTATTTTCGGGAAGGTCAGGGGTCGTATTAAACTCGTCCTCAGGTTCCATCTCCTGATCTGTGCGGTTTGCTAACGGACTGGGAACTCCATCTAATGTCACAATGAACTTTGGACTTGCTGCTTCCACGACCTCCGCTCTCTCTCTGCAGAGGAACAGAGTGAGACGCTGAAGACTGGAGTAATGATGCTGAAAACTCAGCTTTGCATCACAGGAATAAATTACATTTTAAAATATATTCAAACAGAACATGGTTATTTTAAATGGGAATAATATTTCACAATTTTACTGGTGTTATTGTATTTTTGATCAAATTAATGCAGCCTTGGTGAGCATAAGATTTCTTTAAAACATAAAAAAAATCTTACAAACCCCAAACTTTTGCATGGTAATGTGTATGCATAAAAATATGGAACTTGACATTGATTTGATTGAAACCTGTCTGTCATACCTGGCCTGCACCATTCGGGGTGCGATGGGTGTGTCTTCAGTTTGATTGACAGCGCTAAGCCTGCTCCTGACTGGTGGAGTCTGTTCAAGCTCCGGTTTCCTCATGACGAATGAACGTGTGTCCAAAGCGTTGAGTCTCGCCGCCTCTAAAACCTGCAGCTCTGAATTAAAAAAAACAATAATAATAATCCGATTAAGTACACTGCTGTTTTGATAAGCGTAATACGTTATTTTTCTAAGATTCTTTGATGAATTGATAGTTCAACAGAAAATTTAACATTATAAATGTCCTCGTTTAATAAAAGTATTCAATTATTTATTAAAAAAAAACTTTTGTACTGACCCCAATCCTTTTAATGATAGTGTATATTCTAATATATTCTAAACGGTCAGTTGCTTTACATGCTGATGGTCTCTTCTTGTCTATATTTGTGTGTTTAGTCAAAGGTCTGGCTACATGAGACTACTGAGCTTCACAGAATGTGACTGAACGACTTCCATAGTACAACTAAGATGGACTTTACGGTCAGAGGTCAAAGTTAGATCATATCACTCACGGTATTCACTGAGCTGCTCTCGAGTGTCCTCTTCTGGAAGCTCCAACTGCAGACGAGATGCTAAAGCTATGGATTGTGCTGCAAAACACAAAAGAAATCAATTTGTTGTTTGATTTCATGCCCCTTCTGTGAACACAAAATTTCTTTAAGCAACAGAAACTCACTATTGCGCAGCGTGTCCTGGGGCGTGAGAGCGTGCAGGTGCTCCTGGACCAATCGGATCGCAGCATTATTCATCTCGTCACTCACTGAACGTGTCCGTGGAGCTACAGGAACCATCTGCCGCTGGGGAACTGGACAAGAGGATACAGAACCAGGGTTATTATCATTAACAAAAATGGCAACTATTAAAAGTATTTCTGTTGAAATAAAGCTGATATAAAAGAAAACAGACGAAAATTAAACTGAAATAAGTTTAGGCTGAAGCAGTAAAATTACTAGCAGTAAATATATACAAATTAAAATGAAATTACACAAACAGTATTAAACTAATAATTACAAAAGCACAAAATTAATAATGAAAAAAAAAGCAAATTCGAAATATTAAGAAAAACACAATAGTATATAAACAATGCTAAAATAGCATTTTCACAGACAGATTAACGCTCACATGTCTATGGGTCACATTACAATTCAATATTTAATAACTACAGTGTCCCACACATGATATGCAGACAACAATATATGTACTGTAGCCACCAATTTGTACCCTTGTTTTAGATGAATCATGGATATGAATTAAGAATTAATTTCATACACTTTGGATGCAGCTTCTGTTGTTATGAAAAGTACTTTATAAATTAATAATCGAAATAAACTAAACTCGATTTTATTTTAGTATGACTGAGATACTATTAGTTTTTATTTAAATTTTGAATGTTTTTTAAGTTTAAAGTAGTGCTGTCAAACGATTAATCGCATCCTAAATAAATTTGTTTACATAATGTGTGTGTGTGATGTGTATATTTATTTTGTATATATATATATATATATATATATAAAAATACACACACACACGCATTATATATTTAAGAAAAATAGAGTTTATACTTTTACATTATTTATATAATATCAATTACATGAATATAAATGGAAATATTTTCAAGATACATGCTGTCTGTGTATTTTATTTATATACATAAATATACACAGTACACACACATATTATGTAAACAAAAACTTATTTTGGATGTGATTAATCATATGACAGCACTTGTTTAAAGTTTTAGTTTTGTTGTGTGTTTGTGTTTTTTATTAGTTTGTTTTATTTTATATATTTTTATATAGTTTTAATTATTTAAGTACATCAAGTTAAAAGATTAAAATAAACTATTAAATCAAAATGAACCAATCAAATTACTAAATTAAAATGAGAAATGTTGCCTTTGCAAGTACTAGTTTGTGTTTATTTTATTTCAAGTAACAATTTTTTAATAGTTTAAATTTCAGTTTTGGTTTTAGTTAACTCTAATAACCTGCGTTGTACTAATTCATTCTCTTAATTAAATCAAAAACGAATTATTACTCCATGGCCACAACTTACTAAAAAGAGGAAGCAAATTCTTCATTCATGGAAACAAATTCTTCCATGTCATGCGCGGGGCTCCGTAAATAACTACACGGTGTTAAACTAATTCTTATTAAGTATAATATTAAATGTACATGGTGAACCCGTGTATGTAGTGGTCCTGTTGATGGATTCCTGAGCTTCCGAGATCGCTTTGAGGATCAGATTTTTGTTGGCTTGTTTGGCTGGTGGGAGGAAAGGCCTGCGAAACACACACAAAACACCAAACTATTTCTGAGAGGAGTAAACAATCAATTATTAATAACCAGACTCTAAAAATATCTTTTCCACTATTTCACAGAGGAACGTACTTGCGCTCAGGTTTCAATGGCAGAGACACTTTGCTGGCAATACCGTAGTCCTCCTCATCTTCATCCTCCTCCTCCTCCTCCTCCTCATCACTCTCCTGTCCGCGTTCATGACATCTATGAACCCGAACCACTGAACTGGCTACGGGAGCCTTGCGTTTCCGGGACAATTCCTGCCAGAAGGGTTCATTCAATGAGGTGATGAGCTACAGCGCCAGCACAGGACTGAACTAATGCTTTCACTGCATCGAAATTCACTCACCCTGCTGCTCTCCGCTGAGCTCCTGTAGCCCCGGCCATGGCTGGAACCTGACCTTTCCTGACCTCTTGTGACGTCTGAGGACCTGTAAGCGTGCGCAGTCTGTCTTGAAGACTCCAGCGCTGGCCGAGCCCTGGCCGCAGTTGAACGGCTGTATAAAGCCTGAGAGGTCAAGCTCTGCTCCAGGGGGTCGTAGGCAATGAGATCATCATCCAGATCGGGCTTGATGTCAATCACAGCTTCTGCCGATGCCTCCATCAGCGGTATGACAGCAGATGTGAGTCTGGAGGGTCTTTCAGAAGAGCCTCTCCTTCTAGATAAAATAAAAACTGGTGAGCTTGTAGTAATTAGTATTCGCGATTAAGTCAAATTTTTGAGTGATTCGTGGATCCACTCATGGGAATAAAATACCTGGTGCTATTCTCATGGGCGGAGCTTGAGACACGCCCCTCCAGCTTATCAGAACGTGAGCTGGAAACGGCAAGAGCACGAGGCTCCGCCCCCCTCCTGTTGTTTTCTGCTGGGATGCTGGACTCCGAGTTTAGAACGGATGGACTGATCGATGTGGGCTCTGCAAAACAAATACAAACATTATTAAACTAACTTAACAACACTTTCAGTCAGCCTTGGCAACTAACCAAAATAAGTTTAGACACAAAGTTTACTGGTAAACTACAAAAACTAAAACGGATATAAAAACAAATTAAACATACAAACTAATAAAAACGACTAATGCACACAATAAAATGACTAAAAATTATAGAAATAACTGCCAATTCAAAATGATAATATTATATAAATATAATCTGAAAATAACACTCATACAGATGGTTTAACTTACATTTTTCAGTCAATAGGTCACAATATAATTCAAAGTTTAAATACTAGACCAAGTTATGTTATTATTAATTGTATTAATTGAAAAACAATTAAGTAAAACAATGTGCTATAGAATGCAAAGTCACATCACATGACTGTTAACATGATCTCCAATATGAAACATACCAGTTGCTACCGATCGTAGCTTTTCCAGAACACCATGTAACCTACAACACACACACAAACAGCATTAACGTCATTATTTATTACTTTCTCAGCAAAGTTTTCAACATTGATGATAATAATAAGAAACATTCCTTAAGCAGCATATCAGCTTATTAGAATAATTTCTGAAGGATCATGTGACACTGAAGACTGGAGTAAAGATGCTGAAAATTGAACTAATAAGTAATAGGCATAAATTAGGCTACATTCAAATTTGAATAATATTTCACAATATTACTGTTGGTGAGCAGAAGAGACTTAAAACATCACAATGTAAATAGGGAGATTTTCACCTACCAAACGGTGAACTTGATGGTATTGTTGCCTAGAAACAAGGACAGGTCGTCTGCCATCTGCTTCGGGTTCTTCTTATTGGCCACCATGACCATGATGTAATCCGGAAGCTCCTCATCTGGCAGAGGCACATGGTAACATATTCAATCTGATCCGAACAAGCTCAGTGAACCATCACATTAATGCAGAAATCGTAGCATAAGCTCCGGTGAGAAGTGATAAACATGGAGTGCAGAGAGAGCAAAATAAAACACTGGTCATGGATTAGAAGTAGAAAATGAGGATTTGTAAAGATAAACGCCAGGATTTCAATATAAACCAAGATGAGACTGGTTTTTCTTTGCTGTAAACAAAACCTGGTTCTCGCTAGACTAGCATTTTCTCACTGGAGCTTAGCCACTTGCATTATCCACTGAAACGCCACTCTCTGACGAACGTGCGTATGGCAGTTAGTGGAAGCTAGAGATTACGGTTTATTAAGTTTTAAATATGGATATTCTTCTTACACAAATGAATCAATTTGGTACAGGAGGAGCACTTTATGATGAATGGATGCACGTTATTGGATTTCTATTGGACTATTGAATCTCAACAGCCATTCACTGCCATTATAAAGCTTGGAAGAGCCGGGACATGATAAAAGGACTCCGAATGTATTTGTCTAAAAGAAGAAAGTCATATACACCTAGGATGGCTTGAAGGGGAGTAATTCATGGGCTAATTCTCATTTTTGAAAATCCATGAGTTGATCAACTACCATCTGGTGAAGCAAAAAGCTATGTGTTTTGTAAGAAACAAATCTATCAAACTTCAAACAGTTGCTTCTGGTTATAACAAGTCTTCTGTCCTTATTAATATTGGTTTCTCCAGCTTTCCAATTCATAAAACAGCTTTTCACAAGATGTTAAATAAAGTGTGTGAATTACTGGTGATATATTTATCAGCTGTTTGGACTCTAATTCTGACGGCACCCATTCACTGCAGAAGATCCATTGCGGAGTCTTAATATTTAAGACTACAGTTAACTTATGCACATTATTTTGCATTCTATATTTAATTCTACAATATACATCTTTTTTAATATTTTATTCTTATATTTTTATTGTTTACTTTTATTTCATTCGTTCATAGCTATATTTATGTATATTTTCATCTTTGTTGTTTCACAGTGTCTTATTGGATACAGCTGTGCTGCAAACACTTTGCAATACAAATATAAAGTTTCTATGAAGTCAGTCAAGATGCAAGAGTGAAACTATAATTGTTCATCAGCTATAAGAGTCACTGTGATCCCATTCTTTAAAACTTTCGCTGAATTATTGTTTTGCAGATCACAAGACTTTCCTTTTTTCTCCAGTAAGTGCACTACAAAAACTGATGAAAACACAATGCAGTTGATTTAAAAAAAAAAAAAATTATCCATATCTGTTTTGAGCTCTTACCCACATAAGCGCCGAGCTCCTGCAACTTTACTTTGATAGCAGTCTGAAAAAAACAAATGACATTAAATGAGAAAAAGACTAAACAAAAATGTATCTGCACTGATACATTAGTATTTAACATACAAACACTAACAACCACCTTTAACCTTTACAAAACAGTCTCGATGATGGGCCCAGATATAACACGGTAAATTATTTACATGCTAATCCCAACGTCCTTTAAACAACACTACGGTAGTTAGTGAAGATCGCTGATTTACAAATACACAACATAAAAAAACTATTTACTGCATTAAAAACACCTTAAACACATTTAATGAGACAAACGCAAAAAAAACAACGAGCAACAACAAACGCGTAGTAAGCATTCATTAGCGAGCATGCTAAACCGTGTCAAATACGCACTGTAAACATCTCACCCTTATTTTCTTGCTAATCTCAGTTCCGATCTCCATATTTGTTGCTTTGTTGTTTCCCCTCTGATACTAGATACTATTTAAATTAACAGGACACTGAGAAAAGAAGCAGGACAGTTTGCTGTTGCTAGGCCTCTCGTGCAGCGTCTCTATTCATACTGCGCATGCGCAGCCAATAGCGCTTAAGATAATTTTAATTAAAACAAATATATAAGAACAATACATTTTATTATGTTTTTAACATTATATTAAATTGTTTTTATTGATCGATGATGATGATAATAATAATGTATTATGTTATATTTATTTAGTATTTTCACTATATTATTTCACTATGTTCTTGATTTTTCTTATAGAAAATGTATGAAACGTAGATTTTTTTAAACAACATGGATACAAAGACTACAAGAACGTAGCACGTGTGTTTTAAACTAGGTTTATACAGATTGCATATACAGTGACCCTTAATATGAGTTATTTCTGTAGCCTGCGTAACTTTTATTTATTAATTTTATTATATTTATTTCCCCTTTATTTTCTGTTTTATTAATATAATATGTCGTTTTGTTTAATTTTATGTCATTTAATTAAAAAAAATTCACTTATTGACCTGAGATGGGTATAAACGGAGGTCGGAGCCAGCTCCAAATGGGTGGGACTTAAGCTCCAAGTGGGCTGTACAAACCTCCAGAGCCTTTTGATTGGTTTATTTAATGTCATGGGGTTAATGCACGCTGCGAACCTCCCCTCCCCCCCCCCCCACAAAAAAAAAGACGTCAACTTCCCAAGGCTTTTCAGCGTCAAGAAATAGTAGTTTGAAGGGGTAAGTTTAGACTTGTACAACGTATTACAAGTTGTGAAAAAGAGCAGTATCTTGGCGGTTGATGTTTTAGTCTTGACGTAGTTAAATCATGATTACAAGCTCATTGCATTCAAGTTTGAAAATGGGAGGACATTCATGTGCAATTTTTACCTTCAAAACTCATATTTACGATTATTCCGAGAGCACGTGAAGACAGCATTAGCAGCACAGATAAATTACATCTTTATTGTGTCTGTTACCCTTTTGTGCTAAATTATTTATGCAATACATATATAGGATTTACGCTGCAGATTACGGACACTGAAGACCATAAGCAGGAATTGTGACTAACGTTACGTAAAATATGTAGGCCTATGTATTATAACTGCACTGATATTTAAGCGATCAATAACTATTAATGGATTTAGTACGGTGTTCCATAAGAATGAGTCTTAGTTAAAACTCCTAACTGATAATGCTTGACTTTAACAAAGCTGGTCATTGTTTCAAAATCTGCTGTTATATTTTTAAAATGTTATCTATTTTTACGTGTAACGTAAATCCAAATAATGTAATGTCAATGTCAATGTCAATGTCAATGCAATTGAAACATTTTTCAATTTAATAATCATAACAGTGGATATATGTGGATAACTGCAGTGTCCACTATCATGCATTACATATCAACAGTATAAGGTGTAGAATTAATTTTGTAGTGTAGGAAACACAAACAAACAAAAACATTATGTGTAAACTTTGTGTTACAGAAAGTTCAAGTCTGGGTGGCCAAAAGTTACATTTCAGTGACCTGGTTACCGCCTCTCTCTGCAAACACAAAGGATCACTTTCCTGTAAACTTTTTTTTTGTTCTTTCTATGCATCAAGATGTGTAATTTATTTTTTCTGAAGATTTTTGACTAATGTGTTTGTGTGTGGGTCTTTGTGTGGAAAAATTATGTTCATACTTTAAAGGTGGACATTTGCAACAGCGCTTGTCCCTAAAATTGCTCCAGGGGTATGGTCAGAGACTGTCCTAAATGACAAATGATGGAATGTCCCTAACGTCTCACATAAATGTGTCACATTAAAGAAAAACATTAACATACAGTAAACATTTTATTGCTCTAAATTACTCATTAATTTTCTTGATACTGATATAATTATAAAATTAATATAATTTAATATACTTGAATGTTTGCAGTTGTCACAAAATTATATAACAACCTCTTGTTAATAAAATTTAAACTACAATGAAAGACAATAAATCTGTTTTTCATTAGTATCCCTACTTTATGGCATCCTCATTCGCGCGCACCCCGGCAATGACGCAATGTGAAATTTCCGCGTAAACCCCGCCCATTTGTAAAGTCCCGCCCACTAGCGGCAAAAGTTCCTCCCACTTGGAGGTATCCGTGAAGTTCAGCCCACTTGCGGCAAAAGCTCCTCCCACTTGGAGGTCTCCGGGCTGCAGCGAAATAACAACCTCTTGTTAATAAAATTTAAACTACAATGAAAAACAATAAATCTGTTTTTCATTAGTATCGCTACTTTATGGCATCCTCATTCGCGCGCACCCCGGCAATGACGCAATGTGAAATTTCCGCGTAAACCCCGCCCATTTGTAAAGTCCCGCCCACTAGTGGCAAAAGTTCCTCCCACTTGGAGGTATCCGTGAAGTTCAGCCCACTTGCGGCAAAAGCTCCTCCCACTTGGAGGTCTCCGGGCTGCAGCGATACCTACTTGATTGACCTCAGCGCCACTCCTCCAGTCCGCCAGGGTGCGCTATAATGCATACGCTCTCTCTCTCTCTCTCTCTCTCTCTCTCTCTCTCTCTCTCTCTCTCACAAACACACTCATGACATCAGCTGTCAAAATGCGTGAGTTTGTTGCGATTCAGATATATAATCTTTAATTCAATAATAATAATGAGTGTGATGATGAGCCGGAGCTGTGTTTATATCTCTAAATCATGAGAATAAAGAGGAACAAAGTGACTGCGAGTAAAATCCGCCCGAGAGAAACGCAGATGTACTGATAGCGGAGGATTCGGGGTGATTTTACGGGATTGAAACGATGAGCTGGCTCGGCAGGAACGCAGTGATCGGTCTCGGTGTCAGTGTGACGATAAGCACTGGTCTGATCGCATTATTGATCATTAAAGAAGCTCTCAAGAGGAGAAACCGACGCATGCTGCACAACACGAGCTCCGCGTTACAGAGCGAAACGGGTATGTACACAAAACACATCACAGAAGTTGACGTTACATCATCTGTTTCACTTCAGATATGGTCTGACACACTAGACGTGTGTGTGTGACTTTGATGTGTGTGTGTGTTCACCAGACTCCGCGGCGGTGAGCGGGTTGTCTTCTGAGCAGCAGGTGGAGCTGAGGAAGACGCTGGACGAGGTGATGAAGAGTGTGTCCAGTCTGAGGAGTGAGATCGCAGATTTGCGGGAGGGTCTGAGGGACATCAGCACCACCATCGCTGAAGATGTCAAGTGGGTGAACACTCTTTCCTCTCGGATGCTCGGGTTTAGTTTAGTCTGCATTATAAACTCGTGGGAACGTCATTATACACAACCAATCTAAAGTTTTTGAACAGTAAGATTTTTAATTCTCTTCCGCTCACTAAGGCTGCATTTCTTTAATATTGAGAAATATCATTACTATTTTAAATAACTGCTTTCTATTTGAATACATTTAATAAAGTAATGTATTCCTATGATTTCCAAGCTGAATTTACAGCATCATTACTGTGTCACGTGATCCTTCAGAAATCATTCTAATATGCTGATTTGCTGCTCAAAAAAAAACATGTATTTTTATTATGTAGTGGCCACGTGATACATAAACAAACCTGTGTGTCCATTGCAACAAGGCCTTTATTTCATGCATATTGTTACCTAAACAACAATTACATCTTTAAAATTATACTTACTAATATAGCCTATCCAAACTGAAATTAAATGGTATAGCTTAATATAAATGTAAAAATACCCAAAAAGTCAAATAATTTATTTCCACTTACTGGCATATAGGCTTACAGAAATAGAGTCATATAGAGTTAAAGCATCATTTGGCATGATAGTCGAGCATTTCTAGTATTTACAAAACTTATATGGTACTTTATTAAATACAGAAATGAATTGGTTAAAGAGATGCATAAAATTAGAGAGAAAATAAATATCTAATATATACAAACATCTTTAAATTGTGCAGAATATACTGTAATATAATATAGGCATAATATAATACAAAAAATAAAATAAAGCCATGTCTGGATGTTGTTCTAAATTTTAAATAAAATGTTAATTTACTAATAATCCCCATTTTTTAAATGTCGGTTTATATATATATATAAAAAAACAGATATATGTTTGAATTATTTTGTGGTTATGAGAAAAGGATGTCGTTCCCTCAACATAGAATCTCAAGGCCATGACTCCAGATGAATATGATCACGAGAAAATGAAGTGAACTGAACAATGCTTTTGTCATCTCTGTCCCCTCATCTAATCTGAGTCTCTCTTCTGTCTCATCTCTGTTTTTTTCCAGGAAGACTGTGGAGGAGAGTCAGAGATCGCGGCGGCGACGGCAGCTCATGCCGAGGGAACGCTCTGAATCCATGAGCTCCAGCTCCATTTATTTCACCGCCAGCGCCGGGGTCGCCAGTCTGTGTGACGACAGCGAGGTCGGGTATGTCAGCGTCATTGTCTCCAGACGTTTGTGTATCAGGATGCCATGTAGCTCTAGAGTTTGTTTTCGTTTCAGCAGTTGAGTTCTTCCACAGATACTCCACGGCCTATTCCAACGCCGAGTCCGACTACACAGACAGAGAAACGGATAAAGATGGTGAGGACGAAGGGAGAGACTCGAATGAGGAGGAAGAGGAGAGCTGCGTCACGGAGCTCACGCTGAGACAGGACAATTCACAGGCCGAGGAAGAGGACGATGAAGATGCCGGTCTGATGGTGGACTCTTTAACGGACATTCCCAGCCCCAAACTCGCCCTTCTGCTCGCCCAGTGTGATCTGCTGCATGCAGGGGACTCTGGGAAAAAAGCAGAGGGGTTCCAGCTGCTGATAGAGAACAGACCACTGGTGAGATACCTACTAATGATAACTAAAGAGATATATGAAAAAAAATGATTTGAAAACATGATTTTTTTTTTACGGTAATGCATTTGGAAATGCATTACCGTAACAATTTTTTCAAACTTTTCATGGGAATATATATATATATATATATATATATATATATATATATTTGGGGTCAGTAAAAGTTATTTGACAAAATATTCAGCAAATTCAGCAATTAAACTGATCATAAATGACAGTAAAGGCAATTCAATTACTTTTTTTAAACAAATATTTCAATTTCAAACAAATGCTGTTCTTTGAAAAGAACCATGAGAAAGCTTATCACAGTTTCCACAAAAATATGAAGCATCACTGTTTTCAACATTGATAACAATAATAAATGTTTCTTGAGCAGTAAATCAGCATATTAGAATGATTTCTGATGATCATATGACACTGAAGAGTGCAGGAATGATGCTGAAAATTTCAGCTTTACATCACAGGAATAAATTGGATTTTAAAATATATTCAAACAGAAAATGGTTATTTTAAATTGCAATAAAATTTCACAATATTACTGTTTTTACTGTAGTTTTCATCAAATAAATGCAGCCTTGGTGAGCAGAAGACACTTCATCCAAAAACATAAAAAAGTCTTATCAACTCCAAACTTTTGAATCATTGTGTATGTTTTATAGTTCATAAATATGAAGCATTTAGTATTTAATATTTTGGTTCTATTAAGTATTCAATTTATACATGTACAGTTAAAAACATCAAAATTCAAAACATTTCAAATGCATATAAATGAATGACAGTTTCTAAGCAAATTATGTATTTTAAAAGAGCACAATTACACTTTTCAAACAACATTTTTCACAAATATAAGATATGAGAAATGAAATGAAAATTAAATAAAGCAAAATCATATCAACTGTAATAAAAATGTATCTCTTTGTGTATGTGTGATCAGTATGCTGATAACGTGGAGTTTATGTGGCGACTGGCTCGTGCCTACAGTGACGTGTGTGAGACGGCAGACAACAGAGAAGAGAAGAGAAACTACGCAGAACAAGGTGAGGAAATATTACACGGATTGGACTAGACTTGCTGACATCATGCTCTGTGAGAAAAACACTGCAAATGCATCAGAAGCATGTCACACTCTGTCTTTATAACACAATGTACTTTACCTGCACTGACCTTTGACCTTTTGACACTAAAGGTTATCACGAGGCAGAGGTAGCGCTGACGAGGAATGGACTGAGCGCTGATTGTCACAAGTGGTATGAAAACAACACAGACCTACTGTACTTTTATTCTGAGATGAGTTTAGATGTCTGTAGTTCATAATATGTCTGCTCTCTCAGGTTTGCCATCCTCGCACACTTGTCTTTACAGAACGAGGGCATTGATGGAAAACTGAGAAGCGCTCGCGTACTGAAGGTGAGCCTGTAATGCTTTATGTCAGTGTTGCATGAATGTCTTCTTTCTTGAGTCGTGTTCAGTGACTGTGTTTGTTCTGGATGTTCTGACAGGAGCATTTGGATCGTGCTTTGGCTCAATGTGACGATGATCCCATCTGTTTCTATCTGCTCGGCCGCTGGTGCTTAGAGGTCAGATCTGACTGCTAAAACCAAGCCAACAGTCGCTGGAATAATTCATAATGCTTGCTAATCCTCCTTTGACAAAGTCAATAGGATTTGGGATTTTTGCAGAAAATAAGCTCTGTGACTAACAACACGGTTTTGTTCATCAAGATAATCTTCACAACTAAACACCACTTTAATGAATTTTGAAGCACAAATAGTCTTAACAGTTTCTTTTTTAACCCTCTGGTGCTCTTTTACTTTTTTTTTTTTCTTTATCAAAATGGTAAAACATCTGATTTTGGCACTTGCTACATGGACAAAGAAAATAAATAATGAACATTGTTCTAAAAGGTGAAATATCCCTGAAAAAACATTGGAAATGAATGGGAAATGAATTTCATCTATTGGAAAGTGAATTTTTTTGAGATGTCAACCTCAAATTTGGAACATGACTTGTTTAGAGTTATGGCTTTGTTTAGTTGCAGTTTTACAGTAAAACATGTTTTGGAAAATATATATTTCAAATATTTCTTTCTTTCATAACAATAAGTTTAAACTTAACTTCTTTTTCGTTCACTTTTTGAAAATTTTTCACCTCATCAATAATCAACCCAATGTCGTCTTTAAAAAGAGATCAAACTTAAGTCAAAATTTACTGCAGTTTAACTTGGAAATTACATTTTCAGGTCTATGCTAAAAAAGTGGTACATGTAAAAAAATGGATTATAACTACAGCAAAAATATAATTAAGTACTATAAAATTCCCCAAAACTGCAAAATATTAAATAAAAAAACATTTGAAGTAAAAAAATTCTGTCATTGTTGATCAGCACGTGAGAAGCACCAGAGGGTTAAAACAGCTTTACAGAAAATCAGAATGCTAATGTTTATATCTTAATATTAAGTTTATAGAATAAAGCTAGGCAATAATACAGTTTAGATATTGTGACAATATAATCACAGAGCTGAGATTTGCTATGATGATATTTGCAGATGAGTTTAACCTGTTCAGTGTGATGATGTTTCATAAATTCATAAATTACCTCTGTAGTCACATTTAGAATCCAAAGTAAAAAATGTTGCCACTGTCAGCCGACCTGTAATATCTGTGAGATGCACATGTTTGTGTGTGTTGTAGGTGATCTCTCTGGGTCGGTTGGAGAGGAAAACTGACGCTACGATTTCTGAAACTCCTCCCGCATCCTCGCTGAACGAAGCTCTGGAGAACTTCCTGAAGGTAATGACGAGACTCATGTTCAGCTTTATCAGCTTTCATCAGACTCGTGCTGATGTGTCTGATCGTCTGATCTCTAGGCGGAGGAGTTAAACCCAGGCTTCTCCAAAACAGTTCGCCTTTACATCGCCAAGGTAAGCGTATTGTCTATAATGGGTTAATTCTTCAAGATGTGCCATTCTTTTAGTGCAAGAAACTACAGGTGAGGTGAATAGATATCACCATACTTGAGCTTTTCAGTACATTAAGAAAATTCTTTTACAATAAAAGTTTTTCACAAAGGTGTTAACCTGCACCAGAACGCCCTCGTCCTCAAAGCCTCTCCCACACGCACATGCCAGTGATTATGAATAGATTAAATGAAACAGGACAAATTTAATCTTGACAAACTATGTATCATTATAAAGATCTAAGCCTCAAACATCGACGACAGATCGCTGTTTTTCAATGGAAAGCTTATAAAGACTGTATTTACTACATTTGTGTAAGCAGTTCACATAAAAAAATAAACATTGAAAACGCTGTACATACCAGATCCGTGGTAATAACGAGTCATAAACACATCCACAGCTGTAAATCCCAGTTTATTTAGAAAGGTAAGGGTCCACTGAACGACATCTCATGAAGCACGTTTAGTCCAACGAAGCAATAATGTTGTAATATGGATCATAATTCCTTTGTTTACATTTCATTTCTTCAGTGACAGAACTGTTTGCGTCTGTTATGGAATAACTCACCGTCGAAAACTGCGTCTTGGTAGTAAAAACACGGCACGGTTTTGCAGCGTACAGTGTCACAAACAGAATGAGGCGATCCACCGGAAAAAACAATGAATGAAAAATAGGCGGAAAATAGTTTATTTGAATTTGGCGCTCTCTCCTCAGAGCTGGTGACGCGCTCTGACGCACCTGTCAGCTGATGGAGGCGGAACTTACAGCGATCGCAAATTCCTGTCTTTCTTTTTATTTTAGAGAGTTTTTATATATGTGAGAGTGTGTTTTATGTTGAATGTGAATGTATTTGCATGATTACCATCTGTTTGAGTGCAAATCAGCCCAAATCAGATCGCTATTACTGAATGGTCACGGCTATCAAAGTGAACGCGTCTATATGAATAGAGAGAGTGGATTATTTCCTCGCCGGCAGCCATATCACCCTGGAGCCCAAGACCGGTTTCCCACTGAAGCTAAGCAGGGTTGAGCCTGGTCAGTACCTGGATGGGAGACCTTCTGAGAAAACTAGGTTGCTGCTGGAAGAGGTGCTAGTGAGGCCAGCAGGGGGTGCTCACCCTGTGGTCTGTGTGGGTCCTAGTGCCCCAGTGTAGTGATGGGGACACTATACTGTCAACAAGCACTGTCCTTCGGATGAGACGTTAAACCGAGGTCCTGACTCTCTGTGGTCAGTAAAAATCCCAGGATGTCTTTCGAAAAGAGTAGAGGTGTGACCTCGGCATCCTGGCTAAATTTGCCCATTGGCCTCCGACCATCATGGCCTCCTAACGATGCCCATATCTACTGATTGGCTTCATCACTCTTTCTCCTCTCCACCAGTAAGCTGGTGTGTGGTGGGCGTTCTGGCGCACTATGGCTGCCGTCGCATCATCCAGGTGGATGCTGCACACTAGTGGTGGATGAGGAGATACCCCGTCTATGTAAAGCGCTTTGAGTGCCTAGAAAAGCGCTATATAAATGTAATGAATTAATTATTATTTACTTTGGCACATTTGTGTTATTACCATCTGTATAAGTGGCCATTAGCAACTCAGCACTTATTTGCATCGTAATTCATTGTAAAATATGCATCTCTAGCAATCTCAGGATGTTCTATATTGGCAAACAATGTTAAATCTTTTTTTTATTTTTCTTATTATTCTTATTTTTCTTACTCAAATTATTCTTATTGTATTTTTCTAGTGCTCAAATAAATCATTTATATGATGTCTAAGTTTATGTCTAGTGTTTTATAATTGAAAAAAACTATGCAGTGGTATGTTTACTGACTAAATAGTTTGTAGAAGCCTTCAATACTATTGGGAAATATATTTTCTTATATTTGGGGGGGTGGGGGCTGTAGACATAGTCTCAGAAAAATATTTGCAGGAGTCTCATTTTTCATGATATTTTATTCAGATTTGAAATAGACACTCATGAGACATGTGGCTTTCAACCCATTACTTTTCTAGATTGCTCCAGGACTTATTTCATGTATTTTTATATCAAATAAAAAAATATTTAAGAGTGGTAAAAAAAATTACAAGGCACTTCAGTGTCTATAACTTTTAATATTTTTGAGCATTATCAAATCTGGTTGATAAAAAGTGAAGCCCAAAGGGTCTTCTTTCTAAAGACACCACAATTATGTTTGTAACACACTGAAGTAGGAAACTATTACAATTATAAGTTAGTTAGAGCACTTTCAGCTGTGAGTCCCATAATGGGGGGTGCTGACTAACAGGTTAAATATGTAAATGATGCATTATCTAATTCAATTTGCACTCATTTGCATACATTTCTAGAAACAGAAATCTAAACAGTCAGGTTCAAAATTGTTTGATTTTGTTATTATTTTACAGAGTGGATTTTAGAGATGTTTTTTTTTATCACTCCATAAATCAGAAAATGCTTTTTTGTTTTTAGGAATTGAATATTAAAAATAGGCAAATTATATATAAACAAACATTGATGGGGGGAAAAAAAGTGAAAAAGAAGTGGAGATTTCGGACTCATTTTGAAGCAACTGTATGCACGGTTTTTGCCTTGAAATATCAGTTTCAGGATCATTCTGATTGCACAGTTACTTCTAATAAGGCGAATGCTTTGTTTCCCAAATGACTGTTCTGGAAGAATAGAAGTTTGGTGAGCGGATTGCTTTATGGCAGCTGGAATATTTATTTATTTATTTTTTTAACAGCGAATTCCACTCACTTTACAATGTCGCAAAAATACACAAAACAATGGGGTTTCCTGCAGTATCTTGCCTTAAAGGAACAGTTCACCTAAAAATATCAATTCCACTCCTTTAAAAACTTATTTGAAAACAATGCATTTGTTTGCAGTGTCATAAGGAGCTCGGAAACGAGTCAGAGGCCAGAAATTGGGTCCATTTAGCTCTGAGCACACCAGCAGGAGCAAATGAGGTGAATTTGTGCTCTTCTCAGTTTCACTAGTATTGCAGATTTGAAGTTTTGTGTCTCAGATGAAAATTATTTTTTCTTTCAGGATTCTGAAAGCGCTGCTTTACCGGAGGAGCTGAAGGCTTTGATTGAGAGCAAAACTGATCTATAAGTAGCATGAATAATTAGGACGAGGTCTAATGTGAACATTTAATCTTTTTACATTTTACCTGATATGTGCACGTTTATTTATTCAGTGTTGTTTGCAATGGATGTGCATTATTAAAATTTACATTATCGTTTCAATAACCTGAAAAAAAATTCAGAATATTATACATTAAATTAACTTCACATATCCCCTTCACAAAACACTGCACTTCATTCCTAAAAAAAGATGGTTTTCGGTAACTGAGAGTCCTAACAATCATCATTTTTATATTTAAACATGCTGTGAAATTAATCGATTACAAAATGCTTGATGTTAGATTTTTTGATATTAAGCTAATTAATGAATTAATGATTTTTTTCTTATATTAAGCTTATTAATGAAAATAAACTAAATTGCCTCAGTATTTTGCTGCCCTTTAATTGTTTCTAACTGACGGTATTTTATACACACACACAAAATGCACTCTTCTTGCTTTAACAGATAAAACGCTTTAATTCTGAGTAGCTTATGTACAAGAAAAAGGTTTAGTCCAGACAAAACAAACAAATATAACAAAAGATGTAAATAACAAATAGTAAAGAGGAGGCGGACATCACCGTAAAGAGCAAATAATTACACCGGCTCAAATCACCCAGATCCATGAATATCCATCAATCTGTCTATATGGAAATAAACCATGAGTTTCACTCTGAAGGGTTCATTCTCCTTCCAAAATCTTTTTGAATATTTTCAGACTAAACAGTGCGTGTCCACATTTCAATCACTTTACAGGAGTCTTTTTTCTGTCTGATGGTCTCACACACTTTCTTTGGACGTCTCATTTCAGTCTTTAGCATCACCCACTCCATCAGCATTAATGGCAAACATCGCCTCTGCCTCGGGCAAACATGGAGAATCATAGATCTTACATATCCGCGTCTCTCCTCGACCTTTCCGCAGGTATAATCTACAAGAGACAGAGAGTCGATTTGAGATATTAATCTATAGAGTATGAGAGCATCAGCGACCTCCACAATCGTCATCCACTGCTGAGTGTTACCGAGTAGTTGAGGCGTGTGCTAGAATATTTCCTCCAATCGGCTTCTTGGGATCCGCTGAAAACATGGCTGCTCCGTCCACCTGAGCTACCACCTGATTAGAGATGACCACAGCCACACCAAACTACAAACCAGATTTAAAATCATGAGACATATTTCTATGATCTCACATTATACATATTACATTATATATACATATAAGACACATTTATATAGTTTCATATATTTAGTTTCAAAAAAGTTTTACAGTAATTAGTAATAATTTAATTAATACATCTTTTTGTAAATGTTAGTTCAGCTAGTTGTTAATGCAACATCTCATTTTATTTACTTTAACCTGATGTACTAAAATAACTAAACCAAAAAATGATATGGACATATTGGAACAACAACTAATAAAAATGATAGAAACATAACAGAACTATTAAAAAGTTGAAATAAAAGTGAAAAATATAAAAATAAATGCTTAATCCACAATATTAATAAATAATAACATCTACTGTAGTATCTCAGTGACACTAAAAACACTGACCAAGAATCCTTCATATGTGGAAATCATCTATTTATTTTTTCAAGATTTAACATTTAAATACTTAATAAAGAAACTAACAAATAATAAATAATAAATCAGGAACCTAATTCTGAAATGCTGGGAAACTGCAATATGTGAAAAAAAATTATATAAATTGGGGGGAAAAAAATAACAAAAGATATTTAAAAAAGTGTATTATGTTTAAAAGCAAAGCTGTAAGAAAGTCAAATAGACATCTAAACCTTTATTTTTCCACACGACCAATAAACTCTATATTTTAAGACGAGCTTCCTAAAAAAACACAACAGGATGTTTACTTCGTACATTTTTCTAAACTTGGTTTTTAAAATTTTCTTGTGGACTATAATGCAGCTTCATAATAATATTTAATAATTTATTCAATATGTTCAATATGATTCTGCAAGGAGTTTGTAAATTTATGAACCAGTCAGATCATAAAACAGCATGTGTGTGATCTCTCGTACTCTACCTCATCAGCGAGACGGAGCAGCATACGTAAAAACCTCCCCAGATGCCCCTGACGGGCGGACAGCTCTCCTCGCCCAGAGTAATCCGTCCTGTACAGTGCAGTAGCGCTGTCTACTATCAGCAGAGCGTATCTGAACAGAGATCGAGGACAATTCAACACTTGGAGCTAATGGAGACAGCTGTCTGGAGTCTGGGAGGACGTGTGTGTGTTACCTGGACTCAGTCATCATCGCGGAGGCCTGATACAGCAGCTGTGTTTGATGGTCTGTGTTGAAGGCTCTGGCGTACGCCACGTTATCCAGCACATCACTGCCCACCAGCCCGTACCTGACACAGCAAACATAACCACATAGTGTGAAACCATCCAGAACGGACAACAAGTGTCTCTAAAGCGACTCTGACCTCTCAGCTACAGCCAGCAGTCTCTCTGGACGGAAGGTTCCTTCTGTGTCGATGTACATGGCTTTTCCTTCTCCACCGCCCTGATCTATGGGCAGCTGAAATGCAGAGTTCATATTTTAACCCTGTAAAGCCTGATATAAAATAACAGTCAGATATATATATTGTACATATATAGTGTTTACTATATACACACACTACAGTGTTTAATGTAGCGTAAGACAGAATCTAGAAAAAAAATAGCATATGGAATTTTTGTTGAGTATCATATTTGATACACCAGACTTTTATGGCTCCTATGGTATGATGTCCAGAATATAAAGCATGACTAAATAAAAAAATAAAATAAAACACCCCTGGAGTGGAGTGGACCCGGCTTACATTTCACTGCTGGTCATATGCTCTCCATATATATAAGTATGTGACACACAAAAATCTTCAATCTTGAATTCCTCCAGTCTTCAGTGTCACATGATCCTTCAGAAATCATTCTAATATGCTGATTTGTTATTATCATTATTATCAATGTTAAAAATAGTTGTTCTGCGTAATACATTTGTTGAAACTGTGGTATATTGGAAATATAAATCTTTTGTAACATTATAAATATATTTACTTTCAGTGATGAGCAGTTTAATGCGTCCTTGCTGAATAACAGTATTCTTTCAAACTTCTTAAAAAAAGAAAGAGAGAGGAAAAAAATGTTTTACCTGGCATGTGACGGCCAGTGTGTGACACAGCTGTGTCTTTCCTGTGCGAAACTCGCCGAACATCTCAGTGATGGACCCCGTCTCGATTCCTCCTGCACAACACAGATACACAAAGATTCAATCAGGTGATTACAGCACACAGTACATTATTATTAGAGAGACAGTTCAGTGTCGCACCCTGCAGGAGTTTATCAAGCTCTTTGGACCCTGTGGAGATCTGGATGATCTCAGCTCTGCGCTGGTGGAACTCCGTCGCTGTGGTGAAGCCCATAGGAACCATCTTAGCAGCCTCTGTCTGTTCGGTTAAAACAAAGAATTAGAGGTTTGTTCATATCGCTAAATACAGAAGTGGCATTTCTGAACGTCTCACCAGGATCTTGTCGGCTTTGGCTTCACTGATTCCTTTGATGTGGAGCAGCTCTTTCTTGGGCGCGTACGCTACGGCCTCCACGGTGTGGAAACCACCATCTTCCAGCTTCTTAATGTCACTGCTGCTGATGCCACTTTGCTGCAGAGATCTACAACATCAGCACCATGAAAAAACATTGAAAGAGCATTTGTTTATATCCACAACAGCAACCGTACCTCCAGACGTGAAACCGGTTGCGGCCCAAAATGTTCTTCCTCCTCTACATCTGCCTCCACCTCCACAAGAGACGCATTCCTCATAGCCATATTTGCTGTTTCATAACACACGACACATTGTCAGTTTAACAATTTGAGTTAAAGTTGGTTGAAAACTTTGGGTGTTTCACTCTGTCTATAAACCAAACACTAAATACATACATTTTCTTCTGAATTAATACATTTAGCAAAACCCCCCCCACAAAATTAGGGTTCACAACACATACTTATACATTATATACATACATATATTATATATTATATATTATATATATATATATATATATATATATATATATATATATATATATATATATAGACATCCAGTTTGAATAATAATGTTTTAATGACTTTTCCAGAGGTCTGGAACCATTAGAGTAGCATTTACAAAAAAATTAAAGAAAAATGTATCTAAAGAAAACACGATATAATACATGTCTGGACATGTTATCTAGGTATAATTTAAAACACTAATTTGTAATAACATGGTAAAAAGACATACAGTGATGATAACACCACAGTATTTTTATATACAGCATTGTTTTACACAGGAAAACAAGTTACCATGGTATTACAATCGAACACAGTGTTTTCTAAAAATAAGAAGGACAAATCGTAAATTAACTAAACAAAATCAACAGCTATTGACAAGTTCATTGCTAATAAAACTTATTAATCAGTCTTATGTCTTAGAAACCCCGCTGAACAAACACATAAACACACATCTAATCGACACTCAGTGTAGTGTACAGACATGATCACACACTAAAACCCATATACATGTGCCAAAATATTCACGTAGACGTGTAATTAGTTCATGAATTAAACCTTTAATATCGTGATTATTGTTTTGTCACTCACCCGCTAAGCTCCAGTTCCAGTTCAATCTAAATTTTCCCGCGTGCCGTCGTAAGGCCACGTCACGACGTCATGACGACATCGCGTCATCGCTCTTTCGAAAACTCATAATACGAATTTATTTTATTGTTGGATTTAATAAAAAAAATATGCATGAAAGCCGATTTGTGAGGCCATTTACAACAGTAAAAATACGTCTGTGTCTAAAAAGTCGATTTGTGAGGAAATTTAAAATAATACCCGCTATTCAAAATGTTTTTATATTTTGCATAACATGGTCTTCATATATTATCAGTGTAAAAGAAAGAATATATTTGGCTACATATAGTCTCTGTAGTTTCACAGTGTTATTTTATTACGAGTTTATGTGACATCTTCAGTAAAATGCATACAGGGAAGGAAACACAATAGAAAGCCTATAGAAACTACTTATATAAAATAAATACAAGAATTTACTGACAGACGAACTGGTTAAAAATGATAACATACACATCAACGTTTTGCTGCTTTTAACAAACATATTAATTTTTTATTTTATTATATATTATTATTTTTGATTTACTCCCTTTACTTTGAATTTCTTTAAAATGCGATTAAGCTGTCAATTCAACTTCCTGTTGCGCAATTAAAATCAGTTCAAACTCATGAATTGAAAAGAGCACACATTATTAAAATTCTGAAGAGTTCAAAAAGAGCTGCATATGTGACAGGGAAGAATTTGCATTGAATTGACTAACTTTTATAATACAAATGAAGGTAAAATATCAATAGACAGGTCATTTCAAATGTATACAGTCAGATTATTTTTTTGGTGTCTTCTGTTGCTAGGTCTTCGTATGGATTTTCTGTAACAGTTTCTTCAGTCGTGTCACTCTCCTCTGAAGGCGCTGAGTCTCCAAAGAGGGTGCTTGCTTTCAAGTAATATATGAACAAGAAAAATCCTAGAAAAACATACACAAAATGCATGTTATTTTATCCATGTTTTATAGGCCTATTATATTAAAAAAATAATTTAGTTTTTAAAGAAGCCTCTTATGTGCACACTAAAAACTAATATTGTGAAGTATTATTATAATTTAAAATGACTGTTTTCTATTTGAATAAATCTTAAAATGCAATTTATTCCTGTGATGCAAAGATTACTCCAGTCTTCAGTGTCACACGAGCCTTCAGAAATCATTCTAATATGCTGATTTGTTGCTCAAGAAACTTTTATTCACATTATAAATGTTGAAAGCATTTGTTGTTGCTTAATATTTTTGTGAAAAGAAATAAATCCGTGTATATAAGAATGCATATTAGAACGATATGCCCATCGCAGGAATAAATTACATATTTAAACCTTTTAAAATAGAAAACAGCTATTTAAAAATTTTAACAATATTTTACAATATTACTGTTTTTATTGTATTTTTGACCAAATAAATGCAGTCTTGGTGAGCAGAAGAGACTAACTTTTAAAAACATCATATAAAAATCATATTTTTTCCCAAACTTTTGACCAGTAATTCCAATAGACATTTTACCACAAACAGGAATTTTGTTTCATGTTTTAAGTGTATTATAATATATAATATAATACAATATATAGCTCTAGATTGAATAACATATCACAATTACATCTTAAAAAATCTTCAGGACTTTAAGGCTTAATCCATGTCTGTCAGCTTTGAGGTCATATTTGCCAGAGTATCCCTAAAAGTTGATAAAATTATAATTTTAAATGTATGCATTTAAATTCAGCTGCAGTAATGCTCTCACCTTGGAAGGAGTTCAGGATGGTGAATATGTAATACGAGGGCAGACGCATAGCTCCGTAGCTGAAGAAGGCGAAACTCCAGGTGAGTCCCAGCATGCAGCAGAGGCCCAGGATGGTGGTGATGTCAGAGGTGTCGGTTCCTGAGCGCTTCACCTTTCCAACCTTGTTCAGCTTGCTGAGCTTCAGCATGGAGAGCCATCGCAGCACCACAATGAAGGTGCTGAAGGTGAAGATGAAGATGAGGCAGTAATAACCGATGTTCACATAGTAGTGGATATTAGAGTCTAAAATCCAGCACCTGCACGGGAAAAAAGTGCAGATGGTTAAAGTTGACAAAATTACATAGACAAATATTTGTTCTCACACCCATTTACTATTTTTTTCTTCATAGGAACAAATTTAAAGAAATTTAGCATTACATCACTTGTTCACTAATGGATCCTCTGCAGTGAATGGGTGCCGTCAGAATGAGAGTCTAAACAGCTGATAAAAACATCACAATAATTCACAAGTAATCCACACAGCTCTAGTTCATCAATTGATATATTGTGAAGTGAAAATCTGCATGTTTGAAAGAATCCATTATTAAGAGATTTTTCACTTTAAACCATTGCTTCTGGCTAAAATACTGTATGACTCTTCTATCCATAATATTGCTTTCTCCAGTGAAAAATTAATTTAGTCTGAATCAGGAGAGATATATGCACAGATCAAGCACAATTTACTAGTACAAATAGTCAGAAACAATTTTAAACAAATATATTAGTGGATTTTGAAGTGAGATGACAACCGGGCTTTTTATTGGGGAAAGCATTATTATATTTTGTCCAGAACTGATGGTTGAAAGTTAAAACACCTTAATGATGGATTTGTTTCTTACAAACATTCAGCTTTTCACTTCACAAGATGTTAATTGATCATCTGGAATGGTGTTGATTAGTAATTGTGGATTGTTTTCATCAGTTGTTTGGAATTTCCATTCTGACGGCACCCATTCATATATATATATATATATATATATATATATATATATATATATATATATGTATATATATATAGTACAATTTTTTTTCAAAATAATATTTTACTAATTTGTTTTGGCTTTAGTAAATTGAATAGTTGAACATTTTATTATAATAATGAACATTTTATTATCTAAAGAAGCTTTTTCCATTAAAACAGGTTTTCATGCATAACATTATATGGCTGCTATTATATTTTAGGAAGTTCATCTCATCATATTTTGGAGTCCACTTACATAGTTACGTTGCTCGTCTCTGTTTTTATGGTCTGCTCACCATATTTTCCCAAGACGTAAATGATACTGACAACAAGAGCAGGAGGACCTGAAATAAATGGTTGACAATGCAATTATAGTATAAGAAAGAGCCTTCAAACTCAATGGGATTTTTGCCATTTGATCATCATTGATAATCTGAGCACTTAAAGTACTTGAACAGGTTTTTGTACTCACCCCAACCAACCACAGAGATCTTGATCATGTAATGTTTGATGGTGACTGAGTGTTTGGCCATCTGCAGGCAGAGGTGAAAAGCCTCCACTGCGAACCAGTTGAAACTGGCCAGCAAGCAGTAGTGCATGAATCCAGCCATGATCTTGCAGGCGTTGACGTCCTTCATACGTGCTATGTACTCATTCGACAGGAAGGCCACATTGAGCAGGAACAGCGCCACGAAGAGATTAATCAGCACACGGATAGAATCAGTGGCCTTCACTCTCCTAAATTTAAAATGCAATTCAAATGTTCAATCCATCACCTTGAAATCAAAGAGCAAGACATTGTGAATTAAAAAAATGAAGGATTAGCTTTGATAATAAAGTTACTTTAAACTTGAAACCATAATTTTAAGACAGGTTTTAATTTTACAGTCATGTTTCATCCAAATTAGACCCATCATTAAAGGAATATTCTGGGTTTGGTACAAGTCAAGTTTAATAAACAAGACCTGTGGCATAATGTTAATTGATTGATTTCAACTTGGTTTTTTTGTAAGAAAAAAAATATTTGTAATAATTTTTAATGTCTCTTTTACTCACCAAGCATTAATTTATCTGATAATAATAAAACCCAAATAATATTGTGAAATATTATTACTACAATTTAAAATATCAGTTTTCTATTTGAATATATTGTAAAATGTAATTTATTCCTGTGATGCAAAGCTAAATTTTCAGCATCATTACTCCAGTCTTCAGTGTCACATGATCCTTCAGAAATCATTCTGATATGATGATTTGCTGCTCAAGAAACATTTCTTATTATTATCAATGTTAAACAGTTGTGCTGATTGATATTTAGTGTAAACCGTGGTTTATTTTATCACTTCTTTGAAAAACATTTTCAGAATCATAATTGGTGTGTCTCACCTCATGAGGAAGTGCATGAAGAGCCCGATGGACAGGAAAAACAAGGAGAGGCCGCAGCCGATGTAAGTGATGTAGGTGAGAGCAGTGAGGTCGCTTTCAGAAATGGTTATGTCTGGAGAGATCTGTATTAAAACCGTGTTTAGTTACACAGGACATTAGCAACATTAAGGATTCAATAACCACAAAACATCTGTTGTGAAATGATTTCACTGATAAACATAAATCTGAAGGTGCAAGTACTGAACATATACTCGCACTCCAGCTCAATTTAACAGATTCCAGAAGGAAACAGGAAAACCTACCATAAGCACAGCGAAGAAAGTCAAATGATTGCATCGACATGTTACATTGTTTCCTCCTTCAAAGGTAATGCACCCTTCCGTTGTCCAGTTTGGCTTATTTCCTAAAAAAAAAAGGAGGGACTGGTTAGTTTTGATTAGATTTAGAGTGAATTAATGAAACTGACATTATGCTTTGGTCAGCAGCATGGGCTGAAAGATTCAAACTTTTAACCAATTCTCTTAAATTTGCTTAAGTATAATGCCAACATTGAAATTTAGCTCTCTGTGATATGAAAACTAAAAGTGTATTATTTTAACATTTGTGACATTTTTTAAAGAATATTTCAATGTCTGTGCTATAAAAAACATGCACAGATAAAAAACAAAAACATGAGAGCACCACAGACCGCTTCCATCCCATGAGTGACAAACAGGAGTTTCCTTAGTCTCCTGCAGAGAAATACATCAGAATTTCACAAAATAAGATTCAGATGCATTTTACACTACTAGAAACACTTTTTCCCAAACATTTGAATACCTGATATTTGAATGTAAAGCTGATGGGGTCACTCAGATTTGACATTTTTGTCCCCATTTCGATTGCATAAACCTCATCATTCAAAACCGTACTATTCTCTGCATCCTTAAAACAAACATGATAGAGGATTGTTCAGGTTTGTTTTGTTTAATTACTGAGCAATATAATCAGACTTCTATATAGAAACATCATGTGATTTACATCACATATAAAATAAACTAAGATGCAAATAAGACAAATGTCAGTAAAATGACTCAGTTTCAGAAAAAGGCAAAAAAAAAAATAAAAAAAAGATTCCCTCTATATTTAAATGTTTAGGATATTCAGGATTATTATCATATTTTATTATTATTTTAAGCCACTTTTTATTAATAAAGATATGCATTTTTTTGTTAAAATCACTCAGTTAAAAGTAGAAAAAAATCAGCTTGTATTGTTATGAACACATAATTTAAAGCATGACGGAGCCTGTTTTTGATGTTTCTTTATACCTTTGACATGTTAGGAAAGCGGAAAACACCTATAAAAGCGCTTCCTGTACTTTGGTTGAGTGCTTGGTTAGCTGCTTCTGCTGGAATACCAAAAGCGTTGGGATAATTCTTCAGTACAGCAACATCATCTAAAACCTTTAAACATATGGAGATTTCCATTCTGAGGTACATTTCATGTTTTTAAGAGACAAAAGTTTTTGTCATGCAAAGTTAAAGAAAAATGTGTGTATGTTTGAAATCACCCATCTACTTACTCTGATGCCAGTTGTTGAAGAGTAGATGAAGTAGGACGTTGTGATTTTGGACTCACTTTGAATTTTCTTTAAAACCCCTTTAACATTACCCATGGATATAGAGGCAACGGTCAAATTCCCCATAAAAGACAGCAGACTGGAGAGATTTTTCATAGCCCCACTGAACAAAATAAAAAAATATTTGTGTTGTTGTTGTGATACTATCTCTACAACATTGAAACAGCAGGCACAACATATGGGTTAGATGAGAAAAATCCCCTGTGACAAAATCTGTTATCACCTATATATATATATATATATATATATATTAAATTAAATTAAATTTATGCATTTAGCAGACGCTTTTATCCAAAGCGACTTACAGTGCATTCAGGCTATCAATTTTTTACTTATCATGTGTTCCCGGGGAATCGAACCCCCACAACCTTGCGCTTGATATATGTTCTTTTCTCATGTGCATCAGTCAGATACATTATCAAGTTCATTAAATTATGGAAGCTTCCTGAATATGGATTGCAATGTTTGCATGCTAAGGTTTGCAAATTATAAGATACACTGATGCCTATTTAACAAATATTACCACTAAAAACCTTACTAGACTTCAATCACATGTTTAAAGGAGTACTTACGCAGCTGTCCCAGCATCTGTCTCCGTTTTATTAGCATCAAATTGTTTTGATAATTCATCGGGTAAAGGGACTGCTTCCACAACTTGAAAAGGACTTCCACACTTATAACAAGTTGCAGTTTTATTAAAGATCCCAATTTTGTTTATTTTATCATCATCACCTGAATTATCATCTGTGAAAAAACACAACAATTATAACTATGTAAATAGGGAATAAGTAAGAGCGATGTGCAGCATTGGGGTTAATCACATGCACATTTGTCCTGGAAGTGAATAAAGCAAAAATAGACATATTATACTACGTTCTTACCGCTACAGCTGGAATCATATTCTGCATTCTCACATAACTTTGTCACATTCAGGCAGGTCATTTGACATTCTTACACACACACACACACACACACACACACAAAGAACAATATTACAAGCTATGCAAATAATACAACTGTAATATTCCATATATACTATGCAAATACTTTATAAGGTTAGTGTTAAAATGTCTGTCAAATCTGTCACTGACTATGTTACAACATATTGGTTTACCAGTCCATTTACAGGAATTACAGCACTAGCTCTTTTATTAGTCTAATATATCTTTAATATTAATAAAAACACTTAAACATTTTTAGAATTGTACTCACTTGTGTATGTAAAATATTCAGTGGTTTTGTTGGTCCAGTTACATCCTTTGATAAAAAGAACAAAAACATACTATTAGATATCTGATCTGCATAAAGCAGAACTCTTGTAATATAGCAAATATAGTGAATAAATTGACACTGGACATTTAAATTTAAAGAAACCCATGGATCATATTGTTGTCATACACTTCTAAAATCACAGGCTATCAAATGCATAAAAGGAACATGACAGATCTCTTCATTCACCTTCATTAATCCAAGTGTTCAAAGTATTATTTGTGCAATTCCCTTCAATTAAACAGACAAATGTGGGTATAACAGCTCTGTTTATGCTGAGATTGTATGGTGAGTATCTTGATAAAATCACACTATCGTCTGCAAAACAACAGGTTAGAAAACAAGGTTACTCTGGGTTAAAAAAAAGGTTTGCTCATGCAAAACAAAGCCCAAGACAGGAAGAGTCCAGATATGTTCAAACCCACCACTGCTGTTAAACAAGCTTTCTGTATAAGTTGTATTTTCTTCATACGAAAAGACACTCATGTTGATTGGTTTTGTTGTTACTGAAAGACAAAAAATAGACATCTTATACACAATAAAGGAAACCTGTTTCAATGAAAGTTTATTTCGTACAGTTCTGAACTTTCTTCTCAGAATTGTGAGTTTCAGAATTAAAAAAAAAAATGTTTTTTTAACTTGCATTTGTGAAATATAAACTCACAATGGTGAGTAAAAAACAAAACAAAAACATAAGAATTGTGACACACTTGCAATTCACTTTTTTATATTTTATCCTCTTGTAGAAATAACATTTTATAATTAACAGCACAGCAGAAGATCCTCACCTGATGATCCACTAGAATTGCACAGAATAGTAGAATGGCTCTCTGTTGTGTCCCATTTACCATTAATGCATTTACCTATTTAAAAGACAAATGATAAAGAATGTGGACACCAAAAGGTAACTTTTATGTTACGCAGTAACAACATATACACACTATACATTCAGTGTCATAATAATTTAATTCTCAATCCTTTTGAATGTGTGCAATTTGAATCACCTGCTTTAATGTATCCCATGAAACCATCGTCACCCAGTATAAACATATCCATCTCCTTATCATTTCCAGCCTGATTTTGGCGTTTTGGCGTAATGAGATTTTTGCCACGGCCATTTTCATGATGTCTTTCTGCAGTTGAGCTTATGAGGGCAGGTAGAATGAGCAGAAGGCCACAAATGTTCCACTTCATCCCAGACAGGATCTCAAGGTTCCTCAATAACATCTGAAAAACTGAAATGAAATACACTTTATTTCACTTTTAAACTCAAATGCAAATGTGAGCAACTTTCATTTGGAAACATTTTGGAAAATCCCTAAAAGGAATAAAATGTTTTTGAATGATGCATATTTTCCTGTCATTTTTAAGTATAGATTATGGCATATAGATAACTGCCCACAACTGTAAGACAAAATCATGTGGGGCTTCAGGTGTCATTCCAATTATTTTGGCTGTACAAAATCAGTATGTTATGCTGATTGATATTACAGACGTTTGTAATTAAACACACTGGTTTACAGCGCAAATAGTTTTACCATTGACTGCACTTTGTTATTCAAGTCATTTACCTGTATTGACTAATGTCTCACACATTCACAGAAAATAGCTGACTTCCGTGTTGCAAAATAAGGTTGATATTTTATGTCTTTTTTTTCTATACTTTGTTGAAACAAGTTTACCTAAGCTGGTTTGGCATGAATAAAGATGAAAAAAAATAAGGAAGATATGTGTAAGCTGCGAGGAAATTAATGTACAAAGAATAACTGATTCAAACTTCATTATAGTACTTTACAATAAAGTATGTATACAGGCATGTTTTTGGAAAAAATTAAATGACTTTTTTTTTTTAGACTGTGAATGATCCAAGAGATTAAAAAAGTTAAATATTCTATAGCTCTGTTGGACTAAATATCAGCACTCCAGGAAAACCGCTCTGCCAATCAGACTAAAAGACCAGTAATTAATGTTTTTATCCTATAAAAAAGCACCAGAATCCAAACTTATCTTCTGATACAGTGTTATGTAATATTGAGTCAAAGCCCATAAAATAAACAAATGAATTCCCAGTTCCAATGCAGTAAGGTACAACCCGAATTCCGGAAAAGTTGGGACGTTTTTTTAATTTTAATAAAATGAAAACTAAAAGACTTTCAAATCACATGAGCCAATATTTTATTCACAATAGAACATAGATAACATAGCAAATGTTTAAACTGAGAAAGTTTACAATTTTATGCACAAAATGAGCTCATTTCAATTTTGAGTTCTGCTACAGGTCTCAAAATAGTTGGGACGGGGCATGTTTACCATGGTGTAGCATCTCCTTTTCTTTTCAAAACAGTTTGAAGACGTCTGGGCATTGAGGCTATGAGTTGCTGGAGTTTTGCTGTTGGAATTTGGTCCCATTCTTGCCTTATATAGATTTCCAGCTGCTGAAGAGTTCGTGGTCATCTTTGACGTATTTTTCGTTTAATGATGCGCCAAATGTTCTCTATAGGTGAAAGATCTGGACTGCAGGCAGGCCAGGTTAGCACCCGGACTCTTCTACGACGAAGCCATGCTGTTGTTATAGCTGCAGTATGTGGTTTTGCATTGTCCTGCTGAAATAAACAAGGCCTTCCCTGAAATAGACGTTGTTTGGAGGGAAGCATATGTTGCTCTAAAACCTTTATATACCTTTCAGCATTCACAGAGCCTTCCAAAACATGCAAGCTGCCCATACCGTGTGCACTTATGCACCCCCATACCATCAGAGATGCTGGCTTTTATACTGAACGCTGATAACATGCTGGAAGGTCTCCCTCCTCTTTAGCCCGGAGGACACGGCGTCCGTGATTTCCAACAAGAATGTCAAATTTGGACTCGTCTGACCATAAAACACTATTCCACTTTGAAATAGTCCATTTTAAATGAGCCTTGGCCCACAGGACATGACGGCGCTTCTGGACCATGTTCACATATGGCTTCCTTTTTGCATGATAGAGCTTTAGTTGGCATCTGCTGCTGGCACGGCGGATTGTGTTTACCGACAGTGGTTTCTGAAAGTATTCCTGGGCCCATTTAGTAATGTCATTGACACAATCATGCCGATGAGTGATGCAGTGTCGTCTGAGAGCCCGAAGACCACTGGCATCCAATAAAGGTCTCCGGCCTTGTCCCTTACGCACAGAGATTTCTCCAGTTTCTCTGAATCTTTTGATGATGTTATGCACTGTAGATGATGAGATTTGCAAAGCCTTTGCAATTTGACGTTGAGGAACATTGTTTTTAAAGTTTTCCACAATTTTTTTACGCAGTCTTTCACAGATTGGAGAGCCTCTGCCCATCTTTACTTCTGAGAGACTCTGCTTCTCTAAGACAAAGCTTTTACAGCTAATCATGTTACAGACCTGATATCAATTAACTTAATTAATCACTAGATGTTCTCCCAGCTGAATCTTTTCAAAACTGCTTGCTTTTTTAGCCATTTGTGGCCCCCGTGCCAACTTTTTTGAGACCTGTAGCAGGCATTAAATTTTAAATGAGCTAATTAAGTGGATAAAAGTGTAAAATTTCTCAGTTTAAACATTTGCTACGTTATCTATGTTCTATTGTGAATAAAATATTGGCTCATGTGATTTGAAATTCCTTTAGTTTTCATTTTATTAAAATTTAAAAAACGTCCCAACTTTTCCGGAATTCGGGTTGTACATTTATAGTTCTGCGCAGAAGTCTGCTCATATGTAAACGTGTTATGTGAAATGGCTTATTCAAGACAGTACTAAATAATAATACAGCAATAATCCAATAATCCAAACTGAATAAAGGACATTAGAAAAAGCAAAATCAATCTAAAGACTAAACCAGAGTACAACAAAAGTGTAAAAATATTTTACTGAATCACAATTATTTTTCATTTATACTCTTTTTATACTGCCATCTATGGTTCCAGGAAGAACTTTTAACATCTATGCATTGACCTTTCCACAAAAGGTTCGTTGTGGTAGTAAAAGATTCTTTAGAATTTCAAAATGTTTATTTATTTATGTATTTATTTATTTTACGAACTGCTGACTGAAAGGTTCTTTTGGGAACCCAACATGGATTAAAAATATAAAATGACTGAAATGAAATTCTTACCTGCTGAAGAGTCATTGAGTCTTTCCAAATACATGTGTCATTCATCAAATATAGATGGTACATATTTTTGCATGTAGCAATTTTGCATTGCATTTTTGCATGTTTTCCCTCCCCCTGTGGTTTTCTGTTCTTGTTAATCACATCTCTGGATGCAAATCAACCGGAAGAACACATGGGATGACAAACATAATTTAGTGTGTAATGATTAATTCGCATTATTTTATTCAGAATGTTATAGTCACAAAACAACAAAGTGCGCAGCTTCTTCTTCTTCTTGCTTGACGGCAGATCGCAGACTTATAAGTGTATTACCGCCTCCTATCTCTCAAGTGGACCATTGACACTCCTAACAGAGATTGTTGATAGCATGTCCATTTGAGATATAGGTGGCAGTAATGCATTTATAAGTCTGCGATCCGCCGTAAATCAAGAAGAAGAAGATGCCTCACGTTCAGGCATAGACAGTAAAAGAAATTGACACAGCGACCCTATTGGATTCAGCGGAGACAAGTGAAGTCAATTAGAAGCACACACTTCCTGGGGTCGAGCGTACTGCGCAGACTCAAACTGAGCTTGATGACGTAGATGTCACTTGAGCAACATCTCTGACAATTGTAAGTCTTCTAATAGCTGTGTAAGAGAAATCTGAATCACCCACCAAATCTTGCAGACGTTGCTTTTATGGACTCTCTATGGGCTTCTCCCTTGACTTTATGCCTCCACGTCCCCCCGATAGCCTCATAGACAGTAAAAGATTGCCTGCGAGCTTCTCCTCCTGTCCATACGGTAATTTCTCTACTGCGCGACAGAGAGTCGCTGGTTATGACGCAATCGTTAGCCTATTTTTACAAAAACTGCTTCTACGGGGCCATAACGTAAGATACAAGGTAATGAAGTCTTTTATACATTTTCGTGTTTCTTTAGAAATAATGAATGGACAAACGCCTCAGATATAAAGTTATTTGCCGTCAAAGTGACACCAAAATGAATGGGAGTCAATGGAATGCTAGTCCATTCCATTGGGTCCGCTAATCAATGGCGGTGCCCAGGGAAGCTTCAAAAAATATGAAACCCTGCCCCCCTCTGAAGCATAGACTGCATAAAAACATGGACGTAGTGTCGTGATGTCACCCATAGAAGCCTGAAGAGCCTTTCTGAAGCTCAAAGTGTGCAGAGCAGGCCATCGCCATCTTGGCAGCGCATCACCGCGCGACTCTCCCGGACAATCGAAAATGAGCAAACAGGCGGGAGCTGGTGGCCAGTCAATTAATTGCAGTTTTAGTTACTTGGCTTTACGAGAGAGCAGGAGGTTGCCGCTCGGACTGAAGTAGAAGACAGGAATGTGCTTAGGACAGTTTAGACAATGCATGAATCAGAGGTAAAAAAAAAAACAATATAAAAACTGTTCAGTTTTTTGCACATACCAATTGTTTTGTGTCTTTATTCTGGAGTATTCTGTAGAATTCTGTAGTATTTATTATAAATAACTTATCCGTGTGTAGTGAGTTCAGTTCAATAAAGAGGAAGGAGACTGGGGTCGGCGTACGGGGCTCGTGGGATATTTTATTTAAACTCTAATAACACAAAAATAAACAGCACTTCACAGTCTCTTTCAACGTTTCACTTTGGCAGTCTTCGTTTCTCGCGCTCGGCTGTTCTCCAGCTCGTCACTCCCACGAGTCCCCGTCTCTCTCGTCCTCTGCTGGTCCTCCGCCATCCGGCCTGCAGCCCCCCCCCCCATTCCTGGAGAGGAAGTCGGCGACAGCCATCTGCGCCCCCGGCCTGTGAATCACCTTGAACTTAAATGGCTGTAAAGCTAGATACCAACGGGTGATTCGCGCGTTGGTATCCTTCATGCGGTGGAGCCACTGGAGGGGTGCGTGGTCCGAGCAGAGGGTGAACTCGCGGCCCAGGAGGTAATAGCGAAGGGTGAGCACCGCCCACCTGATGGCCAAACACTCCTTCTCTATGGTGCTGTACTTAGTCTCTCTCTTTGAGAGCTTCCGACTAATGTACAGCACCGGGCGGTCCTCCCCCTCCACCTCCTGGGACAGGACCGCGCCCAGCCCCCTGTCCGACGCTTCAGTCTGCAAAAAAAAAGGGAGAGAAAAATTAGGAGAGTGCAGGAGCGGCCTGCCACACAGGGCAGCCTCAACTCGGTTAAAGGCCTGTTGGCACTGCTCCGTCCTTCTTTTTAGTGAGGTCAGTCAACAGGCTGGTGAGGTCCGAATAACGAGGAATAAACCTCCTGTAATATCCCGCCAGCCCCAAGAACTGCCTCACCTCCTTTTTGATCTTGGGCCTGGGGCAGGTCGCAATTGCTGCCGTATTATCAATTTGGGGACGCACCTGCCCGTGGCCCAAGTGGAAGCCCAGATACTTTACCTCCACCCGCCCAACTGCACACTTCTTCGGGTTGGCCGTTAGTCCCGCCCGTCTCAGCGCCCTGAGGACTGCCCTCACATGCTCCATATGCCACTGCCAGTCCCCACTATAGATGATAATATCATTCAGGTAGGTCGCGGCATATGCAGCATGGGGCCGCAGCACTCGATCCATGAGGCGCTGAAACGTAGCTGGGGTCCCGAACAAACCGAAAGGAAGCGTAACAAATTGGTGTAATCCAAACGGCGTGTTGAAGGCTGTTTTTTCTTTGGACATGGGAGATAAGGGGATCTGCCAATATCCCTTTGTCAAGTCCAATGTCGAGTAAAAGCGAGCCGTACCTAACCGATCGAGCAACTCGTCAATCCGCGGCATTGGATAAGCATCAAACTTGGAAACTGCATTCACCCTGCGATAGTCTACACAAAACCGCACCGAGCCGTCCGTTTTAGGCACCAAAACTATCGGGCTCGCCCAATCACTGTGTGACTCCTCGATTACTCCCATCCCCAGCATGGCCTCTAATTCAGTCTGAACTACTTTCTTCTTGTGTTCAGGCAATCTATATGGCCGGCTGCGAATGTGGTGCTGAATCAGGTCCGTACGACCAGGTAGGGGCGAAAACACGTCCGCAAATTCTACCTGCAAACGCGCAATGTCAGTGAGCTGCGAGGGCGAGAGGTGATCCCCTCCTAGGGTCAAAGTCAAAGTCAAAGTATCTTTATTTGTCTCCCCAAGGAGAAATTCGTTTTGGATATAGGGAAATTGCTACAAAAATGTTTTTCAACAAAGACAAAAACAGATACAGGTTTAAAACGGTTAAAAGACAAAAAAGTCATTAAAGGCTACTCAAAGAGCTGTGCAAATTGCAAATCACCATTTTCCAAAATCTGCCTTGTGCAAAGGTAATATCATATCATGTCCATACATAACATTCCATCACAGATATACAGTACAAAAAATAAATAAAACATTAAGGCTACTCAAAGAGCTGTGCAAATTGCAAATCACCATTACTAAAAACTGCTTGTGGAGAAAGTCAGTGCGAGGGATTTCTCTTTAGTAATCGCTTCCGGCCCAAGATCCTCCTCCTCACTCACTGCCGTCGCTAGCAGCACTGACTCCTCCGTTCTCCATTTTTTAAGGAGCTTGAGGTGGTAGATTTGCCGTGAGTCGCCTCTATCTGTTCGTACTACCTCATAATTGAGATCTCCTATCCGCCGTGTGACCTAAAAGGGTCCTTGCCACTTGGCCAGTAATTTGGAGCTAGAGGTTGGCAGTAATACAAGCACTTTATCTCCCAGTGCAAATTCTCGCAGCTTAGTCCCCCGGTTATACAGCTGGCTTTGTCTGTCCTGGGCCTGAAGCAAATTCTCCATAGAGAGCCGCCCCAGTGTATGGAGTTTTGCTCGCAGGTCCAGGACGTATTGAATTTCACTTTTGCTATCCGAGCGTCTGTTCTCCCAAGTTTCTTTCAGGACGTCCAACACCCCCCGGGGCTGACGTCCGTAAAGAAGCTCGAAGGGGGAAAACCCCGTGGAGGCTTGGGGGACCACGCGCACAGCGAAAAAGAGGTGTTCTAGCCAATGGTCCCAATTTTTCACGTCTTCTTGTACGAACTTCTGAATCATGGTTTTTAATGTGCGATTAAACCGTTCGACCAAGCCGTCCGTTTGTGGGTGATAGATGCTGGTACGCACCGCTTTAATGCCCAACAATCCGTACAATTCGCTTAACGTGCGTGACATAAACGCGGTGCCCTGGTCCATGAGAATCTCCTTTGAGATTCCCACGCGGGAGATTAAACGAAACAGGGCGTCCGCCACACTCTTTGCCGAGATGTTGCGGAGCGCCACTGCTTCAGGATATCGTGTCGCGTAATCCACTAAGACTAACGCGAAACGATGTCCCCGTGCTGATCGTTCTAACGGCCCGATGAGGTCCATACCAATTCGTTCGAAGGGGACCTGCACTAGTGGAATAGGGCGCAATGGCGCTTTTGGGGTGGCCGGTGGGTTTACCAACTGACATTCCCGACAAGACGCGCACCATCTGCGCACGTTCTCGTGAATGCCCGGCCAAAAGAATCGGGTCGTTAGACGATTTAGCGTCGGCGTTACTCCTAAATGCCCTGCCATAGCATTACAGTGCGCCATCTGGAAAAGCATTTCCCGACGGCTCCGAGGTACTAACAATTGGGTTGTATCTTCTTTTGTCTGAGCGTCGCGGGTCACTCGATACAACCGGTCCTTGATAATGGCAAAATACGGAGGGGATAGCGGACGCTCAGGGTGGAGGACCTGCCCATCGATAGAACGGACCTGCTCGAAGGCGTGTTTGAGTGTTTCGTCCTGGGATTGTTCCAGGGGAAATTCATCGCGACTGGAAAGGTTTAGCCTCGCCACGCTGCTCGGTTCCCCTGAGACCGCCCCGCTAGGTCCTGGCACAGATTCTCCCACCTGCGCGCTCACCCCGCCCCCCGGCCGGTTCTTTCCCCCGACGGCATCCACTGTTAAACACCCCAATAATTGCTGAAACGCGGGCCAATTAGTTCCTAAGATTAGCGGATGCCGGAGGCGCGGACTAACGGCCACCTCCACATTATGCTTTTGGCCCCTAAATTTAATGGCTATGGCTTTTACGGGGTATTCCACTATATCCCCGTGCACACACCTCACCTTAACCATGCGCCCGTATCCAATGCCCCGGATTGCATCAGGCTTTGATGGATGGAGGTCTGGTTGCAACCTGAATCCACCAAAGCCTGATAGGTACCCCCCTTAATACTCACGGGTATTTGGTACAGCCTGACTTGATCGGGGGCAGCCTGCGGGACGTCCGGGATCTGGACAAGTGTCTCCACCTCCATGACCGGGCACCTATCCACAAAATGGCCCGGATCCCCGCAACGCCAGCAGGCCGGCCCAGGCCTCCCAGCCGCCCTAGTGGCAGGAAGTGGGTCAGGGGATTGGCGTGGGGAAGCAGCAGAAGGCTCCTCACACCCCTCACGTTGAGGTGCAGCCATTCCCCGTGCAGGGCCTCGCGCCCCGGCTGCAGGCTCCATCCCCATTCTCCAGCGGGGGGTGGGCCTCGGTGGCCCCGCCCAACGGGACCTAGGGAGAGGGACAGAAATTTGGGGCAGGGGGGGAGGGGGACACAGAGGAAGAGAGAGAGAGAGAGACAGAAGGAAGGGGCTCACCGACCCCGGAGCACGCCGCCAGCTGATCCTCTGCCAGTTGGATGGCCAGATCCAGCGACGCCGGGCGGTGGCACTGGACCCACTGGGCAGTCTTCTTCGGAAGACGGGAGATGAACTGTTCCAGTATCACCGTGCTGATGATGGTCTCGGCGTCGCTTCCTCCGGCCAACAGCCATTTGCGGCACGAGTCCCGGAGCTGCTGTGCCAAGACAAAGGGTCGGCCCGCTTCGGTCAGCTCCAGCTCCGCCGTCTTCTCAAAGAGATCGAGGAACGCCTCCGGGTCATCGGTTGGCCCCATCTTCGTGAGCGGCATGGGGGGGGCGGGGCCAGCACTGGGGGAGGCCGTCCTCATCCGACCCTCCCGGTCCAGCAAGAACACCTCCGGAACAGCTCGCGGTCCTCCTGCTGGGCCTGCATCATGGCCTGAAACCGGCGGTCATGGTCGGCCCGCAGATCCAGCAGGGCTTTGTGTTGTTCCTGATGCAGGCCCGCGAGCGTTGTTATGATGTCTGCGAATGGCGATGTCGATGATCCTGACGGAGTCTGCATGGCGGAATTGTTCTCCTTCCTCCCGTGTTTCGGCACCAGTGTAGTGAGTTCAGTTCAATAAAGAGGAAGGAGACCGGGGTCGGTGTACGGGGCTCGTGGGATATTTTATTTAAACTCTAATAATACAAAAATAAACAAAAGCGGCAGGTGCGCGCACTTCACAGTCTCTTTCGACGTTTCACTTTGGCAGTGTTCGTTTCTCGCGCTCGGCTGTTCTCCAGCTCGTCACTCTCACGAGTCCCCATCTCTCGTCCTCTGCTGGTCCTCCGCCGGCTTAAATGCCGGTTCCCCACGCCAATCACTGTAACGAGACCCAGGTGTTAATTGTCTTTCACCTGATCCACTTACCACCGCTCGTCTCCTCACTCGCTCTCCCATTGCAGACTTTGCTAAACCACGCCTCCCCCGCCACACCGTGCACTTCATTTTTTTTTTCATGTGCCCTCATAATCTTTAATCAAAAATGTAAACCTCCCCTCCCCCTCAAAACGACTTATCTTCTCTTCCGGTCACATGCGATGGGACGAGGACATGACTATCTTGCCTTCCTGCCTCTTCAGAAACCTAACACTGAGAAGATTGCAACAATTAACAATTAGCAATTGGCAGTATGGTGGTTAGGTGCATTTTTGGTTGTGCTTCTCCTCAATTACTTTTCCCTATTCCCAAACAACCCAGTCTGCGTGCCCACTGGCTTGAATTCGTACACTTTGAAGAAGGAGGAATAACAGCAAATTCGTGTCTGTGTGCGAGGAATTCAAATCTGCATCCATTTTGTAAGCAACGCCCATCTTCCAACGATCCAATCAATAACCAAAGGACAAAATCAAGCCCCGTCCGCCCTTTTTTCTGTTTCAGAAGCCATTCACTAGGATATACATCACAACAAGGAAAAAAAATCTCAACTTCCGTTTCATGCTGACTTTAAAGCCTCGATTCCTATTCATTTCCCATTCCCACACTTATCTAAGCAGATAAAACATTTTTCATTTTTGGGTGAACTATCCTTTTAATCCTACCCTCAAACTAAACTTAACAATGACCTAAACTAATAATAAGCAGCAAATTAGGAGTTAACTGAAGCAAAAGTCACAGTTAATAGTTAATAATGAGAATTGGTCCTTAAAATTAAGTGTGACTACATTTCTGTACTGACTTGGTACCGATATACTGGTAATTTCACAACACTACTAACAAACAAATCCTGAATAAGTCTGTTTTACTTATAAGACATAAAAATGTGTTTCTTTAATTATTAAAAAAAGTACTTTGCATTGCAAAATGATCCTTCAGGAATGGAGCGAGACTAAAAATTTAATTAAGCACAATGGTTTTTTTTTCACTATAGACACAAGTCATGTATTTCACATGTTGTAGTTTTATATGAATGATTAATTAAAATAGCAATGGTCTGAAATTGTGGTAAAGTTGATATTTTTGGTGTTTTGTGAATTTATTTTATTTTATTGATTAACAATAATGATTTTATTGTTTACAACTGATGAATACTCTATTATTCATTGGCAGGTTTGCATTTTAACGTTATTATTTAAAAAAAAACATGTTTAACTCTTTAAATGAATGTATGTAAAGTTATTATCTGTGACATTTTCTCCCATGCTAGGGTTAAAATGCAAAGTATATGACATCAAGGATGTTTTGCCATCACTGCCAATCTCACCATCAACTATCTGTCGCAAATAACAGTTATATCCTTCTTAGGAACACAAATAAGCCTCTCAGAAACATCTGTTGCCTAACAAGGCATAAGTAAAAACAAGCCCTGTGTTCTTATCAGTACCACAGTGAGGTAAATAGAAGTTCATCTGTTTAACAAATGAGAGGACATCTGCCAAACAAATGAATCATTGTGAGTTTACAGTCATGTAAGGCTTTGTGTTGAACTGAAGCACATATAGTACATATACGATTTACAGGAATATTCAGGAATAATAATTGGAATATACAAGAATAATAATTGATGATAATTATGATAATTTCCACTATATTGGAGTGGGCACTGATGATTTGCCATACACGTGGTCCTTTTTTTAAACATACATTCTTTGAGAAGTACTTTATTGATTGGGCAAACATAAGTACTTCTATTAATTCTGTTTGCGTATTGTCAGTCAGCTTATTTGCATTATTTAAAATGACTAATTTTGTTGTGATACATTTTGTTCAACTTCTTAATATTAATTTGTTAGTTTTTTCTTTGTACATAATAAATGTTTAGATAATACATGGTGAGATTTTTATTATTTTATACTATACAATTATAGTGTATATTGTACTGTATAGTGATCTGACCTTAGCATGGTTATGTTCTCAGCTCATAAAAAAAAAACATTTATAACAGTGTATGAATCCATTAAACCTACTATATCATATTTAAAACAAATTACCTAAGGCTAAATTATCAACATGGATATCCACAAACCCACAAACATGTTTTTTAGCAAGTAAAGGACCTTTTAGTATCAGTGTAAAAAAGTCCACCTTCAGGTCATGGATCACAAGTCTTTTATTTTTTTTCTGGGAAATATATTTATAAACATTAAAATATTGTTTTATATTGTTAATAATATTTCAAGATTAACACTTAATGTATTGAAGCAACTTGATTATCCATAAATACATATTTTTAGAAAAATTGTGTTCAAATGTGAGTAATAACTATAATCATCAGGCTTTTGAGAAAAATGTATTTGTTCATCTCTCAATCATCATTGTATTGCAATTCATTATGTTTTGACACCACAGAGCTTTGATCATAAAACTAAGCATTAAATAAATAAATTAAATAAATATAATCTTGCTAAGACATGAACAGAGAAGAAGTCATTTAATCAAGATGTTATTTTTGTTTTCTTTGCGTACAACAAAGTATTCTAATAGCTTCATAAAATTACTGTTGAACCACTAATGTCAAATGGACTATTTTCATGATGTCCTTACTACCTTTCCGGGTATTGAATGTGTCAGTTGCATTGCTGTCTATGCAGGTTTTGGGAGATATAGAGTGACAACTAATATATATGTGCATTTTATGTAAATAATCTGATAGATAACACAGATGACTTACTTACATTACAAACTACCAGAATTTCATCTTACTTTTTGGCTATAGAAATATCAGCAACTGCACCAAATTGCATATTTTTTGCTCAGTCTGGGCCTCTCAATAAAACAGGTATTTTTTCTTTATATAACAGGTTTATATTTTCCTTATCAAGCTTCACTTTCTACTATTTCAATGGCTACTATATAAGCCGTAAAAGCATTGTCCCGGATCGGCGAGATCTGGATCTACAGAGAGGAAGTGAGCTCCCTGACTAAATGGTGTCAGGAGAACCACCTCTCACTCAACATCGACAAGACCAAGAAGCTGGTAGATTTCAGGAGACAGAGCAGAGAACACACACCCATCACCATTGACAAGACACCTGTGGAACGGGTAAACAGCTTTTAGTTCCTCTGCGTTCACATCAGTGAGGATCTCATGTGGTCTACACACACTGATGCAGTGCTGAAGAATGCATATCAGCTTTTTCCCTCAGGCTATCAGACTAACGAAGAGTCAGAACTTATACACCCTACAGCATACTCCCTCTGTACACTCTTAGAAGAAAAGGTTCTATCAGGTGCTACGTATTTGGAACCCCTAAAAGGTTCTATATCGAACCCCTTTTAAGGGCTCAGTCAAAAGAACCCTTTAGGGTTCTTTGCAACCAAAAAGGTTTTATATGGAACCTTTTAGGGGTTCATTCATGATTATTTCTTTTGTCCTTTCTGGATTAAATATTTAATATAATTGACAAACATCAAGACCCTAAAATGTAAAAATGTAATTCACATAAAAAAGTCACCCATGAATACTGAAAAAAGCACACCCAAAGTGCATAGAACTTGTCATTTATTTATATTAACAAAAATAATTCCTATTACTGAAATAATGCTACAGTAATTTCAAATATTCAAGGCTTTAAATGTACAAATCAACCTTAAAACACCAACCATTTAAAAAATCTCATAAATAATGAAAATAGAGTTTTACCTACATCTACATATTACTAATAAATAATGCAAATATACAGATTAATCTAAATTCCCATCAGTGTTAGAGCAACATCAAGTACCTCACAATGGAAATATACAGATATAGAAATACTTCAAATCTACAAATTTACATTAATATCACTCATAAATAATTGTAATTACAGATTCAAATTAAGATCAGCATTTCAGAATAACATCAAACGCCTCATATTTACAAATTTACATTAGCACCAATTCACGAAATATCAAAGTATTATGATAATTGATTATACATTTTGAGCACTGGAACAGACAGTTTTTTTGGGGGGGGGGGGGGGCTTCTGGAGAGTTTAAACAGGTATTGCTCAACAAAATTCATCATGTGAGTGATGTGCTTGGGGTATTTCACACTGAATATGAAATAAGTAGCAAAGAGGCACTCATCCATTTCTGCCCTCACAATGTTGACACCCTCCATATTGATGCTGGCTCTTTTTGCATGGAGGGGGATTGAATAACTATAGACAGAGTTGTTTTTACTGATTCCTGCAAGTTGGAAAAATTAAAATTAATAATTTAGAAAATAAAAAAATAAATAACTTAGAATCTTGCATACTTTCTTCCAAACAGTTAGGGATGTGACTGACCATTTTTTACCACAGTGGAAAGGGGCAATTCACTGGCTGCACACGCAACTCACAAACAATCATAACCACAGAAACTTTGTGATCAATGCAATATTCATTAATAAAATAGCTTGGATAGCATACTGAAAAAGTAAAAAGCAACAATGTATCTGTTTTTGATTTAACTAAACTTGCAGCTTGATTATTGAAGAGACACTACACAAACATTATTCACACATGCAGTTTCTCACTTTCTCTCTGTTGTTAATTTAAATAAAAATGCTATTCGTTCAAGCTACATCATTGCTGTATCTGATTTAAAGCATGCAGAATGCTAGATCTAAAGGCCGGTTGCTAAAAAAAAATGCATCAGTGATTTTTGCCTCCACGTCTTTCATTTAAATTGTGCAAATGTTTTTGTGAGAAACTGAGCAGCCCTCTCTAAATTTTAACATCTTTGTATTTCTCCTGATATTACAAAACTACATCTACATATTACAAAATAAGTCCATTATAAAATTACATGAATCTATCACTAATAAATAATGCAAAACAACTGTCAATAAGACTAAAACATTCTTCATTAGAACATTATTCTACAAGAGCAAGACATTTTTATTAATTTTGTTATCACATTCACAGAGTTACATGCAATCAAGTGATCGTGGCTATCAATTCTTTAAAATGATGGCATCTCAAATATCTGCTCATCACAATGAACGTCATACAGTTTGGAACTCAAGTTCAGATCATTTTTTCTGCTGAGATTCTGAAGTATGCTTACAATGGACACTTTACTACTCCATGAGAACACAGGAGAGGATTTATGAATGGCAGTGAAGCAATGCAACTGAGGTTGTAAAAAAAAAAAAAAATTTAAATGCAAAATGTCTCAGTTCACATTACTTTAATCTCCGATCTCCATGTGCAAGTGTTTTGTTTGCATGTATGTCACTGCAGCAGCACATTAAACTTTAATTGTAATTAAACTGACTGGAACTACCTGAATCAAATTATTTTAATGCACTCCTTTTAGCCAATCAGAATCAAATATTCAGACAAACCATGGTATAAATAGATTTACTACAGTAACCATTCAACAAACCACGCAACTAATGGTTGTAAGGAAAAAAAGAACACTTTTTGTGTTTGTGTCAATTTGCTGAAGTAAACAGTAGTATTCCTGTAGATCAATTGGTAGAGCATTGTGCTATCAAGCACAAGGTTGGGGGTTCGATTCCCCGGTGAATACATGATTGGTTAAAAATTGATAGCCTGAATGCACTGTAAGTTGCGTCTGCTAAATGCATGAATTAAATTTAATTTAAACTATTCAGAACTTGAAGAGCAGTCTCTAGATTAAGATGAAGGTCCTTCCCAAACCGCATCTTCACTTTATGCAACAGCTACCAAAAAAAGAAAGAAAGAAAAAAGAAAGAAAAATTAATTAAAACAATTTAGACATTTTTTTTTAAATGCAGTGGAAATACTAAACTCAAAGGAAACAACACTAAAAACAAATACTCACAAGATGTGGAACCCCAAGAAATGGGACCATGTCCATGACCTCTCATGCTGATTTTGTCATTAAATCAACTCTTTGAAAAAGAGCGCATCTCATTAGATTTTTGATATATTAGTGTAGTCAGGTTGTCTTTTACATAGTTCAGCATTTATCACAGTAATGTGCTCCTGAAAACTTAATTGATCTTCTCCAATATTTTCCAGGTTTAATATAATCTGAAAAAGTAGTAAATAACAAAATTCCTATTGTATGTCTACAATCTCCTAGCATCACTGGTCAATAACCAAGCAATTTTAAGACATTTTAGTGAAGAAGGATAAAACAGACAAACCTCCTGGGACTGGGTGGAAACCGGATTATCAGTACACAGAAGTACTGGAAAGTTTTCAGTCTTGCATCTTTTTGTTTGCTGAAATGAGCAAGACAGTTCATATAAGGAAAAATATTTAGAATTAACATAGCACAAATAACTGAAAATCAATTATCAGTAGAATTAAAGCATTCATTCACCCAAAAAAAAAAAATTCTGTCACCATTTACTTGTTTACCTTTGTTGTTCCAAACCCACATGACTTTTATTCATGGATGTCAAGAATAATAAGAAACTTGATTTGGCCGTATGTCTCATACTGGAGATTGTATGGCTGTTCTGTTCTGTTCTGTAGGGCTGCTCTTCGTTACCATTTGAGTGTGCGGTCAAAAACTATCTTAGAGCAATATCTGCAGTTAAAAACTAAGCTTAGGATCAGAAAACACAAAATTTAACAGTTTGCAACAAGCACAACAAAACTTACCGATGTAAGGCAACTTGTCGCCGTTCAGGCTCTTTCGTGTTTAAGTGTAAATCTGCTGTAGAAGCATTGACAACTTAATTACTAATGGGTTTAAAGCTTACAAAAAGTTAATTACTTTTATTAGGGCTGCCAACTTTTGAGTTCAGCTTAGAGTGAGATTCTGGGGGCGTGGCTTTGTTATGGGGGAGGGGCTTACTGAGGGGCGTGGCTTGGTATGGAAAAAAATACAAACACAAAATCCTTACATTAGCAGAAATGTGGACGGCTGATACAAGCATTCTTTTCTTGCCTGTCCCTGACACTTTAGATAACATCCTATAACAGAAAATTCAAATTTATCCATACTGACACCGCCAAATATCAAATATATGACTTGACATTCTGTTTAGAAAACAATAATTAACATTTACTACTAGGCATTAGGGCTGTCAAAATGGCTGAAAAAACTAAATTCGAATTTTTTAATTGTATATTATCGAATTATATTCGAATTTAAAATGCATGATTTCAGTTAGGGTGAAGAGAAGCTTTTTGCTTCTATCCTGATGCCACAAGAGGGCGCATCGAGCAAAATATTACTAATGCACGTTTAATAAATGCATTAGAATACATGAGTGTTAAGTGAATAATATTTAAAAAATGTTTATAAACCAATTATAATTAAGTTGCTTAAACAACTATAAACAAAACAGCATCATGTATACATGCATAGTTTAATACAGAGCACGGAAAGCCAATCTCAGAGTCCATTTTACATTTAAAAACATGGGATGCAGTGGGATGGGAAAAACCCAACATAAATTCTCCAGATAAGTTTTTTAAAATTTCATTTTAATTTTACATGGCTTTCGAAATATCCGACTCTCTTGTGAGAGACGCGAGTGTGTGAAATGCGTTCTATGTGAACAGCTTGATTTAGGTTTTGATGTAAACAACGTCTTCTCCACATTGTTGTTCTTTTTTCCACAATATTTTGAAAGAACATCGCTGCAGCACTGCATCTAGTGGCTTTAACTGGAGAGGCTAACAAGAAAATTATAATGCAATGAAACTTACATTGTCATCGCATCTCGAGCTGCACTGATAAAGGCCAAAATATACTTGGGCCGTCCGCATTCACGCACTGTCTGCAATATGTCATTTTCATCATCAAGAGGGCTCGCGGACAGCTGCACACCCCGCCCGCGTGCAGGCAATTTAAGAGACGTACAACAGAGCACGCACGAGGTGAATGATGAGACAGAAGTGGTACTGCGTGTCGAGCTCATCCGCCTTTGGAAAGTTTGGAATGTGAAGTATACCCGGGCAGGGCCTTAAAGCAGCCTCCTTTTTCATTTGAAATTCGACGAATATTCGAAAATCTTTTTTTTCTTTTTTGACAGCCCTAACGTTACTAGGTATGTCCAGATACTGTTTTTTTATGATGAAGTTATGTAAAATAACTGCTCAGTGCTGCTGCAACCAACAACTCTACTAATGCTAACTTAATTCTATATAAACTACAGTATATAACCGCATAGGCTTATTAGTTACTAGCCTAAACTGGAAGGAGACAAGAAGCGCCCTGTAACTCACTGACCTGCCAGCGTTCACAATTCACACGTTTCAGATGGGAGGTAGAACGGCTGACTACACAGTTTATGGGAATAAATTGTGTATCTCCCTCACAATTGTCACAAAAAAACGAACTAAACTGTCTGTCTGGCCTCTCTGCGAGTTGCTTTGCGAGATTATGCGGCGCAATTTTTTCCTCACTGCTGCATTACTGCGTGAGAATATGGGGGTGTGGCGTGAGAGCGTGAGAATTGGTTCAATTGCGTGAGTCTCACGCTGAATGCGTGAGAGTTGGCAGCCTTGCTTTTATCATTTGAGTCAGTTCGGGAGTTCAAAGCGGGTTCGCGAATCATTTGAGTCAGTTTGTCTGAATGATTCACGAACCCGCTACGAACTCCCGAACTGATTCAAATGATCCGCGAAGCCGCTCCGAAATTCCCGAACTGACTCAAATGATTTGCGAACCCGCTACGAACTCCCGAACTGATTCAAATGATTCGCGAACCCACTCCGAACTTCCAAACTGACTCAAATGATTCGCGAACCCGCTTTGAACTCCCGAACTGACTCAAATGATTCGCGAACCTGTTCCGAACTCTCGAACTGATTCAAATGATCCGCAAAGCCGCTCCGAACTCCCGAACTGATTCAAATGATTCGCAATCCCGCTCCAAACTCCCGAACTGACTCAAATGATTCGCGAACCCGCTTTGAACTCCCGAACTGACTCAAATGATTCGCGAATCTGTTCCGAACTCTCGAACTGATTCAAATGATTCGCAATCCCGCTCCAAACTCCCGAACTGACTCAAATGATTCGCGAACCCGCTTTGAACTCCCGAACGACTCAAATTATTCTCGAACCCGCTCCGAACTGCCGAACTCCCGAACTTACTCAAATGATTCGCGATCCCGCTCCGAACTCCCAAACTGACTAAAATGATTTGCGATCCCCAAACTGACTCAAATGATTCGAAAACATTAAAGAAATTTATTTTAAAAAGTTACTTTTAACAGTAATGCATTACTTTTTGGTGTAAGTAGCCTAATCAACAAAGCTATTGAGTTACTTTTTGCATTAAGTAACTAACTGTAACTAGTTACTATTTCTTAGTAACTAGCACAACACTGGTGTTGTCATAACGTTCACCTTAGAGATTGAAAATGTTTCTTTTTTGAGACCCCAGGAGCCCAAATTCAGACCCAGAACAATAAAACCTACAGAAGAGGTGTATGGAAGCATATGGGTAGCAATATTCAATTTGGAATGTAATATGCAAAATGACAATGCAATATGTAAAATGGCAATGCATTTCTGTATTTACATTTACATTCTCCAATACATTTGTGCAACGTTTGGTGCAAAATTAAAATGAAAATTAAATTACATAATTTTCATTTGCCATTTCACACAATAGTTTTAATATGTACAATGAATTCTAATTTTAACGCTTTATAAGTTGCAAAATTAAAATGAAAATGTATTACAGAAATGATTAGATATGTATAAAATGTTCAAGCAAAAACTGTGGCAAAATTATCATTCAAATGCTATTTTTCTTAATTGCATTAACACTCACAGTCAAGACACTTACGATTGCATTTTCATTCAGTGTCCCGCAATGAATGTAGCAAAATTCAATGTGCACATTGAAAATGCATTCCGAGCCCATCACGTGTCCGCTCCCTCCCGCCATGTCAATCACTGCGTGAACAAGGCGGGGCTTGCAGAAGGTCAGAGACTCAAATCTCAAGAAAAGGATTCAAGTAAGAGAACATGGACAAGACAGATGGTCCGTGTACGTTTTGATCATTTCGGTTTATGGCTTCAATATTTCATCCGCACTTGTGGGCGGAGCTGAAACACTGCTTTCATCTGATTGGTCGAATTACTCCACCTTCAGCTCGGTCTTTTCATTCTTTCAGGCAGAATAAGAGTCAGTGCGAGTGAAGCACTGTAATGTCTGAAACCACCGCTCACTGTTAATTAGCATAATATTTGAATCATATGTAGCTGGGCACATATTCGTGCTGCTGAGACCTGCAAATTATTTCTAGGTTGTAGTATTGTATGAATATTGTCCCACTGACAATACAGTGCAAATCGTTCTGTCTCTTTGGATAAAAGTGAAGTGGAAATAAAAATCAATAATAGACTGAACAGTTCCATATCTGTAACATTTACCACTCTCATCTTTTAAGTCATAACGCACTAGATATGTGTGTGTGACATTAATAAATAATTGTGAAAATTAATATAGTTACATTTCTTAAATAAATTAGTAATATTTGTTTTATTACATACTAAATTGAATGATGTTTCTCTTTTTAGTCTTCTTTGTTGGGCTTAAGAAAGACAAAATATATTTACCGTATTTTCCGGACTATAAGTAGCACTTCTTTTCGTAGTTTGGCTGGTCCTGTGATTTACAGTCAGGTGCGACTTATTTATCAAAATTAATTTGACATGAACCAAGATCTACAGCCTACAGCCGCAAGAGGGCGCTCTATGCTGCTCAGTGCCTCTGTAGTCTACGCTGAAAACATAGAGCGCACTCTAACGGCTGTAGACGGTAATGTTTTCTCTTGGCTCTGAATAAATGCGACTTAGTCCAGTGCGACTTATATATGTTTATTTCCTCGTCATGACGTATTTTTTGACTGATGCAACTTATAGGTGCGACTTATAGTCCGAAAAATACTGGTAACATTAGTATTATTATTTAATATGAGAGTAATTGACACAGACTAGAACTTGTGTTTCAAATGTTTCACCAAATTCAGCTCAGATCTTCAGACTCGTCTGACTCGAGTTGCTGTATAACTGGCCAGACTTACCTTCCCAAAAAATCCTATTTAATTTTATTTCATAAATGTAACTATATTTATTTCCACTTCACTGTTATCCAAGGAGACAGAACTATTTGCACTGTTTTTATCAGTGGGACAATATTTATACAATACTATAACCTAGAAATAATTTAACGGGGTCTCTTGCAAGTCGCAGCAGCACGAATTATGTGCCCAGCTACATGTGATTCAAATATTATGCTAATTAACAGTAAGCGGTAGTTTCAGACATTACAGTGCTTCACTCACTGAATGTGTCCATACTGTGTATATAATGTGAATTGCTAACTGTAAGTATGTCTAATAGTAGACTGTATGTACTGAGTATATGTTTGTTTATATGGCACACTGTCATCTGCATACTTTTGTAAGTATGTCTATATGTACATTTCTGCACTTTCAGGAGCATGCTCTCAAGAATTTCACTCACCAAGACACATGTGCTGTGGTGAAGTGACGATAAAAGTGATCACACAAAATCTGATCTCTACAAATCTGTTTCAAGCCACATTCATATGTGGTCTGATATTCAAATGGCATTTCTGGAAATCTCAGGAGTTTCAGTCTGACCACTCAGATTGGATTTTACATGGCTTTTTTGCCTGCCAACATAAAGTAAAAATGTAGTTAGACATTGTTTGTAGAAAACATGCTTAATGTCTTTGTAAAAACAAGTTAGTGTTGTTCAGTGGCATACCACGTTATCATGCACCTGCTGCAACATAATACTGAGTCCGTCTCCCCATTACATAACTGATTTAACAGTAATGAATGTGGTGAATTATCATTGCACTGATGCATTTGACATTATTGAATAACATTATATAGGCTATATAATGTGCATTTGATATTGCTTTTGCATTTGATATAGTCAGACTGAAATCCCTGCAGGAATAAACATTTAGTCTAGTTTCATTAGGCTGCTGAAGGAGTTGGGCATCAGAGGACAGGTCCAGCGAAGGATAGTCAGGGAACTGGCCAGTCACTGAAAGAAGCAGCCACTGGTAGTGCCTGAAGTGGACGGATATAGTGCGGGTTGCCAAATGATACACACCCAGGTCTGATCAGCCTGTGGTGGGCCTGCCTCTGCTTTCACCCAGGCTAAAGTTCGTACAGGGATCTGAAGGTGTTTCACTGGCAACATCCATGAAAGATAAGTACACATCATGTACAGCATAAATATAATCAAAACAACAAGGATCTCCATCCAATGAATGCAGTGAAGGATTGTACTGCCCTCATCTATCCATCTTACCATATTATTCCTTTTCTTCTTGTTCCATTCTAGGAGTTCCCACGATTGATCGTCTAACAATCACTATTGGCAGATAATCGATTTGGGAAAAGAGCGGACTTAGCAACACTGGTGTGGAGCATGAGAAGCTCTTAACACATGGCCCAATGTTCTAAAAGTAATTTGATTATCATTTGTATAACCACAGTTTTTGTTCTAAAAGTAATTTGATTATCATTTGTATAACCACAGTTTTACTACAAATACCATGGTTAAATAATGATAAGTGTAGCAAAACCATGGTTTAACCATCCATGTCTCATTAATATTATGTATATTGAAATACATTTTGGAATAAACTTTAGGAAAGCCTTGGTGTACATGGTTGTTTTTCATAAAGAGATGAAGGTATCACCAGTAGAGGACGCCATAACATTTCTTTCTAAAACTGTGAAGTCAATTACTACCCTGAAAGACATTGCTGTTTTTTCATGTAAGGAAATAAAGTTTAAATTGAGATCTGACCTCAATAAACCAGATTTTTTAGTTTTTGAATATGAATTGAATAGCCAGTGCTGGAAAAATATGTTCAGACTGATTAAAGTCATTACAGGACACACATAAATTGTGTTTTGCATTTGTATAGGGACATCTACTGTATGACACAGCTGACAACAAAACTGCTTATCTCACACTTCACACCTCAGGAATGTGTGCTGCTTTCACTTCTATTTTTAGAGCTCAGTTGAGTTTGTGGTGATATGGTGGTGGGACATCTGTTCTTTTAATGAACTCAAACATGCATGCAGGTGGCTCATCATAGGTGGCCCCGGGGGACCCTATTGGATGCCAGGCTGCAGTTTGCTGACATCACCTGTCACCATCTTCCCTTTGGGCTTCCACTGAGGTTGGAGCAGTCTGATCCAGAACACCTGTTATTGACATCATCTCTGGGATTTCCAATTGTGATTCATACACACACACTTACATATCTATATGTTTGTATACAGAAGCTTGATTTATTAAATACTTTGGCTACTTTACCAACTGTTTGCAGCTATCAGTAAGAGTTGCTGTAAGTGGTATACTCCTAGCTGCGTTTAACACATTTTGCATTCGTTTTACTTTTAAAAGTGCAGTTTCCTTATATATTGGCAATTTGAGTAAATATAGGCACTCAACTTTATTTTGCCATTGTGACTAACAGTTAAACGAATGTAATGCAGCCTTTTGTAAAGTAATTAAATTAGCTTGAAAAATAAGGCTTTATTTATTAAACTGATTAAATTTATCAAGATCATTGAGATGGATAATTTCTTTGTTCCTTCTGATTTAAATTTGACAATTAATTTTTAAATCTTTGACTTTTACATTGTAAAAGTTGCGAGGAACATGAGTCTAACGTCACAGTATTTTTAACAGTACAAACCTCCTAATAATGAAGGAAAGTAGATGTAAAGTAATAAATAATAATAATATACTGTCTGTGGTGGATGTGTAGATGTCTTTTACAGGCATCCTACACATCTAAACAGTAAGCTTTCCTAATAATTTGGTTAGAGGTGAAAAGGCCAGAGATTGTCTTACAACAGTTTCCATTTAAATCAAAGATTTGACTAAATATCTGTAGACATAAGACTTAGACATAAACCACTGGGGCTTATGAATTAAAAGTAATCAAATTATCTTAAAAAAAAAAACTTATTAAATGATTATATTTATCTAGATAATTGAGGCTGATCATTTCCCAGTTCCTTCGGATTCAGATTTGACATTAATCTGTCTTCCCTCAAGCATGATGTCATGCAATCTTGCAGCCATGATGTCACTTCTGATTCGTCTTCTGCTGTGTTCATTGAGCTGCAGCCGCTTGTCTGGGGACTCATTCTTCTTGCTAGGTGAATCAAGCACTGCTCAACATGCATCTAAAGTTTAAACACCACAGAATGACAAGTAAACCGTTTGGAAAAAAAAGGGAACAGCAAGACCACAAATATGACATGTGAATTCTAAAATTCGAGTTCTAACATCAGTTCAACAGTTTCTTCTGTAAATATAAACAACCAAACTAACAAAAGCTTAATGTCAGTTTGTAAGAGACTGTGATCAGGAGCTGCACAGATCTTAGCAATGAATATCAGCAAATACTGTCACAGTACGTGTGTAAACAAGCATTAAGAAATCGCGTACTGTGACATTTCACCAGCAACATTTTGAGTCATTTTACTCCCAGATATGGCAAGTGTGATAAGTGTGTTAATGTAGGCCTGTTTGTCATACACAATACTTCTTGCTTAGAGCAGAACGGCAGCAACAACATCATGTTTGGCTAGCACTTGGATGACTGACAGAAGCCTAACCACACCCTGTTTTAGCAATTGTGGTTTGTTACTAAGAGTCCACGTTGTTGCTCGACCAATCAGCATGAAGAGAAGTTGACCTTCTGCTGTGGGTGTATCCCTTCAGGGCAGCCGCTAAAACATATGAATGACTGGGAGATCGTCATGAGCAGCCAATCAGGATGCAGAGCTGCTCTGACCAATCATAGTTGCTTTCTGTTCTGCCGGACAGTTACCAAGTCACTGTTACTGTCTAAGTAAGCTGCGGCCACCTGCCATTGGTCGAAAGTGCTGAAATCTCAGCACCTGATTGGCTGAATAAACCCACGCCGTTGCTAGGGAGCTGCACCAATTGTATTGAGGCCGAAGTCAGCTGTTTGGTTTCTAGGCAGGATTTACTCACAGAGATGTTTTGGCGGGAGAGCGGGGAGGAAGGAGGGGGTGCTGTAGAGTGAAGTGGAGCATGTGATGTGTTTATGTGTGTATGTGTTTAGCTCTTCCTCTTGCAGGATCTTTCTGATGCAACATGCAGTTGTGAGGGAAGCGTCTCCTGGGCCTCTTGTGATTTTATATTTTTTTAACGGGTCTTTACTATGAAACAAGAACCAATGATGTAGCTGTTGTCACGGAGGCAGCGCCAGCATTTGTTTTGCCTCGCTCTCATCTCTCGTACCTCCCCATCCAAAATTACCTTAGAAACAGAGTCACTTTGAGCCTATTTCAATCCTCTTCCTCTAGTCAGTGATTTGTCTGTACCTCGTCCTCATCTGAAACCATCCCAACATTTGAGCAAACTGAAATCCCTGCCAGCAATGTGTTGGCCTGTACTGACTAGTTAGTATGCAGGCTGTAAACAATCTATTACAAAAAACACGTCAATCAACACATTCTGTTTTAGAGTTAACTAGAGGTAACTAGTCTTTCATATCTAAATTGGCCATTGCAATCTCGCAGTTGAGAAGCATGGTAACAGTGTGCGCAGGAATGCTGAGCCCTGACAGAGAGGATGATGTCATCGCAAGCGAGTGAGAACAGGAAGATTTAGGTGACTCACTTCCCATTTACAAAAGTGCACTTGAACCGAGGCTCAAGCTGAAAACACGCATGCACACAAATGTGAAAAATGGAAATGTGTACAAATGGTTCATAACAGTCACATAAATTCCTCCGTCCAAAAATGTTAACCAAGGGAAAAAGAAAAACTTGATCAGATATCAAAGTCAGTGTATTTGTCCATTACAAAACCATAAAAACAAAACAAGGCTTCCTGTGGATATTTAAGGATATGGACTACCAAAATGAATTTAAATTTCAAAACAAATATTATTCATATTCAGAAAATGTTCATTTTTGGTGGGCTAGTGGTTAGGTGTGTGTAATTAATAGTGCACAAAAAAGTGAAAATTAAGCACACTTTACCATGTGTCTTTCTTTCTTCCATAAAATTAAAAGCTGAATATATTTATCTCTCTCAGTATCTCTCTATATATTTACACAATGCTTCCAGAAGTATCCAAACTGCCATCTTTCATCTTCCAATTTTTAGGAACATATGTTGTGACTTAATATAATTGAAAAGATCTACAAATCATTCCAAAAATCAATATGAAATCTATAATATCTATAACAATGAAAAAACTTGCAAATGTTATAGTTGGAAAACGTTCAGTCAGAAATTACATAATTACTTTTGCTAATTAAGGATGTCCATGGAAGTGTGCCTTTCACTCATTTTGATTAGTTTAAAGCACTTTTTAAAGTTTTTCAACAAATCCAACGCCAAAGCGTTTCTTTTAAATAACGTAGGCAATGATCTCAACAGTCTGAACTTCTAAAATACACCGCTTGTGCTAAAAAACAGACTTGACAGGTTCAACAAAAACCCTAGACTAGCCTTTTGAGGCAACAAAAGGACACCTCCCACTCGAGTAATTACCATATCATGCGACGTCACGGTGGGAGTGGCTTTCTGCGCGCTCGTGTCCAATGCGAACAACTTGAGCGGAGGGCGCAGAATGAAAGCGGACCGAGTTCGTGATAGTAAATACAAGCAGAGTGAAGACAGAGTAAAAGAGCTCTGACACAAAAAGCGGAATAAAAACAGCACTGACACACACATTCAAGCACTGGCGGTGAGTGTCTCTCGTTTCTGTGTATTATTTGCTGCAGTTTCATCGTGTATTTTATTTAGGCTACTACAGTTTTAGAACTGAAATGATTCTGTTTCAGTGATTTGGTCTACGAAAGAGAGTGACAAAAATGTTCAATTACAGAATAAAGAGCATAAGACTGAAATACCCCCAACATGATATTCTGATTGCACATCTGAAATTAATAAACTGGAATATCAAAAACTGTCAATCACATTAAGGCTTTTATGTCTTCCTGATTTTTTATGCATTAGTTTTTACTGGTATTACTTGGTCACATATGCTTTATTTTGTTTTGAATTCCCTGCTGAAAAAAGCCTAAAATGATTTGCTAAATAATAAGAGTGGTTTATGATGGTCTACAATAGTCTTTCAGCCTGGTCAAGCTGGTTTTCTGTTTGCCCCATGAAAAAAACCCTCTAAAACCAGCCAACAGACCTGGGTACCCAAGCTAGGAGACCATCTCAGACCAGCAAACCATCTTGGGCTGGTTTTTCATCAGAGATTAAGAGTGTAATTCTCATTAATAATCATCTGTCCATATGATAATCTCTCTATTAATAGAATTATACTTTTTAAATGAGTATTTGTTCTGATGACTACAGCAGTCATGCTAACAAATTCAGCAAAACAAATGTCTCAAAACTCATCATGCAACCTCTCAGTTTGACTAATTTTATTGCAGCTGCCATGTATTATATTAATCTATTCTCTTTGAAAGCATCTGTACTAATCTGCATTGTAACTCTCAGGTGATCAGATTATTCATGAACATTTCATAAACGGATTTGTTTGTTATGATAGTGCAGATATGACTGGTATTGTTTTCTGGGAAACCGCGGTAGACCGAACCCTTGAGTGCAGGCCTGAAACTTCCCCTCATTTGTATGAGGCTCCTTTGAAATGTTTGTGCACAGACTAAGTCATCTCACTGCTGCACTTTGATGCGACAAGTTGCACTTTATGAGCTGATAAACTGTCAGATCTTAATTATTCATTGATAAACCAAATAGAACCAAAACCCATCTAACCCAAAACCCTCAGCAATGGTTATTTGTTTTTGTGAATGTGGGTGAGATCTCTATGAGATTCAGAGCTTGAATTAGGTCAAGTGTTCCTAAACTACACTGATGTGAACTGGAGAGTTGCTGAGAACATGCTATACTTGTGCATAATTTGGGATAGAAAAAAATAAATAAGTTTATCAACTTTTCAAAAAGCGTTAAGCTTAAGTTGTTTTTGTCCAAAATTGTGCATGCAATCAAATGATCTGGCATTTGGCAATAGCTACCCAATAAATAAAGAAATAATAAGTTCAAATCTTTGATTTTGTTATAGCACATTAAGAATTTCTCCATTGTGCTTGTGCTTAATGTCATGAAGCAAAACAACGGCATCACAAGGCTTCATGTCATATTATGTAATACAGAACGAATGAACAGCATGTGAAGTGACATTCAGCCAAGTATGGTGACCCATACTCAGAATTTGTGCTCTGCATTTAACCCATCCGAAATGCACACACACAGAGCAGTGAACACACACACACACACTGTGAGCACACACCCGGAGCAGTGGGCAGCCATTTATGCTGCGGCGCCCGGGGAGCAGTTGGGGGTTCGATGCCTTGCTCAAGGGCACCTAAGTCGTGGTATTGAGGGTGGAGAGAGCAGTGTACATGCACTCCCCCCACCCACAATTCCTGCCGGCCCGGGACTCGAACTCACAACCTTTCGATTGGGAGTCCGACTCTCTAACCATTAGGCCACGACTTCCCATGTGAATGTGAATTCTCATACAGTTGCACAGACAGAGTGACAGTCCGTGGTTTATTTCAGGGTGGTTTTGCTGACTCCGCTGATGGATGATGAGGAGGACGAACAGCTTCCTCACTGCTGTGAAACACCGCTAAGAAACAATAGCTCAGAGAACAGAGACGGGAGAGGTGGAGAGGTGGGACAAACAGCTAACAGACACGGACGCTTTAAAGACAGATCAACACAGACTACCAGCTCTGTGCTTAATTCAGCGAGAGACGGAGATATGGCACCATTCCAGGGTTTAGAGAGAGATGCATCATCTGCCTGCAGAGCTGTGGATGCCAGGACTGCATTTGGGGCTAACTGTGGAGCCAGGGGCCTTGCATCACTCACTATTGCCCCTGGGGCCCCAGAAGGGCCTAGAGCACTTTTTCATGGTAGGGAAACACAATATGCATCATATAGTCATATATGCACACCTGGAATATATTATTCTTCTTTTTTTTACATTTCTGAATATATTATATGTATTTGATAAAATATTATATAAAAAATAAATATAAAATATGAATGATAAATTTTTAATATATATATATATATATATATATATATATATATATATATATATATAATATTACTGCAATATAATATTACTAGTTTTTTTTTAATCTATCTATCGATCTATCTATAAATAATGAAATATATGAACAATTTTCTTTTTCGGAGGTATATTTGCCCTGAACATAAAAAAAGTGTATGTAAAATATGTTTCATATTAAAATAATATTTAATAGTAATGATTATTATACAATATAAAAATATAAATTTTGTTTTTATCCTGAAGGAAATGCTGGATTTCGTGCACACTTCCCTGCACTGTTTGAACCCGTCTTGGATGGCACACAAAACGCAGAAGAGGACGAAGGGAGACCAGAAGAAAAGGAAGACGAACGGGACATTGGAATTAGTGTGGAGATTCAGATTGGACGTAAACTGCGTGAAATGGGGGATCAGTTTCAGCAGGATCATCTTCAGCTGGTAAGAGTGATTTCGGATGAGAAAAGTTAGTTTCTTTTCCTCATGGCCGATTTGAATCAAGCAGGTTAAACAGCACCACAAGTCCATGGCTTTCTTTGCAGTGGTTTCTGTCACGATGTGCAATGACATCATTGTCTGTTATTTCTATGCTGCATATGCAAATGCTCAGTGGGAGAGATGACATCATTATTGGTTTAGCCATCCTGTTTACTTAAGTTCTCTTAGATGTTATCAGGTCTACACCAATAACTTTACAGTAAATGATGGAAAGTTGAATCACTAGTTGATGTTTATATAACAACTTTATGTATAAAACATAGTCCTATAACTGTTTTTTTTTTACTTTTAGAACTATTTATAAAACTACAGTCTGCATGACTATTGAAAACATTATTATTTGGGTTTAATTAAGGTTTGTGGTCAAGTCACATTAGTTTAAAGTGTTTCTGAGTGGCGGGGGTCAATAACAATGATATGGCAGAGTATACTAATTTTGAAAAGTGCCATTTTTCATGTAAATTTGGTTATTGTAGAATTTATATTAAGTTATGTATTTTGTTTGTTTTTAAATGAAAAACAGCAGTTGAAAACAACATGGTCTGCTTAAATAAAATGATAGTTTTAGTTTTGATAGAGGTAAACATTTTCCATATGTGAGTTATTCAAATTTATTCATGACGTTTAATGCTTACTTGTATGAGAGATACATTTAGATTGATCAAGGTCTTCAGTAAATGCCAGTTGAATTTACCCAGGCCGGCTAGTTTGTGTGTGAACTCAAAAAGAGGATGTGAAGTGTGTTTATACTGCAAGCTAAATTTAGACTCTGACTCAAGGTCCACGTCAGCAGGCATGTGACCACAATCTCAAAAGTAGGCTAATGTAACACCTTTAGTAACACTCTGTATGTTGCTGAGCCGCAACAACCGAGATGTTTTAATGAACTTGCAGATTGTAGATTTTATAAACCGTGAAATGTGTGGAAATCAGCCGCCATGAGCTCAGATACGATCAAAAACTGAAACTTCATGTTCTCACAGATCAAACGGACTGAATAATTTTAATTAAAAAAGGTGAAAGATGACAGTCCAACTAGGAATAAATCGGTCAGGAACATTTAAATTGGTTAATCATAATTGCAGTTTGTTAACTCTTTTAAATCCAGCATACCTTCAGTAAGAGCGGCAGCTTATGCAATACACTGCAATACCAAAGAACTACAACACACTGATTGCTGATTGGCCGCTTTAACTGTCCATCAGGGAGATTTAGAGGAAAGGGGAGGAGTTTGAAGTGAAGCTTAGGACCAGAGCGCCATCTAATGGCAGATACATGCCATTTTTTACTCTGTTTACTTTCTTAATAGATTCTCCTAGTCTTACTGAGCATGATTTATTAAAAATAACTTTACATTTCCACACGGGGAAACTGTATTTTCTTTTTATTAAGTCATGATTGGCATTTTAGAATAACAACGTAAGTAATGAAACCTTCTAAAAACACTTTCCTCTTAAAAGCATCACATTATGGAACTAAAATGGGTTGTGAATGCCTATTGAATGATGTGGACTTAATAAACTTAATTAAATTATTATATTAATGCCTCTGTTGGCTAATAAAATATCTTCTTTAACCTGCGTTAACATTTTTCATCTGATTATTTTTGGTTTATTTTTTGTGCAGTTCACTCAAAGGGGCCAGATGGGTTTGTTCGAGCTAGTGACGACGTTCTACAACTTCCTTTTTCCTCGTGAAACACCCCAAAATGCAAGAGCCCAGAGATGAGAGGCCATGGCACACGCGTTCGGGATCCAAATGAGATTTACACAGCACTGTAAGATTTGCGCAGATCTGGATTTACACGGCTCAAAAAGGTTGCCGCCGGTCGGAGACTTCCCTCCTTTTTCTGAAGAAGCCATTCTCAAAATGGAGGGTTGGAGGAAATTTTTTGCAGGTTGCATATCACTATGAAGATATTAATATTCTGCCTTATGTTTCCCCAACACGTTCACATTTGAGTGGATCTTAGCGCCTTAATAAAACCCTCAGAAGAAAGAACTGCTTTAATTGGCAACAAGCTGTGAGAGTACTCGAGGTCAACAGCATTTGAGTATTTGTGCTGACTTTATTTAATACACCTACTGAACTCTGATGCATCCCAGAATGGCTTATGCTTGATTCACTGAGTTGAAGGACAGAACGGACGTGACGCAACACACCAGAGGCCATTATATATTGCTTCTTAAAGGACCAACACAGTACTGAAAAAATATTGGTCAAGTGCATAAAAACAACTCGAACATCGGGTTTCAATACCTGTATAACAACGAGCCATTTCTGAGAACAAGGAGACAAATATGAATTTTGTGATTTTAAAAGTGTCATGTTTTCTCATTAAGGGAGAATGCACCATAATATTATTCAATTTACAACAATTTTACCCTTCTGAAGTATTAGTTTGCCTTAATGAATTCTGTTCTGCTGTCATATATCAATGGGATTACATCATGACATGATTTCTCTTAAGTATTAATTGAGATATCAGTGTTTTATGCGTCTTTTTAGTAACTGGTGACATTAAAAAAATCAAAAATGTGCTCAAAGAGCAATACACCAAATCATATTTTACAGTAGAACTCAAGCGATAAATGCAATCAATAATATCTATCCACAAGTTATCATATAAGAACCTATTAAAGTTCTAAGTGTTGTATTGGTATGTAGATGTCAATCAAGTTATTATAAAGAGGTTTATATTACTGTAAATGTCTTGAGAGGGAAAGTGTCCTCTGGATAGTCTAAATATGCTTTAATTTAAGGGGCAGTTACCCCAAAAATTAATATTATATAACTTTTACTCACCATCATTACATCAGGAACATTCTTGTATTATTTTCTTTCATCCATGCTAAAAAGGTTCTGGTTTTCTTCACGGTAGCGCCATGTATAATTTTGGCGGGAATTGAAGCATTTCCCGCGTTTGAGGGATAGAACGTAGTCACGAAACAAAGACAACAACACATTGATGTAGGACTTTTTAAATAGCGAAATACATTTCATCTTAAAAAAAAAACTGTCCATCCATCTCAGACTCGTTTTCATTCGCGCTATATTTCTAAATGGCTCTTTCCAGGTTTTAAACGATGACAGAATTATTATTAGCATTATTATTTTGTGTGAACTGTCCCTTTAGCAATGAGGACTATAATGGGGCATCACGTGACTGGCTAATGAGCTGGCGCTGATATGAATATTTAATAGTTTGTATAGACCCCTTAAAAGTTTGTAAACATTGCAACGTCTCCGGGTGGGCGGGGCTTAGCTGGAGGCAAAAAGAGGCGCGGACACAATGTTGAAAAGTGTAAGCTAGGACGTTTTACGAGGGATTTATTAAACATGGATGCAAAAGAAAGTTAGGAACTGTCCGAATATGTACAGTCCCTGACTCTGCGGGACCGTGACAGCTATTTTGTAAATTAACTCTCGCGGATGGAAGCAGGTTACCTGACCCGTATGCCATACGGCCATATGAATTACTTTTGGGTGGTTTGGGGTTATTTTGTCAAGGCTTATTTTCTAATGTAACCTATCGCCGGGCTAACTATGATTAGCAATGTGTACTATTTTAAGAGTCCATCAAAGGATGGCACACACATCTATCGCTGTATGTTTGTTTAACATTTAAACTAGCTAGCGCGCTGAATGTTGGCGACTTTTCATCTATAAAACAGAAACTTGCTGATTTACTAGATAAAACCAACACAGCAGTTCACATGCATAGATTATTTTACCTGATATGAAGTGTGCACTGCAAACACGAGCATTAATTTATGATCATCTCCGTCCAGTCTGTACGCCGTATTGCATTCAACCACAAATGTCTTCTTGATTTCTGTGAAGGAATGTCTGCTGGGATCCGGTAAAACTTTAGTTTTAAAACAAAAGTGCTGTTCCCTCTATTCTGGCAGCCAAAAACACAACAAGAAGACATTTTAATGTCAAAACCTCAAACTTTTAGCGCACCTGCTATGAGTTCTGCCTTATGTTTTGCCTCCAGCTAGAGCGGTGACGTCACAGTGACGTAGGCGATTAAGGGGTCTCTATGATACGCGATAAAGTTGTGTAGTTTATTTTCCACATATATATTTGTAAACTCACACTGTAAATTGAAATCAATATCAATATGAGATTACTAATTTATCTAAAATAGATATCGTTCCATGCTTTTTTGTGGTACAATCTACTGAGGTGCCTGTACTTTTGCTTGTGCATTATCGATAGTTTATAACATAATGTCGTCGGTATAGTGCTAGAGACTATGAAGACGCTTTGAATATAATACAGACCGTCAGAGTCCACAAAACCCACATCATTCCTTTGCAATTAACGGTATTCCAATTTCAGACCATTTCCTCAAGACTTTCCACGGAGGTGATTTTCCAGTGCTGTGATGTGTTCGGACAGGTGTGCCTCAAATGCTTGTGTATTGGGAACAATGACACTTGCAGACAATCAAACAGCTGAAGGTGCCTTAGAACAGCAGGCCAACGATGAAGTTTTGATATCACCATCATCACGCTGGGCTTCAGTCACGAGCACCAGAACACGTGGATTATATTTCAGAAACGAACAAGTATCGCAGCTGGGTGAATACATACCTCCATCTAAACAACAGGGAGCTCAGGCAGACTCTCAAAGAGAATCTAAAGTGATGACGTGCTGCTGCTTCATTCATCTCAAATGCCCTTTTAAATGCACTAGTCTCAGAAAGTTGTCAGAGGAGTAAAAACGTCAAGCTGTTTTTAACTTTGTTTGGAATGTGTATGGGACGTTACTGCTGTTTTTTTTTTTAATTTTGCTACTTAAAATTATTATACAGTTTGATAAATATATTCAATGCTGTCATAAAATTGTGAAGCAAGATGTCTTTTTTTAACGTATATCGCAAATGCTGTCATTTAAATGCTGTTCACCGCATTAAAATATTTATGGATAATCATTTGAAGTCTACTGTGTTTATTTTTCAATTTGAGAGATTATATACATATATTATTCAAATATAAAATTTAAAGAAAATAAAACGTATGATTTCTATGAATGGGAATGCTCTTAATCATGATTACCATAAATAGTAATCATAGTTACTTATTGTAAAATTATAGTTAATTTAATTATTGTAATATATATATATATAGGTAAAATAATAAACTGCTTAATAATTATTGTAATATTTTTTATATAATGATAATATTTTATCAAATATAATTTAATATAATGTATAATTCTACAATAATTCTATAACAATAATTCTATTAATTATATTTGCACTGTAATATATTTTATTTAATATTTAATTACATTTTATTTTATTATAATTGTATAATTTCACAAAAACATAGAACTATATAAATATAATTCCATTTAAAATAATACAAATTATGATTGCCCTTAATTGTAATAATATTAATAAGATTATTGGTGTTACTGAAGCATGGCATTGTTATTATTCAGTGTTAGGTAGGCAGAAAGTAATGATACGAAAACATTTTACAAAACTTTAAAAAAAATAAAAAATAAAAAATAAAATAAAATAACAGTAATGTGCTTTATAGGTTAGATTTGTTTTATTACAATTTATTCAGATGGACTTTTTTTTGGAATTTTAATTAGGGTCAAAACAAAAACTGTATAAAAATAAAGTTATTCAGTACTCATTACTGCACTGATTGAAACCAACACAGTATTTTTAAATGTGTTGAACTTTGGTTTGTATAAAGTTCATGAAATGCTCCACATTTATGATAGGATTTTTTCCCCAAAACTTTCAATGAAAAGTAGTTTATAGAGAAATAAGACATTTGAAATGTTAACAATAATTTAAATAATCAATTGATAAACTAGTGAAATAATTAGAATATATCATACTTGAGATGATTAGTGATCAAGTAAACAAAGAAATGATCACACCATACAAACAAACACCTGATCATTTCCTGGCTGTTATAAACACTGGACTTAATTCAAACACACACACACACACACACACACACACACACACACACACACACACACACACACACACACACACACACACACACACACACACACACACGATCCGTCCTGCGATCAGGTTAGAGTTTGGCTTCAAAAGCTTCTGCCACTGATGCTTCCATATGGACCTGCAATCGCAAAACACATCACTAGTAACAGATTTCACAGAAAACGGCGCCCCCTGTTGGCCACAAACCAGTTTTCATGCACACACCCACAGTATGTTAGTGATTGAATGAAGGATAAATGTTAGTACACATCAAACAACCAAACTACAATGAACACGTACAAAGCTCAAGGGTGAAGCGTTCAGATAGATCAGGCAAAAAATCATAAACATTGGACTCTGAGAGAATCAAAAGCACTTTTTAGGCGATCTCATTGATAAGCGGGTCTCACTGAGTGTGAATCAGAAGGGCTGATAGCATGTGCCACCCATACCTGAACCACCGTGAGCAATAAAATCACGCGGTGATTGATTGATCACATGTGTGTTAAAGGGAGGAGAGACGTCCAACTGTGATCCTTGAACGTCTGACCTGCACAATGCTGCCTGCAGACACACACACACACACACACACACACACACACACATAGATCTGTAAACATGAATGGATTTGGACAGATAGGAAACTAGATAGGAGAATGAGATGATCAGAGGAATAAAAGGTTGAGTTAAAAACATCCAATCATGATGAGTGGAAAATAGAATGTAGTAAGTGTAAAAATGGAAAAGGGAGAACAGGATAAGTAGAAAAAGAGGAATGGGGAGAGTATGATTGTTTTGGTTTTTAAAGAAATTAATACTTTATTCAGCAGGAATGCATTAAATTGATCGAAAGTGACAGCAAATAAATTTAGAATGTTAAAACGGATTTCTTTTTCAAAAATTCTTTGTATTTTTCTATTTATTAAAAACACTAAAAATGTGAAGCAGCACAACAGTTTTCAAAAATGTATAATAATTAGAAATGTTTTTTGAGCAGGAAATCAGTATATTGGTGACACCAAACCTGAATTTTCACCATCATCACTCCAGTCTTTAAATCACAGGAATAAATTACATTTTACAATATATTCACATAGAAAACAGTCATTTTGAATTGTAATATTAATTCACAATTTAACAGTTTTTTTCTCCTCAAATAAAAATGCAGCCTTTTTGAGCCGAAGAGCTTTATTTCTAAAATAGTACCAACTCCAAACTTTTGAATGATAGTGTAGTGTTTATGAGAGAAAAGAGGCAATGAAGTGGAAAAACTGCAGGATAATGGGAGATTAAAGAGTGTAAATGGGATGTGTGGGTCAAGAAAACATGACATTGCGTGTAAAGATGAGCAGGACTGATGGTGAAGAACAGGATCAAATGTGTTTATAGTGCTGGTGTGAATCTAAGAGTATTTCTCGTGTGTCATCATATCACAGCGCTGGATTGTCAACACAATAAAAAGTTAAAAAGCTCCACAGGAGCTGCTAGAGGCCAAAGACCCTGGAGAATATCCAGGAACACATTCATGTTCCTGCTGTGGATGTTTGAAATAACAGCTATCAAACCAAAACCACCTTTGAATGAACACTGGAGTTCAGGTTAAAACAAACCAACATGGAAATGTGAGACAGAATCAACAGGAGCGTCATTTTATCTAGTATTTATGTTAGGGGGCAAAAAAAGATTTCTGATGCATCAATCTGACAGACAAGAGACACACTAGCAGAAAACACAAAACATGAACTTAATCCTGAATGGGAAGGTCATGAAAACCTTAATCTGATTGTAAAGTGCAATTGTGTAAATGTTTTGCTGACGAGTTTGGTTTGATACTTACAGCTGCCAGTGCTTGCTGGTTTGCCAATTGTCTGCGCAGATCTGACTTGATACAAGCTGAGATAAAGAACAGCAACGCAATGATATACACATAATTACAGCTTTAACATTCAGCATACTATCTACTAAAATGACTGGTGCAACCTGTAAGATCTAGTCTATCTTATCAGCATCTGAACAGTGAGTATAAAATTGATGAATCCATCAAAACACATTTCCAAGTAACATTTCATCTAAAAAATCTAAAGAAATAATTTATAAATTAATTTTTGATTTATTATATGAAGTCTATTTTAATGCATTGTGAAATAATTTGTATAACAATTAAATATTGCACCCTCAAAAATGCAATAAATATTATAATATTTAGATAATGCAATAAATATTCACCGTAAAAATAGTAAAATGATAATAATAAAGATTATACAAAAAAAAAAAACTACTACTACTAATAATGTGGAAGATCATTCTGATTGGTCCTTTGAGATGGTCTTTGTTAACAGACAAACAAAGTTTAAAAGTAACTGAACTTTGTACCTCTATGCATAAATGTTATATGGAGGACTATATAATTACTTCCCATTAATTTGAATTGCCTGGGAAATTAGTTGAATATTAATCAGTAATTCTAACCATTTAAATAACAGCAACCAAACTTGTAGTTAACACATTATACAAGTTTACAACATCTAAAACGCTCATGAAACATTTGAGCATGAACTCATGAACTAGTTCAACTATTTCAAAATTTACTGTAGTTTATAGGTTATAAAATAATAAACAGTTTCACAATCCCTCAAATAAAAGCTCTATACTTGATTAAAGAAGAACAAACACTCAGGTAGATGAGTATTGAACAATCTGCACCTGTAATGATGGTTCCTATCAGCAGGAAGGCACACAGGAAGAGATTCCCAGCCAGAGTATTAAACGAATCCATGATTTTCCCCTGACAGATTGTAAATATGATCCCAAATACCTGAAGTAGGAAATCACAATCATTAGGATTGCTGGTAACTCAATAAAATCCTATAAATCTCAATATAAAATAAGCCACAAGTCTTATAAACAACAAAATTATTATTAAATATCACAAACCTGTGCAGAGCAGTTGAGAAGTCCTGAAGACGTCCCTTCAGATTCTGGGTAAGTCAATTCAACAGCAAACTCAAAACCGAGTGGAAGGTAACCCGTCATGAAGAACCTGCGTAAGTTACACACAAACAAAACATCTAGGGCAAATTTATACGATTTACAAATTTATACAGAGATAGAGAGAGAGAGAGAGGTTTTACTGTAACACATACTGTATATTGCAAAACAAAACAGAATCAAACTATAACAACAAAAAAAGAAAGAATGTTTTCCATTTTAACTCTTCTCGCACCCGAGGGTTCCTGCTGTGATGAAGACCACCCACAAGTGACCAAGATCCAAGGTAAAAGCATAAAGCACCAAACCCACAAGCGACATCAGATACACGGCTAGTGTTGTCTGTCTGTGGAGACATGACATAACATAACAGAGACATAGGACAGGTTAAATCTTTCATCAAGATCAAGATTCAGATCAAGAACATTTCAGTTGATTTTGTAAAACAGCATCTGAAGTCTGAATTTAACATAAATTATCTTGCCGTCTCATCAAATATGAGCACTTTAAAAACCATTAGTGAAAAAATAATTGGTTTTGTTGGAAATGATGGCACGGAACTGTGGGACAGTCATAATTTGTGTAAGAAAATATATCAATAATGTTCACATAAGTATAGCTTTATTCTTTTTTTAGAATATTGTTTTTAAAAATTTAATATTTTTTTATCATGGTATTTCATATTTTGAAGACTGAACAAATCAAAATCTATACTACCATTCAAAAGTTTGGGGTCTTAATATTTTTATTCAGTAGGGATGCATTAAATTTATTGAAAGTGACAGTGAAAACATTTATGATAGATTTCTATTTCATATGAAGGCTGTTCTTTTGAACTTGTGATTTATCAAAAAATCCTGAAAAATAAAATGTATTACAGGTTTTACAAAAATATTAAACAGCACTACTTTTTTCAGCATTGGTAATAATAATAAATTTCTTGGAAATCAGCATATTATAATGATTTCTGAAGATCATGTGACAATGAAAACTGGAGTAAAGATGCAGACAATTCAGCAGCGCATCACAAATTACATTTTTCAATATATTTAAATAGAACACAGTTATACTAATTTGTAATAATATTACACAATATTATAGTTTTTTTAAATTATTTTAATCCAATAAATGCAGCCTTGGTGAGAATAGGCACTTTTTTCAAAAACATTTATAAAATCTTACTAACTTTTAAAGGGTATAGTGAACACATGAAAAGTATTTCAAAAAAGTAACAAATGTAAATATCAGTGAACTTCAGTGACACTACATTGTCTGAAGTTCAAGAAACACTCATTAACCATATTATTAATTTGTAATTTCAGTGTAGAATTGTGTGTGAAAGTTTTTACACTTAAAGACATTTTGTCCTTCATTCTGCTGAAAAAAAGAAACATCCCAATGTCTAGGAGGGGAAGGGGTGCTGTGAGGGGTCAAATACACAATGTCACCAAGGTCTAGGTTCATGGATCAGTGATTCAAACACCTGGACAAATACAGTAACCCAAAGCATATGAACAGACTCGCTTGGGGAAGGGCTCAATAACACTCTTACCTTCAAGGAGGGATGAAGACAAACATTTATTGAGCATTCAAGATTAAAGTCTAGCCTCTTACTTGTATGTCTTCGATCGGTCTAACCAGATCCCACAGATGAGGGATCCCACCATGCCAGCGATCACGATGGTGAGGCCGATCCTGCCGGCGTTCACCTCCTCTCCCTGTTCAAAGCAGAGCAAAGTTTCACATGCATTCCAGTGGTGACTGGTGGATACTACATCCAGTCATTTTAGCATACATCCCGGCATGATTTACCACAGTATAAAAAAAAAAGGAAAAGTATTAAGACTTGAAGCATTTTAAATATATAATCATTGTTTTACCAAGTTTACCAAGATTCCCACAAAACAAAATTTTCTTCAAGCTGTTCCGAAGATAATTTAAATCTTTTAAAAATTTTCATAATTCACAATTTATGTAAACAGTGCAACAGCAAAAATTTGGAGAAAAATAATGAATGATACATTTGTTTAGAGCATTGTTAATACAAATATAAATAACTACAAGTCAAGCTGCAATACCAAACAGGACCACACGGAGACGCCAACAGACCACTATACCAGTCATAATAACCTGACTGTATGTAGATATATACAGGTCCATTCAGAATTATTAAACAGAGCAAAACACAGTTTAAAAAAGTAAATAACATTCTGAGTTTGTCGAATGTTGCGATCAGAGTGAGTGTTTGTGTCAACATGCTTCTTCTATGAGTGTCCATAATAAAACACTTGTCAGACATGCAACCATACTGAAATGTACTTGTGCAAAAAGCTTTCAGAGAATGCACAGACACGGTCTGTTTGTTTGCAAATGAATGATAACTCAAATGTCTAACTTGACTATTAGACTCGTGCATCTAATATTGTACGATTGCTGTATGTCACTGTAATCGTCTTTACCTACATTACAATTGTCATCCATCAAAATGTTTCTGTCGAGATACTGTTTTGCTTTATTCAGCCCATAAAGGCAAGTCCTAACTTCATATTTCTTATTAGTAGAGGTATATTTGTTCCCACCAATCGCTGCACAAGTGAAGGTTATGTATGATGACTAAAGCATTTTAGTGCTAGTCCTCTCGGAACTCATAGAGATTGTATTCGGCTGTTAAGTGATGATGTAAGAAGCGCTGTTTCCGGGTCCAAGTCTTAACTCGCTTCACTTGAGAATACGAAGCAGCGGTTTATGAGCACTTTAATATGGAAGTATAAGAACAGTCTGGGCGATTTTCGGCTAGAGTGAAATCGCCCAAAAAGGCAAGTACTCCTAACTGCAGACTGTAGCGTGGTGACTTCAAATATGTGTTTACTGCGCATTTGCAAAATGACGTAAGGTATGTCTATGAAACACATGCAAAGTAACATGGTGACGTCACGTATATACATTTATCGTAAATACGCATGTGTGATGTACTGACTGGCATTAATGCACATGTCCAGGTTCATTCACTTCCGGATGTTCGTAAGGTATGGTGGATTTAAGATTCGGTGGCAGTAAAGTAAAAAAAAAAAATTTAATAACTTATTTTTGAGTTTGTGTAAATGTCTTTTAATTGTAAGGATGTTTTGGTCATAATCATAGAGAGTGTCATTGCAAATGTGTGCGATTTCAAACTTTTATGACATGTTTTATGATTTAGTATTCAAAGTACTGGTCTTTAAAAGTCTTATTTCACCTAAAAATTAGCTTTTAAAGATGTCTTAAAATAGAGCAGAAAGACTTTATTAATATGCCATTGATGCCATTGATGGTTGCATGCATTGCATAAAAATGATCATATTTGTTTGTATCTTTTTCATTAACTAACATTATCAAAGATGAATAGATACTGTAACTCATGTATTGTTCATTGTTAGTTCATGTTAATTAATACATTAACTAGTGTTTACCAATGACAGCTTACTGTAAAGTGTTACCTCTTAAATGTACCTTCATGTGACGTTTTAGGGACATTGTCAGTGAGAAGAAATTCAGAGAAGAGACCCACTTCATGTGGCTAGATAGTTCTTTAACTCCTTACCATGTAGTGAGTACTGTAAAAAGTTTTAGCGTCTGTCTCTTTTCATCTCTCTGTCTGTCTCCTCTCAACTATCTGTTTTTCTTTCTCTGATAGACTGTATAGCCCTCAACTGTAAAATGTTCAAATTGAAAACATTAAAAACTTTCATGCCATGCTTTCTCAAGCCAAGCAAACCTAAATTTTGACTTGACAAACTTTATTAATTTAGTTGATGTTAATGCTGGTTATAAATTAAACCTCTTAGGTACTTTACAGACAAAGAAAATAACACTTTTTCCAACACCATCCTATAACATATTTAAAAATACATTTAAAATATTTTCCTTGTATAGCTCTTCTGCCTTTCTTCAAAATTATTTAATATTGCTTTAATATTGTTTGTTCTTTTATGCAAATTAGGTTTCATGAACTGAAATGTATTCTCTGCACAATACAACCAGGGTTTCAGTGAGATATTTAAAGACTGCCCAGTGCCCACCTGGGTATGAGGGGAGACCTGCGTGGGTTTTCTTTGTTTAAAGAATTTGAGGGCTACTGCTCGGCTGATTGTTTTATCAGTGATGGAGGTGAATTTCAGAATGAGTAGATTTTTTTGATTTTTTTCTTGTGTCATGTCTATAGTCTTAATCTATATTTGTATATACAATTATATTTTACAGTATGTTATGTTCTTTGAAATAATAAAAAAGATCTCTGTAAACAGTTTGCTTTTTTGGAAGCACCAAGCATTAAAATGGGATGCAGACACTGAAAATATACTGCATGTAGTCAATTGAACTTAAAACTACTTTATTGGCTTAAATGTTTCACATGCAGAATTGCCAAAGCAAAAGAAAATTTTCCAAAATTATAGTTAAAATAATAACAAAGTACCATGGCAGAGGAAAGATTAAAATAAGGCAGTGGCTATTTACACTAAGTCCAAATAGCTATATATTCTATTTATACTTCTTATTGCAAATAAGTAGCAATTATCTGCACCCCAGTATTGTAGTACATTATAAAACAGTATCCAATAATAACTTACTGAGTGTAAATTATAATTTTAATTCAAATTATTAAATTAATGCCACCTTATTCGGACAATAAAGCACTCCCTCACAACTTTTAGATTATTTCCTTAATTTGTATTTAAAATAAATGCTTTTCTGATGTGATTTGAAATTTGAAAAGGGAGAAAAAAAACTTAGTCAAAAGGCAGATTCGAACCCGGGTCGACTGAATCAAATTGTGAACAACACACTTTTTACCATCTTCACCACTAGAGTCGATGACTTTAAATTATGAATTATGACGGCTATATTGTGTTATAGACATACCTTACGTCACATACTTGACGCATGTATGAGACGTCACCGAGCTACAGTCTGCAGCGAGGGGGTTTCTCCAAAAAGGGGTGTTATTCCAATGATTGGACTATATATCCAGAGGCAGAACTAACAGTCTAGAACACTGACAGCTGTGGTTGAATGTGATAGTACTTTGTTAGTGCAGACTAAGATTAGTTTTTCCTGGATAAACAAATAAAGACAAGTATCGAAAGCCACCAATAATGCTAATAAAAAAACATTCAATTCAGGTATTGACCCACTCTTGTGATTGGCTGGATAGGAGGTGGTTGGGACTTACAGGATAGTGTTCAATGATCATTTGGTTGAGAAGTGTACTGACAGCATAGAAACAGCCAACATTCAGCCCTGATGAAGAAAAACAGATGAAGTCAAAAACATAAACATGCTAAAAGCTTAAACTTGAAATGAAAATAAAAGTAGCCTGGCAGACAGCTGTTTTGGTGTTTATCTAGTAAGCAATATATGTCTTCACATTTCTGAAGCAGCTGTAAAGATATAAAGAGCTCTGCATTCCTGCAGGATTATTTCTGTCAATGTTTAGCTAGGTTAAATGCAGCTACAGGCTTCTCATGCAAGTGTTGCACAGGTGTGTGTGTGTGTGTGTGTGTGTTTGTGTAGATAGATCATAAACTAAGTGTTAACATAGTTCATGCCAGTCAAGTTATGACTATTCATGACTATCATTAGTTATGCTGAAGTTTAAAGTCGTTAGGAGCTTGTTCAAAGCACAAACCCCATGTATGAGCAGTAGCAGTCCTGCTTACATGAGCAAAACCACTGGCTATAGAACTAATCATGCTAATGTTCTCAGTTACAAACTACGACTGTCTGTTTGAACGGCAGCAAGCATAATGCACCACAGTTTGAGGTCCTGAATGGATCTGTTGTGCACAGCAGAGTAAGACATTCACCATAAGTGATGACGAGGAGCATGAAGGCTTTGTTACGGAGCAGCCTGAAGATCGATGCTGTATATGAGTAGCTCTCTGGAGAGATCCTCCGAGCCACGGCTTGCGCATGGGTGGGAGGCATCTCCGGACGCTCCTGAAACACTGATGAGAACATGAAAACACAAACATTGTCTGGAAGAAGCCTCATATATCCATATATATCTTTTATATAAATCAATGCTATTGGTCACTATTTACGCCTGTATGTGGGTTTTATATAGAAGTAACCAATAAAAAGTATTAAAAAGAGCTTGTGACTGATCCTTTTAACTCCATAGGATCCTCAAACTTGGTAAGATCTCATAGAATGAATTACCGCACAGTTTGTGGACGGTCTCTGCTTGTTTGCAATGAAAGGTAAATAAAGAACTGGTTGTTTGAATTAGATACATCAAACATTAGACTTGCGTATCTTGAGTAAAGAAAATGCTGTACTAAGGAGCGGAGAAGAGTGTTTTAGTTTAGTCATAGCCAGTACGGTCTTAAATAGCCTTTGCTTAGCACTTAATTTCTTATAACATGAGATTTTGGCCAAAATGTAACTCCACTGTAACTTCATTTCAACAAAATCTGATTTTAGTAAAATGTTAATAATATAACGGCACATGCAAGTATCTGACCATATGTAAAGCAACAATACCAACTTTGACGATGCAGTGTTTATTTATTTAAAAAACTAAAGGGTTTTTCTATTTTCTATAAAAGTAGTTTCGGACATATTAGGTTTCCGTCCGAAAATAACAAAATAGAAGATCAACTCTGAGTTCAGCTTCTTGGTGTAACTAAACAGCTCTGTTCCAAATAATGAAGAGCTGCCAGCTTTTTTTCCCCCTTTTTTTTCGGTAATTGGAATAAGGCTGAAATAAAATGAAAAACTTACCGAAAAAAGTGAAATAACTATTTGAAATACTAACTGAAATAAGTTGAAGCCGAAGTATTGTATTGAAATAAATTAAAGCTAAACCGAAATAATATTTTTAAAACGCATAAAAATGATTAGATTATATTATTAAATGATTAAATGTTAAACAAACATTTTAATGAAAACTAAACAAATGAAAACAGTATTAATAAGTAGTAAAATTGTGTGTAAATATTACTAAAATACCACACAATATCATTATATTTTATTATGGCATTCCCAGAATGTATTGTGAAAAAAAGAAAGTGTCCAAGATGGCGAGGTTTTGGCATAAAGGTAATATGTTTGATAATTTAAACATTTTAAAAAGAAAAGACGTTAGAAATTACAAGATCCAAAAATAAAAATCTAAAGAACAAAATAGAAGTCAATTATGTTGTTGTGTTTAATACAAGAGGGGCATCTGGGTGGAAATCTCCTTGAATTGAATGTTTTGACATCTGTGCATGTTTGTGTTTGAGTAAAAGTTAGCCTGCTGTCCCCAAAACGGCGGGTTACTGAACTCTGCGATATTTGCTCCATCAAACATACTCTAAATATTACAATCTTTGCCGCAGGATTTAAGTTGTAGAGCTATTAAACAGAAACACTATAATCTGATGTGCTTGTTTCTTTATTAAAGTTACAGCTGAAGTGGTTATTTTGAGGGAAATTATAACAGTTCACCCAAAAATAACAATTGTCATCCTTTAACTCACCAACATGACTTTCTTTATTGCACTGAACATAGAAGGGGGTGTTTAGCAGAAAACTCCAGGTGTACATTCCCATTCAATGAAAGTAAATAGGAAGGGAATTCAAACAATTACAAAAAGCATTATGAAAGTACAACACATGACTCTGACCAACAGACTTTAAATATAGGATAAAAATAGTATGCACAACTTTCATGTTGCTTGTATTGAACGATTTAATGCTTAACAGGGCATTTGCTCTCCAAAAATTTTTTTGCTTGTGAGAACAGAACTAAATGCACGTGAGTGTTGCTCAGAATGTGACAGGAGGTTTTGTGGCCTTGTCAAGATAAAAATGGGCAGCTCAGCATTTAAACAGCGGAATGAAAAGCACAGAATTATTTCCCTTTCTGTCATTTGGGGTAAATGTCAGATAATCATAACTCCATTTACACTTGTACAAACAGCCTAACAAAATGACAGGCATTATGTGCCAACAGACAATAAATTATATGTTAGGTTTGTATGTGTATAAACGATACACAAAATTTGTCTATGCACATGCAGGAAGAAAAACAGCGTAAGACTCATCAAAAAGAGGAACAGACGGACACTAAAAGACCAGTCTCGCTTTATTCTACTAACATTGACAGCTGCCTTATAAGACAGCATCCTAATTTTCACTGAATCCCTTAAATGACTGAAACTCTCTAAATAGGCAGCACCTCCCCATGTCAATTTAATTTAAGCATGCTGCCAAGATAATATGATAAACTTATCTCTGTGAAAGACGGGTATTAATATGGATAAAATAATAAATTATATTGCATGCTTTTGGAACGATCTGTGGAATGAAATAGTGTAACTGATGTTTGCTCTTACCAATGACAACCAACACAAACAGGAAGGTGGCCACTCCGGCCGTGATGTAGAACATGACTCTGATGTGAGCCGCTAACTCGTCCAGATCGTCCACATTAGGAACCAGCATAGGAGGAACAAGGAAGCCTATGGCGATCCCCAACTAAAGGAAAACAGACATTTCTTAGATTACATCAAGTACATGAATGTCATGTGACCTTTCAAGCTAGGCTTGATTTCAAACATAGCTGTGCTTTTTTAAAACTGCATTTGCTTTGTTTCACTCCACTTCCTAGTTTTCTCTTTTGCGAATCAGTACAGTGTGAATATAAATTTGGGAACTAGCAAAGGCCTGTTCCACTTAATACTTGGATTCTAAAGACTCATAAGTGGCATGCAATTATGTGGTTGCACATTAAAACACTACTGGTATTTATTAACAACTTTGTTTCACCCTGTGCTTGTACTCCATTTTTGTTGGCTTAAAACAGGGGTTTTTAAAGTGGGTCCCAGCGACCCAATACAATATTCTGAAATAAAAAGAAAATACATAAAAATGTGTAAACTATGAAAAAAATAATAATATTATATAATATGGTATATAAACACACACACACACACACACACACACACACATATATATATATATATATATATATATATATGCTCAAATGTTTGGGATCAGTAAGATGTTTGATGTGTTTTAAAGAAGTCTCTTCATCATGGCTGTATTAATTTGACCAAAAATACACAAAAGAAAGTCATATTATTAAATATTGTTACCATTTAAAATAATGGTATTCGATTTTAAAATACTTTAAAATACTATAGTGTCTACATTATCCTAATATATATATATATTAAACAGCAAAATGGTTTCTAATATTGATAATAATTCAGCATATTAGAATGATTTCTGAAGGATCATGTGACACTGAAGACTGGAGTAATGATGCTGATGAAAATTTAGCTTTGCATCATGGGATAAATTATTTTAAAATATATTAAATGGAAAACAATTGTTTTAAATTCCAATTATATTTCAGTTTTATTACATAGATTAAATAAAATATATCATGAAATTAATCTAAAAATGAAAATAAAATAACAGAAAAAAAGCAGTTTAAACCTGTATTAAATGCGCAAACATTGGCTCAAAGAATGACGAGCGATTATGGGCGGGACTATCTGTTTGCCAACCAACAGCAAATGGGGCGTGTACAAAATACCTGTGTGGATACAGTCATTATTTTTACGTTTAATGCCGCTAATGGAGCAAAAATGTCACACTTTAGCTATAACAGCACATGCTTTAAATGAGCAGCCTGCAATTATTATTATTATTACTATTTTATTGAAACCCACCTGATTTCCGAAGACCCCGATGGAGCACGCAGTGGACACTTCTTCCGATCCGAACCACACTGATGCGATGCGGGAGGGCATCCCGAGGATAAACACCTGAGCCACTGAGCATATGAACTGACCCAAAAATGTTACCGGGAAAAGGTCCGGTCTCGCGCTGGCCACCTTGATCCACGTGCCCGTGCAATTCAGAGCCGCGGCCACAAGCGCGATGACCCTCAGCCCTTTTTTATCCAAGAGCCACGAGACGGGGAAAATAAGCGGAATGTACGTCAACATGTAAATCATGGACATCCAGTCAATGGTGAAAGAGTCCACGCTGTAGAAGCGCATGAAGATATTGTTGATGATTCCGTATTGAATCCATTGGTAGGAGTTACACAGCGAATACGAGCTGAATAAAAACACTATGACCCATCTCTTTTTATATAAACGCGTTTCCGGCGGTGGGTTGCGGTGTTCAAAAGTCACCTTAGCATCAGCCGAGTCTGTTTTGGGGAAATATGTATTATCATTCACCTCTCCGTCCACTGACTTCGATTCCATTTTCGCTCGATTCAACCGCGTTCAGAGACTAAAAGACTCATTCATTCATGCTGAATGAACTTTTGTCAAACATGCCAAACTCTGTTGTAATTAAATACTTACTTTACAAGACAGATTAATGCCATGTTACCTGAGTTTAAAGGCTATTGAATAAACTTCCCATATTGCATTGAACTGTGTTTCTTCCGCTGCTCGGATTCCGCAGCAGAAACTCTTCAAACATTCGTTGAAAGTTTTGCCACCGTGATGAAGTTCCTGGAGTAAAATAGCTAACTAGAAGAGAACTTATAAACAAACTGGTAGGCAAAAATGGGCGGGGCTTTACTGTAAGGAAGTCACGTGACGTTCGTGAGCAACGGTGTACTTGGGTGTATGTTGTAAATCTATCAGAAAATGTTCCAAAACAAAACTAAATAGCTATAAACATAGGGGTGTGGTTTGGTCCAGTCATTTTGGAACGATCATCAATTTGTAATTTCCAGTTTGGAACTCTTTCTTTCCTTAAATAGGCGATTTAACATATTTTTATGTTTTAAGTTAGTCAATTAAATAATTATTTACTTATTTTGACTACTGTTAATAAATAAAAATTCATTTATGTGGTTTATGAGGGGACAATTGTACGACCAAACTACATTTCCCATGATTCTCTTTTGTATATAGCTGATAATCTGTATCTTCGTGTAAATGGATATCAACTTCTCTAGTCTTCTCGGTCCGCCGAGCGCCCTCTAGTGGAAAGAGACATTAAACACACAGACTGGAAACACTCCACTCGTTTCGGTTTACTGATGTTTGTGGCGGATAAGGAAGAAATGGCACCCTCTGCTGGGTTGGTGCCCTATGGTCGGTGCTACCAGTGAAGTTTTGGCCCTGTTGACGTTGAGATCCGAGTGTGTAAAGCTCTGTGCCAATAATTGTTCAAGCTTAATATTATTTTAAAGTATTACACACTTTTACATCACATTTATATATCGATGCTAATATAATTTTCTATCATAATATTATACATTTATGCATGAGAAGAAACAGTCGAGCTACAGAGAAGGACAGCAGCTTGTGAGTGTTTTGCCTTGTTTTCTCATCAGACTAGTGTGGGATCGTCATTGCTAGGAAAGTTTTTTGGTTTAAATTGTGTGTGTCTTACCCTGGTTAATACGTGCTGACAGTGGCGCTTGGTTTTGCGTTTGCCTATCGCGGGACTGCCTGGTTTCGATCTGCTAAATAGTGAGGCGTGGCCAAAGCCAGTGAAAGTACTTAATTAGCTGTTTAGAAAGCACTTGTCAGAAGAAACAGTCGAGCTACAGAGAAGGACAGCAGCTTGTGAGTGTTTTGCCTTGTTTTCTCATCAGACTAGTGTGGGATCGTCATTGCTAGGAAAGTTTTTTGGTTTAAATTGTGTGTGTCTTACCCTGGTTAATACGTGCTGACAGTGGCGCTTGGTTTTGCGTTTGCCTATCGCGGGACTGCCTGGTTTCGATCTGCTAAATAGTGAGGCGTGGCCAAAGCCAGTGAAAGTACTTAATTAGCTGTTTAGAAAGCACTTGTCAGAAGAAACAGTCGAGCTACAGAGAAGGACAGCAGCTTGTGAGTGTTTTGCCTTGTTTTCTCATCAGACTAGTGTGGGATCGTCATTGCTAGGAAAGTTTTTTGGTTTAAATTGTGTGTGTCTTACCCTGGTTAATACGTGCTGACAGTGGCGCTTGGTTTTGCGTTTGCCTATCGCGGGACTGCCTGGTTTCGATCTGCTAAATAGTGAGGCGTGGCCAAAGCCAGTGAAAGTACTTAATTAGCTGTTTAGAAAGCACTTGTCAGAAGAAACAGTCGAGCTACAGAGAAGGACAGCAGCTTGTGAGTGTTTTGCCTTGTTTTCTCATCAGACTAGTGTGGGATCGTCATTGCTAGGAAAGTTTTTTGGTTTAAATTGTGTGTGTCTTACCCTGGTTAATACGTGCTGACAGTGGCGCTTGGTTTTGCGTTTGCCTATCGCGGGACTGCCTGGTTTCGATCTGCTAAATAGTGAGGCGTGGCCAAAGCCAGTGAAAGTACTTAATTAGCTGTTTAGAAAGCACTTGTCAGAAGAAACAGTCGAGCTACAGAGAAGGACAGCAGCTTGTGAGTGTTTTGCCTTGTTTTCTCATCAGACTAGTGTGGGATCGTCATTGCTAGGAAAGTTTTTTGGTTTAAATTGTGTGTGTCTTACCCTGGTTAATACGTGCTGACAGTGGCGCTTGGTTTTGCGTTTGCCTATCGCGGGACTGCCTGGTTTCGATCTGCTAAATAGTGAGGCGTGGCCAAAGCCAGTGAAAGTACTTAATTAGCTGTTTAGAAAGCACTTGTCAGAAGAAACAGTCGAGCTACAGAGAAGGACAGCAGCTTGTGAGTGTTTTGCCTTGTTTTCTCATCAGACTAGTGTGGGATCGTCATTGCTAGGAAAGTTTTTTGGTTTAAATTGTGTGTGTCTTACCCTGGTTAATACGTGCTGACAGTGGCGCTTGGTTTTGCGTTTGCCTATCGCGGGACTGCCTGGTTTCGATCTGCTAAATAGTGAGGCGTGGCCAAAGCCAGTGAAAGTACTTAATTAGCTGTTTAGAAAGCACTTGTCAGAAGTAACAGTCGAGCTACAGAGAAGGACAGCAGCTTGTGAGTGTTTTGCCTTGTTTTCTCATCAGACTAGTGTGGGATCGTCATTGCTAGGAAAGTTTTTTGGTTTAAATTGTGTGTGTCTTACCCTGGTTAATACGTGCTGACAGTGGCGCTTGGTTTTGCGTTTGCCTATCGCGGGACTGCCTGGTTTCGATCTGCTAAATAGTGAGGCGTGGCCAAAGCCAGTGAAAGTACTTAATTAGCTGTTTAGAAAGCACTTGTCAGAAGAAACAGTCGAGCTACAGAGAAGGACAGCAGCTTGTGAGTGTTTTGCCTTGTTTTCTCATCAGACTAGTGTGGGATCGTCATTGCTAGGAAAGTTTTTTGGTTTAAATTGTGTGTGTCTTACCCTGGTTAATACGTGCTGACAGTGGCGCTTGGTTTTGCGTTTGCCTATCGCGGGACTGCCTGGTTTCGATCTGCTAAATAGTGAGGCGTGGCCAAAGCCAGTGAAAGTACTTAATTAGCTGTTTAGAAAGCACTTGTCAGAAGAAACAGTCGAGCTACAGAGAAGGACAGCAGCTTGTGAGTGTTTTGCCTTGTTTTCTCATCAGACTAGTGTGGGATCGTCATTGCTAGGAAAGTTTTTTGGTTTAAATTGTGTGTGTCTTACCCTGGTTAATACGTGCTGACAGTGGCGCTTGGTTTTGCGTTTGCCTATCGCGGGACTGCCTGGTTTCGATCTGCTAAATAGTGAGGCGTGGCCAAAGCCAGTGAAAGTACTTAATTAGCTGTTTAGAAAGCACTTGTCAGAAGAAACAGTCGAGCTACAGAGAAGGACAGCAGCTTGTGAGTGTTTTGCCTTGTTTTCTCATCAGACTAGTGTGGGATCGTCATTGCTAGGAAAGTTTTTTGGTTTAAATTGTGTGTGTCTTACCCTGGTTAATACGTGCTGACAGTGGCGCTTGGTTTTGCGTTTGCCTATCGCGGGACTGCCTGGTTTCGATCTGCTAAATAGTGAGGCGTGGCCAAAGCCAGTGAAAGTACTTAATTAGCTGTTTAGAAAGCACTTGTCAGAAGTAACAGTCGAGCTACAGAGAAGGACAGCAGCTTGTGAGTGTTTTGCCTTGTTTTCTCATCAGACTAGTGTGGGATCGTCATTGCTAGGAAAGTTTTTTGGTTTAAATTGTGTGTGTCTTACCCTGGTTAATACGTGCTGACAGTGGCGCTTGGTTTTGCGTTTGCCTATCGCGGGACTGCCTGGTTTCGATCTGCTAAATAGTGAGGCGTGGCCAAAGCCAGTGAAAGTACTTAATTAGCTGTTTAGAAAGCACTTGTCAGAAGAAACAGTCGAGCTACAGAGAAGGACAGCAGCTTGTGAGTGTTTTGCCTTGTTTTCTCATCAGACTAGTGTGGGATCGTCATTGCTAGGAAAGTTTTTTGGTTTAAATTGTGTGTGTCTTACCCTGGTTAATACGTGCTGACAGTGGCGCTTGGTTTTGCGTTTGCCTATCGCGGGACTGCCTGGTTTCGATCTGCTAAATAGTGAGGCGTGGCCAAAGCCAGTGAAAGTACTTAATTAGCTGTTTAGAAAGCACTTGTCAGAAGAAACAGTCGAGCTACAGAGAAGGACAGCAGCTTGTGAGTGTTTTGCCTTGTTTTCTCATCAGACTAGTGTGGGATCGTCATTGCTAGGAAAGTTTTTTGGTTTAAATTGTGTGTGTCTTACCCTGGTTAATACGTGCTGACAGTGGCGCTTGGTTTTGCGTTTGCCTATCGCGGGACTGCCTGGTTTCGATCTGCTAAATAGTGAGGCGTGGCCAAAGCCAGTGAAAGTACTTAATTAGCTGTTTAGAAAGCACTTGTCAGAAGAAACAGTCGAGCTACAGAGAAGGACAGCAGCTTGTGAGTGTTTTGCCTTGTTTTCTCATCAGACTAGTGTGGGATCGTCATTGCTAGGAAAGTTTTTTGGTTTAAATTGTGTGTGTCTTACCCTGGTTAATACGTGCTGACAGTGGCGCTTGGTTTTGCGTTTGCCTATCGCGGGACTGCCTGGTTTCGATCTGCTAAATAGTGAGGCGTGGCCAAAGCCAGTGAAAGTACTTAATTAGCTGTTTAGAAAGCACTTGTCAGAAGAAACAGTCGAGCTACAGAGAAGGACAGCAGCTTGTGAGTGTTTTGCCTTGTTTTCTCATCAGACTAGTGTGGGATCGTCATTGCTAGGAAAGTTTTTTGGTTTAAATTGTGTGTGTCTTACCCTGGTTAATACGTGCTGACAGTGGCGCTTGGTTTTGCGTTTGCCTATCGCGGGACTGCCTGGTTTCGATCTGCTAAATAGTGAGGCGTGGCCAAAGCCAGTGAAAGTACTTAATTAGCTGTTTAGAAAGCACTTGTCAGAAGAAACAGTCGAGCTACAGAGAAGGACAGCAGCTTGTGAGTGTTTTGCCTTGTTTTCTCATCAGACTAGTGTGGGATCGTCATTGCTAGGAAAGTTTTTTGGTTTAAATTGTGTGTGTCTTACCCTGGTTAATACGTGCTGACAGTGGCGCTTGGTTTTGCGTTTGCCTATCGCGGGACTGCCTGGTTTCGATCTGCTAAATAGTGAGGCGTGGCCAAAGCCAGTGAAAGTACTTAATTAGCTGTTTAGAAAGCACTTGTCAGAAGAAACAGTCGAGCTACAGAGAAGGACAGCAGCTTGTGAGTGTTTTGCCTTGTTTTCTCATCAGACTAGTGTGGGATCGTCATTGCTAGGAAAGTTTTTTGGTTTAAATTGTGTGTGTCTTACCCTGGTTAATACGTGCTGACAGTGGCGCTTGGTTTTGCGTTTGCCTATCGCGGGACTGCCTGGTTTCGATCTGCTAAATAGTGAGGCGTGGCCAAAGCCAGTGAAAGTACTTAATTAGCTGTTTAGAAAGCACTTGTCAGAAGTAACAGTCGAGCTACAGAGAAGGACAGCAGCTTGTGAGTGTTTTGCCTTGTTTTCTCATCAGACTAGTGTGGGATCGTCATTGCTAGGAAAGTTTTTTGGTTTAAATTGTGTGTGTCTTACCCTGGTTAATACGTGCTGACAGTGGCGCTTGGTTTTGCGTTTGCCTATCGCGGGACTGCCTGGTTTCGATCTGCTAAATAGTGAGGCGTGGCCAAAGCCAGTGAAAGTACTTAATTAGCTGTTTAGAAAGCACTTGTCAGAAGAAACAGTCGAGCTACAGAGAAGGACAGCAGCTTGTGAGTGTTTTGCCTTGTTTTCTCATCAGACTAGTGTGGGATCGTCATTGCTAGGAAAGTTTTTTGGTTTAAATTGTGTGTGTCTTACCCTGGTTAATACGTGCTGACAGTGGCGCTTGGTTTTGCGTTTGCCTATCGCGGGACTGCCTGGTTTCGATCTGCTAAATAGTGAGGCGTGGCCAAAGCCAGTGAAAGTACTTAATTAGCTGTTTAGAAAGCACTTGTCAGAAGAAACAGTCGAGCTACAGAGAAGGACAGCAGCTTGTGAGTGTTTTGCCTTGTTTTCTCATCAGACTAGTGTGGGATCGTCATTGCTAGGAAAGTTTTTTGGTTTAAATTGTGTGTGTCTTACCCTGGTTAATACGTGCTGACAGTGGCGCTTGGTTTTGCGTTTGCCTATCGCGGGACTGCCTGGTTTCGATCTGCTAAATAGTGAGGCGTGGCCAAAGCCAGTGAAAGTACTTAATTAGCTGTTTAGAAAGCACTTGTCAGAAGTAACAGTCGAGCTACAGAGAAGGACAGCAGCTTGTGAGTGTTTTGCCTTGTTTTCTCATCAGACTAGTGTGGGATCGTCATTGCTAGGAAAGTTTTTTGGTTTAAATTGTGTGTGTCTTACCCTGGTTAATACGTGCTGACAGTGGCGCTTGGTTTTGCGTTTGCCTATCGCGGGACTGCCTGGTTTCGATCTGCTAAATAGTGAGGCGTGGCCAAAGCCAGTGAAAGTACTTAATTAGCTGTTTAGAAAGCACTTGTCAGAAGAAACAGTCGAGCTACAGAGAAGGACAGCAGCTTGTGAGTGTTTTGCCTTGTTTTCTCATCAGACTAGTGTGGGATCGTCATTGCTAGGAAAGTTTTTTGGTTTAAATTGTGTGTGTCTTACCCTGGTTAATACGTGCTGACAGTGGCGCTTGGTTTTGCGTTTGCCTATCGCGGGACTGCCTGGTTTCGATCTGCTAAATAGTGAGGCGTGGCCAAAGCCAGTGAAAGTACTTAATTAGCTGTTTAGAAAGCACTTGTCAGAAGTAACAGTCGAGCTACAGAGAAGGACAGCAGCTTGTGAGTGTTTTGCCTTGTTTTCTCATCAGACTAGTGTGGGATCGTCATTGCTAGGAAAGTTTTTTGGTTTAAATTGTGTGTGTCTTACCCTGGTTAATACGTGCTGACAGTGGCGCTTGGTTTTGCGTTTGCCTATCGCGGGACTGCCTGGTTTCGATCTGCTAAATAGTGAGGCGTGGCCAAAGCCAGTGAAAGTACTTAATTAGCTGTTTAGAAAGCACTTGTCAGAAGAAACAGTCGAGCTACAGAGAAGGACAGCAGCTTGTGAGTGTTTTGCCTTGTTTTCTCATCAGACTAGTGTGGGATCGTCATTGCTAGGAAAGTTTTTTGGTTTAAATTGTGTGTGTCTTACCCTGGTTAATACGTGCTGACAGTGGCGCTTGGTTTTGCGTTTGCCTATCGCGGGACTGCCTGGTTTCGATCTGCTAAATAGTGAGGCGTGGCCAAAGCCAGTGAAAGTACTTAATTAGCTGTTTAGAAAGCACTTGTCAGAAGAAACAGTCGAGCTACAGAGAAGGACAGCAGCTTGTGAGTGTTTTGCCTTGTTTTCTCATCAGACTAGTGTGGGATCGTCATTGCTAGGAAAGTTTTTTGGTTTAAATTGTGTGTGTCTTACCCTGGTTAATACGTGCTGACAGTGGCGCTTGGTTTTGCGTTTGCCTATCGCGGGACTGCCTGGTTTCGATCTGCTAAATAGTGAGGCGTGGCCAGCTGACTTCAATCACAGGTAATCAGGCTAATACAAAAGCGCTAAGTTTCACCGCGGCAGCGGTCGCGGCAACCCTCGTGTGAGCCCTCCTCGTGTGAAGACGGACGAGTGTAAAGACGATCGACTCTACCTGCACGACTCCACCGAGCAAGGACACCGACAGGGCACTTGAGTATTGCTTTTCTCCTCTTTCGTTACTTTTTGTATACCTTGTTCTCAAATATCTTACACCTGTAGTCACTATGTGCTTTCAGATCTCTACTATCACTACTAACACTCGGAGAGCACGCTACGGAGGAAGGAAGGCCTGTCTGACAAACCTACGGCCTGTCCCTCTGACCTCTACTACTACGCTCTCTATTCCAGTTGGTCTCTGGAACTGCCAGTCTGCAGTTAACAAAGCAGACTTCATTTCTTCTCTTGCTACTCATTCCGGTCTCAACCTCATGGCACTGACAGAGACTTGGATCAAACCTGAAGATACTGCCACCCCTGCAGCCCTCTCCACTAATTTCACTTGTTCCCACACTCCTCGTACCACTGGGAGGGGTGGAGGAACAGGTCTCCTTATATCAAAAGAATGGAAATTTGATCTTCAGCCATCACCTACAGGTACTGGTTCATTTGAATCACATGCCATTACTGTAACCCACCCTGTTAAAATCCAGTTTGTGGTCATTTATCGTCCCCCAGGTCAATTGGGAAACTTCTTGGAGGAGTTGGATGTGCTGCTATCAAACTTTCCTGAAGATGGTACTCCTCTGGTACTGCTTGGTGACTTCAACATCCACCTAGATAAACCCCAGGCTGCTGACTTCAAAACTCTGCTCGCCTCATTTGATCTCAAGCTAGTGTCTACTACAGTGACTCACAAATCAGGCAACCAACTGGACCTCATCTACACGCGCTGTTGCTCTGTGGACAACTCTTCAGTTGCTCCACTGCACACCTCAGACCACTTCCTCATTACTGCTAACCTAGCACTTACTCCTGAAGTGCCTCACACTCCAACGCAGGTCACCTTTCGACGGAACCTACGCTCACTCTCTCCATCTCGCCTATCTTCTGTGGTTTCATCCTCACTTCCTGCACTCTCTCAGTTCTCTGCTCTGGACACGAACAGCGCTACGGACACTCTTTGCTCCACTTTAACATCTTGCTTGGACAACTTTTGCCCACTGTTGTCTAGACCAGCACGCACTGCCCCATCTGCCCCCTGGCTGTCTGAGGTTCTCCGTGAACATCGCTCTAAACTCAGGGCTGCAGAGAGGAAATGGCAGAAATCAAGAAACTCTACAGACCTCAGTGTGTATCAGTCTCTCCTCTCTTCCTTCTCTGCAAATGTCTTCACGGCTAAAACATCCTACTACCACAACAAAATTAACAGCTGTTGTGACGCTCGGACACTCTTCAAGACTTTCTCTTCTCTTCTTGATCCACCGCCACCACCTCCTCCATCGACTCTTACAGCGGACGACTTTGCAGTTTTCTTCACAAATAAGACGAGATCCATCAGCGGCCAATTCTCCACACCGCAGACTGAGGACAACTTCACAATGACCGATGCACACTCTTTCTCCTCCTTCTCCCCACTCTCAGAGATGGACGTCTCCGAACTTCTCCTGTCCAATCATCCTACTACTTGTCCACTTGATCCGATCCCCACTCACCTCCTTCAAGCGATCTCTTCTTCAGTCATACCTTTGCTTACTCACGTTATCAACTCCTCTCTTCACTCTGGAACATTTCCCTCAGCATTCAAGCAGGCTCGGGTAAGCCCACTGCTCAAGAAACCATCACTAAATCCAGCGCTTCTTGAAAACTACAGACCGGTATCCCTTCTTCCATTTATTGCAAAGACACTTGAGCGAGCTGTGTTCAACCAGTTTTCTATATTCCTTGTACAGAACAACCTCCTGGACAGCAACCAATCTGGCTTCAAAAGTGGCCACTCAACTGAGACTGCTCTGCTCTCGGTTACTGAAGCCCTGCGACTAGCAAGAGCAGCTTCAAAATCCTCGGTACTCATCTTACTGGACCTTTCTGCTGCTTTTGACACTGTTAATCACCAGATTCTCCGGTCCACCCTCAGAAAGATGGGCATCTCTGGAACAGCACTCCTGTGGGTTAAGTCCTACCTCTCTGACAGATCCTTCAGTGTGTCTTGGAGGGGTGATGTTTCAAAGTCACACCACCTTGCTACTGGGGTTCCTCAAGGCTCAGTACTTGGACCACTTCTCTTCTCCATCTACATGACATCATTAGGATCTGTCATTCAGAAGCATGGCTTTTCTTATCACTGCTACGCTGATGACACCCAACTCTACCTCTCATTCCAACCAGATGACCCGACGGTAGCTGCTCGCATTTCAGCCTGTCTGAGTGACATCTCTAGCTGGATGAATGACCATCACCTTCAGCTTAACCTTACGAAGACAGAACTCCTGGTGATTCCAGCTAACCCATTGCTTCATCACAACTTCTCTATACAGCTGGGCTCATCAACCATTACTCCTTCGAGGACAGCTAGAAACCTAGGAGTTGTGATGGATCATCAGTTAAGCTTCACAGACCACATTGCTACAACTACCCGGTCCTGCAGGTTTGCCTTATACAACATTAGGAAGATTAGACCCTTCCTGTCAGAGCAAGCAACCCAACTTCTTGTCCAAGCTCTTGTTCTCTCCAGACTGGACTATTGTAATGCTCTCCTGGCGGGCCTTCCTGCATGTACTGTCAAGCCTCTGCAATTGATTCAGAATGCAGCAGCGAGGGTTGTCTTCAATGAGCCAAAGAAAGCTCACGTTACTCCGCTCCTCATCAGGTTACACTGGCTACCAGTAGCTGCTCGCATCAAATTCAAGGTACTGATGCTAGCCTACAAGACGACCACTGGCACGGCACCAACTTACCTAAACTCATTGGTTAAATCTTATGTGCCCTCCAGAAGTTTGCGCTCTGCAAGTGATCGACGCCTTGTGGTACCATCCCAAAGAAGTTCAAAATCACTCTCAAGGACCTTTTCCTGGACTGTCCCCAGCTGGTGGAATGACCTCCCAATCTCAATTCGTACAGCTGAGTCTTTACTCATTTTCAAGAAACAGCTAAAGACTCATCTTTTTCGCCTGCACTTAACCAACTAACACTAGCACTTTTCCTTTTCTTGTCTTTTAATTAAAAAAAAAAAAAAAAAAAAAAAAAAAAACCTACCTATGCGTTCTATACTAGACTAACTGAGACTTGTCATGGCACTTGTATACTGTTGTTGTTCTCTTGTTGACCTGACTGCTTCTGTTGTTCTCATTTGTAAGTCGCTTTGGATAAAAGCGTCTGCTAAATGATTAAATGTAAATGTAAATCACAATTAGAAGACACTATATTTCACAAACTATGTATTTGAGACCAAATTATAAGCATCTCATATTTTTATTTTTTTTTATTTTTTATTTTTTCTCAATTTGTAGGCTAAACACAATATATTCACACTACAGTAGTATAGTTTTAGAAAATGGTTAACTCTAATGCAAAGTAGATTTTAGAAGACCCAAGAGAAAAGGACATTTGTTTTAAATGTCAGATTGAGGCAATTGTCACATGTGTTTTATATGCTATAAATTTAAAGAAATTATCAATTTCAATACTTGTTGGTCTAAACAATACCCTGCTATGTATGTATGTATGTTATTTTTTTTACACTTCTGCCTTTGCATTAATAGTTTTTTTATGTTTTGCGTTTCTGTTTATTACAAACAAAACATTAGAGATAACAAGAGATATATACAAATTACATAAAGGAAAAGAAAATCCCCCACTATCATTGTTATACAGTTTACTGGCATAATTAAAAACAATATCAGTCAAGTTTAATATATGACGAAATAAAATTATGCAGCAAAAGCATTTGCCTATAGGCAAAGATCAGGACAAAAAAAGCATAGTGTATTACATTCAGTGAGTTAAAGCACATTCATCAGGGATGAATCGTTAATAAACACTTTAAATGTGAAAATTAATTTTAAGCTTTTTTGAAACCAGGGATAGAATAAAGCATAAATGATGGGATTAATGGTGGAGTTCAGGAAAAAAATCGTTACGGTAACATCTCTGACATGAAACAAATCATCACTGTATGGAATCACTAAAGTACAAATATAATACGGCAGTAAACACAGAAGAAATACAATGACCAGAATCCCCAGCAGTATGGCAGCTTTTAGCTCTGATTTGTCACTGACTCTGTTTTTGGAGGATTCTGTTCTGTTGTGAATCTGAAGAGCTCTTATAGCAGTCGCATGTCTCTTAGCAATGACAAAAACATGAGTGTATAATATTATAATGAGTGTACAAGGCATAAGAAACACAAGTATGAGGTCAATAAATGATGAAACTACATCTACAATAACAATACATATTCTTGGACATGTGACATTAGTGAAGTTTTCATTAACAAAAAGAAGAGTAAAGTTATAAAGGAGTGAAAACAGCCAGTTAAATAGAGTTGCTATGCAGGTGACAGTGGGTGAGATCTTCTCAGAGTAAAGAAAAGGAGAACTTAAAGCCAAAAATCGATCAATTGCTATCAGAGCCACAGTATGAACAGACACGCTTGTTGCTTGACTATTCACAATTTTTAAAGCAGAGCACATCAGTGGTCCAGAAATCCAACATGACTCAATGACCCAAGACAAATGCAGTGGCATCACAAAAACTCCCACCAGAAGATCGGACACAGCCAAAGAGAGGATGAGGATGTTGGCAGGTGTGTGGAGCTGCTTGAAGTGACTAACAGAGATGATGACCAGCAGGTTTCCACACACGGTCAGAAGAGACACAGCTGCTGCAGCCGCATACAGAATTACATAGACAGAAAAAGAAACCGATCTCTCTGGACACGAATATTCCTGACAGACATCGCTTTGGTTCATTGTTGTAAGATTCATTGGGAAATAATATGAAGAACCATCAAATTCCAATCAGAGCATTCTTCTCTGTTCTTTCATATAAAGTGCAATATATGCATAACCACATAAAGAATTCGTAACATGCTATTTGTATCTCCAAAAGCTCTAAACTGCTTCTCACTGTCACAATCTACATATGCTCACGTGCGATGACCCATGCTGCCTTTTATACACTAGACTTGTTGAGTCTTTCCAAGATTAACAGCATCAAGGGAGAGGAACATACAGCTGGGAGATCAAATGATTTTGAAAGGTTTCACACAGAGCTCACATAAAAGCATGAGTGAATTTATATGAAATGTTTAAAATCAAAAACTAAAAGTAAAAAATTCTAGCCCTTTAAAATCCTAATGTATGTATATAAATATCCCAATGTATGTTGTGGGCTCAGCAGAAGTGCACATACAGGGTGCATAGCGGCCACTCACAAGCACCCTTCTGGCAGTATAAAATGCATGGGTGCAATAATTATGTCAGAATCACGACTGAATGCTAGCACAACTGATCAAACAGCAACCATGGCGGCTAACGTAATGTCTTTTTCCCGCCTCTCAGGGAACCAAGGTTACGATTTTAACCGGAAACGTTCCCTTTCAAGGCGGTAACTCAACATTACGTCAGCTAAGACGTGTATGGGAACTGTATAAAATCCCGCCATGAGAGCAGTGACGATAAGCCCTGAACGGGGTCAATCACACCCACACATAAGCCAATAGCCGCATTGCTTAGAGTAGTCGCATCGGATAGGCGGAATTAGACCAATGAAACATCCGACCCTAACAAAATTTGCGTATCTTCATGCAATGAATGCGAAGGATTCACTGAATAGGGCAGACACAACACAATGAGCACTAAAGCACAAGAGTTAAACACAGAGTCGACAGCGTTAGCGGTGACAACTCCATAAACCTTATAAACCATAACACAGAGTTAGCAGCCATGGTAACTACTGCATAGCTGGTTATAACAGTACAACACATGAATGAAACTTAATTCACCAAAAGTACATGTGACGCTACAGAGGGTACATCCAGCTTGTAAAATCTGGCAAATGTGTTCTGGGAAGACCAGCCAGCAGCAAAACATAAATCCTGGATAGACAAACCTCTAGATCAGGCCCATGAGGAAGCAATTGTCCTCACTTAATGAGCTCTGATGTTGAGGGGACAATCTTTCACCTGGCATTCGTAAATCAACGCAATAGCATCCACAATCCAGTGAGAAAATCTCTGTATTGAAACAGCACGTCCTTTATTACATCCACCAAAGCACATGAACAGCTGGTCCGACTGACAAAAGGTGGCCGAGCGATCCACATACATCTGCAAAGCCCTAAAAGGGCAAACAGTGCTCTGAGCATCAGCATCACTTGAGGCTGACGGCTCAGCAGATAAGGCAGGCAGGGCCACTGAGGCGCCTGGTAGAAGGTGCACCCATCTCCGTAAGTGTGCTCAGCACTCGTGAGTGTAGAGCGTGCCTGCAGCGGCCACACATGAAGGTTCCACAGCTCAGGGCTGGGGTGCGATATTGTGCCGTTCGTCGAGTCAGCAGGTCCTTCCTGAGGGGGATTTGCCATGGGGGAGCCACCAATAACTCAGTTCCTCGAAATCATGTCTGCTCCACGGTTCATGATGCCAGGGATGTGCGCCGCTCTTATGGAGAGAAATTGTTGGTCTGCCCACAACAGGAGACTCACTGCCTGTTTGAATAGAGCTCTGGAAGGCACGCCGTGCTGGCAATTTATGTCCGAGACCACAGACATGTTGTCAGTTCGAATCAGTACATGTTGCAGCTCCAATTTTGACTGAAAGGCTTGTAGGACACCACTTCCAAATCCAAACAGTTTATGTGACCTTCTCTGTGACTCCGCCCACAGGCTTGAAGCAGGTACGCCCAGGCACACTGCTCCCCAGCCTGAGACGATGGTCACTGTGTGCGTCACTATACCCAAAGGAACTCCTGGCTGACCATATCCAGGCTATTCCACGGTCTCAAAGTGCTGACGCAACTGTGAGTGACCGTTATGCGCTTGCGGCCGAAGACCATGCCCATGGCGGAATTTAAGTCTTCAGCCAAAACTGTAGCGGCCACATATGCAGCAGATCCAGATGGCACACTGAAGAAGCCGCCGCCATCAGTCCCAAAAGCCTCTTAAATTCTCTCTGTGAAACCGACCTGCCCAATCTGAAACGGCGCAGTGTTGATGAAATTTCCTCTGTGCGCTCTGTCTTGAGAGAGATGGGCTCACATCGCCATTGAGTCCAAACATACTCCCAGATATGTTATAGTCAGACTCTGTAAAACATGCTCTTCTGCATATTCACACACAGTCACAGCGTATCCAAATGGCGAAGCAGTGTTTCCACGTGACTGATTAGCACATCTCTTGAGTGGGCTAAAATCAGCCAATTGTCCAGATAATTCAAGATGCGCATTCTGCTGCGTCCACACACTTTGAAAAGGTGCGGGGAGACAGGGCCAGGGAGAACGGAAGTATTGAATACTGATAAACCGTGCCTTTTAAAGCAAATATCAGGAGTGTACAAGGCATAAGAAGCACAAACAGGAGATCAATGAGAGATGAAACCCCATCTATAACAGCAATACATATTCCTGGACACTTGACACCAGTGAAATTTCCATTAACAAAAAGAAGAGTAAAGTTATAAAGGAGTGAAAACAGCCAGTTAAATAAAGTTGCTATGCAGATGACAATGGGTGAGATCTTCTCAGAGTAAAGAAAAGGAGAACTTAAAGCCAAAAACCGATCAACTGCTATCAGAGCCACAGTATGAACAGACACGCTTGTCGCCTGAAAAGTCACAAAACTGAAAACTGAACACATCACTGGGCCAGAAATCCAACATGATTCAATAAGCCACGATAAGTGAAATGGCATCACAAAAACTCCCACCAGAAGATCAGACACAGCCAAAGAGAGGATGAGGATGTTGGCAGGTGTGTGGAGCTGCTTGAAGTGACTAACAGAGATGATGACCAGCAGGTTTCCACACATGGTTAGAAGAGACACAGCTGCTGCAGCCACATACAGAATCACATAGACAGAAAAAGAAACAGATCTCTCTGGACATGAATATTCCTGACAGACATCGCTTTGGTTCATTGCTGTAAGATTCATTGTAAAGCGTATTGCTCCCTGTGACTTCCTTCATATAAAAAATGCATAACCACTTCTGAAGATGCTATATGTATCTCCAACAGCTCTGAATCGCTCATCATCTGAAACACAACCTACACTGATTCCTGGAGGTTCCACAACACCAGATAAAGACAAGCTACAACCCACGCTGCCTTTTATAAACTTGACATGTTCACTCTTTCCAATACCAGCATCAAGGGAGAAGAACATACAGCCGGGAGATCAAACGATTCTGTTCAGGTGAACAAAATAACAAAAACACTGTAAACCTCGACTACGTGTCTCTGACTCTAAGTTGCATGTAGCATACACACACTGAAAACAGAAGAAGTTTCTAAACTTTAAATTAGTCTACTTTAGGTATCCCACACTCCAGCCAGGGTAAAAAAATACAATATAACAAAAATGATGAAAGAACCATAAAAATACAATGCAATGGCCTTTACAGTTACATTTTTTCTTAATGATTTAAAAATGACATGAAATAAATGCAACCTGAATTGGAGTATACACAGCCAGCAAATGAGAGATTTGAAATACGATCATGTATACTGTGGGCCCTTATAAAAAATTTTTTTTGTGATTTGAGAATGGTGTACTTTGCTTTACTCAAAGAACTTGATGCACATGCTCGAGTAACAGAAAGGTTGCACAGAAACGTCTAAGGTTACGTATGTAACCCTGGTTCCTCGAAGGAACGAGACGCTGCGTCGAGAACGTTTGGGGAACGCGTCCAGCGTGACGTCTCTGAATAATGTGTATAATCAGTCCAAAGGAAGGGCGAGACGTCATAGGCGGGTGACGTCAGAGACCAAGAAGCATAAAGCATGAGCGGCAAAGCCGGAAATCAGCCTCAAAGGATGAAGCAAGCGCCAGCCAGAGATGCCGGAAGTGTGGCACTGCGACGCAGTGTCTCGTTCCTTCAAGGAACCAGGGTTACATGCGTAACCTTAGACGTTCCTCTTCAGGAAGTCGAGCTGCGTCGAGAACGTTTGGGGAACGAGAATGCCCACGCTGCCAGACTTTAAAATCTCTGCCTAGTGTGGAAGAGCACAGCTAAAGCAAGAGAAGGAGCCTGACAGAATTTGGGGACAACCCGTCCAATGGCCAAACTTCAGAAGGAGTGAGTCTTGACCCCCAGGAGAGGGGAGATCAGAGGACTCGAGGCTTAGGATAACATCCTGATCACCGCTTAGCATAAGGTTCTTCTGGCCGGAGGCCTCAGCCTCAGCGCACCATGGAGGAAACATGTAACCAGAGGGTTTCTGCCGACTGACTGGCCACCGAGAGGGGCGCGGTAGGCCACCATGGCCGCCACATAGACCTTCATGGTGGAGTGGGTCAACCCTGCGGAGAGCCTGCAGGAACTCCAGCACTGTACCATACGGGCAGTTAACTGGGTCGAGCTGGCGGTCTCCACACCAAGAAGTGAAAAGCTTCCACTTCAAGGCATACAGTTTCCTCATTGAGGGAGCTCTGGATTGGAGAACGGTCTTACAACCTTGGTTGAGAGACCGGAAGCTAAGAGTTGTGCCTCCTCAGAGACAGCACCTACAGCCTCTAAGCTCCATGCGGGGACGCACCCTCCGCCTGCGAGAGGAGATCTCTTCTGACGGGAACCTCCCATGGAGTGCCGTCAAAAAGAGAAATCAGGCCCAGGAACCATACCCGGCCTGTCCAGAACGGGGCTACTAACAGCAGCCGGACTCCGTCCCGGCGCACTCTCTCCAGAACTCCCGTGAGCAGAGCAATCGGGGGAAAAATGTACAGATGAAGCCTCGGTCATGTCTGTACCATGGCGTCCAGCCCCAGGGGAGCTGGATGAGTCAGAGGAAGCCAGAGGGGACAGTGCGATGTGTCACCTTGGTGTGAAGCCGCCATTCCCCGGGCCTTGGCCCCTGCTTCAACAGGATGTCTGCTCCCATATTAAGATGCCCAGGAAGGTGAACTGCTCAGATTGTGCCTCAGACCCACGTCGTCTGCTAGGAAGACTAGACCAGAGCCTGCTCGGGGCAGGACCCCGTGAAGTACACTTGGCAGGGGCTCCCACACTGCCATGTGACCTCCTAAGGGAACCAGTCTCACGAGACTGGCTTCTGGTGTGCCTAGAGTTACTAACTCGGTGTCCTGAAGCGGCGGACCAGCAGGGGACGACCATACTAGCTGCTCTAGAGACCTCCGTAGAGGTAGCGAGCCTCTCAGCACGGCTACGTTTCGGGGCGGTAACTGAGAGAAGCGCTCGCTGGAGACCGCTGCGCCCTGGAACACCGGCAGGGTTGGCAGATTGATCTCCTGAGGGCACTGAGAAGAGACGGGCACCGTGTAATGCGGTGTACACCACTCTTCCCCAGAGGGAGCTGGCCCTCAAAACGTCCTAGGCTTTACGCGTCAGGACGTTATGATGAAGGCTATCCAGCGAAAACAACGGTCCGTAGAACTGCTTTCCTCTAGAAGCCTTCGGCCTGGGAGCGCCACTCTGACTCTAGCGTCTGCGGAATACAAAAGTGACACCCCCGGCACGAGGGGCTGGAACATGGTTGGGACTGCTCCGCCCAGCAGCCCCTGACCGCCTCAACCTCCTCAGAGGAAGAGCGGTACACACGTGTTCTCACATAAGAAATTACATCCCTAGAGCCCCTGCACATCTAACTTCACATAGTCAGATAAATATTAATATATAGTAGTCAACAACCAGACGAGTCAACACGGTCTGGTGTAGAAAAAAAAAACTCACATAAAGATGAAACAATGTAATACACGCGTTGCCTCGGCAGCGTGCATGTTCTATTTTTTTATATATATATATATATATGCTACTCAGTCACACAGACAGCATCAATCTCCTCAGAGAAAGACGAATGCTGCAGCGAGCTCTGCCTCCGAGGACGAAGAAACCACAGCACGGGTTTTCAAGCCTCGAGACCGAGCTCTAGATCTAGTGAACACGGGTGGAGATAGGACGAGCCGTCTCCAACCCGTTTGCCAGATCATGTGCGATTCCCGCTAACGCGGTCGCCGCCGTGCATCAGCCCCAGCGCGACCGCAACCGCAAGATCGCATGCACGGAAACACTCCTCATAGCGTGCCCGCTCCTCATAGCGTGCCCGACGAGAGAGCATGCAGCAGCAGCAGCGAGCTGTCTCAGAGGGCGAAAAAACCGCAGCGCTGGTTTCCAAGCCTCGAGAACAAGCTCTAGATCTAGTAAACACGGATGGAGATAGGACGAGCCGTCTCCAACCCATTCACCAGATCATGTGCGATTCCCGCTATCGTGGTCGCCACCGTGCATCAGCCCCAGCGCGACCGCGCGACCGCAAGATCGCATGCACGGACACACTCCTCGGAGCGTGCCCGGCGCCCTCTCATCGGGGAGAAAGTACCGCAAACGCGGGCTTCCGAACCCCCGAGAGGGGCGCCGGATCTGGTGGCTAAGAAAGAAGTTAGGGACTTGAAAAGACCCGTCTTACATTCCTTCCAGCAGATCCGAAAGCGAATCACGCGAGCACAACCACCGCTCCATTTTTTTCATCGACAAAAGCGGGGCTGGCACCGAGAGAAATGCCAGTGAAAGCTCTTTCCTTAAAGAGAGCCTTCTGAGAGTGAAGCAAAGGCTCGCATCGCAGCCGTCAACTCCCTCGAGAGCTGACACTGCGCGCTTCACTCTCAAGCAGACAACACACGAGCTGCGTGTGTACCTACCTTTTTTTTTTTTTTTGGCAGGGAAAACACACAGCCTGAACGCTGCCTGCTCTCACCCAAAACTTCTCTTGAATGAAGCTTTGACAATGGAGTTTATCAGTGGACAAACGACACTAAATAAGACTCACAAACAGATAGTGACTGACACACACACACAGAGCGCTTGCTGAAGACACAAGGCTGATTTCCGGTTTTGCCGCTCATGCATTATGCTTCCTGGTCTCTGACATTCCCCGCCTATGACGTCTCGCCCTTCCTTTGGACTGATTATACACATTATTCAGAGACGTCACGCTGGACGCGTTCCCCAAACGTTCTCGACGCAGCTCGAGTTCCTGAAGAGGAAACCCTTTGATGGACAGCACTCCCTCATTTTTTATAATCTGGATTCACCAACAATAACGAGGATATAAAACAGATTTCTGTGTTTGCTCACCGGCAGAAACACAAAGCTTTTAAACATGTTTAAATAACTTAATTACTGAAATGAACACATAACATCATAGATACAGTATAACATTTAAGGGGGAAGTCGTGGCCTAGTGGTTAGAGAGTGTGACTCCTAACCCTAAGGTTGTTATTTTGAGTCTTGGGCCGGCAATACCACAACTGAGGTGCCCTTGAGCAAGGCACCGAACCCCCAACTGCTCCCCGGGCGCCGCAGCATAAATGGCTGCCCACTACTCCGGGTGTGTGTTCACAGTGTGTGTGTTCCCTGCTGTGTGTGTGCACTTTGGATGGGTTAAATGCAGAGCACGAATTCTGAGTATGGGTCACCATACTTGGCTGAATGTCATGTCACTTTCACTTTTAAACACATTTAGGCCTAGTTTCACAGACAGGGTTTTGGTAAAGCCAGGATTAGGCCATAGTTCAATTAGGACATTTAAGTATTTTTTAAATAACATTGCCTTAGAAAATAACATTAATCATATGCATCTTGAGACAAAACAATGGCACTGACATATTTTAAGATCAGTCAGTGCAAGTTTCTTTCAGGTAAAACAGCCCAGTCATGCATTTTAGTCTGGGACTATAGGCTTAAGCCTTGTATGTGAAACAGGGGGAACACATGGTTTTCTTGACATGGGGTGTAGGGGGTTTGGACAGAGGTAGTACCTTTGCTGTCTGGCAGCTGCACCCTACCTGGTAGGGTGGATGGGCAACACTGGTCCTCATCCATCTCCTAAATCTCTCACATGTTGGCTCCATGTGCCACACCCCGGTAAACCACCTCAGCTGGTGTGCTAAACCATGTGAGGGGGTGGTGTTCACACTGCACCACTAGGTGGATGAGCTGCTTTTGGCAGCCAACAGCTAAATGGCGGAGGAGATCATGGACTGATCCAATGGCTGGGGGTGGGGGAGAAACCCACAAATCAGAAGTGGAGCAGATGTCTGCATTCACGCACTGCTCTGGCAGCTCCTGCAGCCAAGCTGGTGCCAAATGTACTGCTCTGCATTCCTTTGGACTCCATCGGTAAGGCCAAGAGAAGGATCTCGACGACTGGGCATCCCAGGATCTCCATACATTTTTCTCAGGCTTGGGCCCTGGAGAGGTCACTCCAGTTTAGCTGTTCCAGCGTGAACACAACACGGGAGACAGCAGTTATGAGTTATAAGCCCAGAGCAGATTGGCGTAAGCTCGGGCATGGCGGGTTGTCTCTGATGGTGGGAGGGATCATCATGTACCACTGGTCAGCTAACGCCTGCCTTAAGCTGGGCAGCCCCCATTCAGTAAGGTGCTGACCCGCCACAGTTTTTCTGCTTCAACGGATGCTTGGAGATTAGGGAAACGACCATTAAGCAGACTGCAAAACCTGCACGAGGCAAAATAAGAAGGAAATAAAAATAAACAGCCAGCCCTGCGGCTGGTAAGCTGGAATGTCAGAGCCATATGCCCTGGCCACTTTAATGAACTACACCAGGTTGTCAATGCCAGGAAGACAGCCATTATCAACCGTGAGCTGACATGACTGAACTTTGACATTGCTGCTCTTCAGGAGACCGGGCTCCCTTCCAACGGCAACCTTAGAGAACAGGTCGACACGTTCTTCTGGCAGGTAAAGGAGCCTAAGGAGCCTCGAATACACAGCGTTGGATTTGCAGTGAGGAACTCCATGCTGTCCTCAATTGAGCCGCCTTATGAAGGTACGCCGAGAATCTTTTCTCTCCAACTCTCTACCTCTTCAGGTCCAGTTAACATGCTGAGCATCTATGCTCCTACACTCTGCTCCTCAGAGTCAAAGGACGGATTTTATGAAGAGCTTGAGACCACCATCAAAGAGATCCCTACCACAGAACACAGGATTTAACGATTACAACTCCTGGCCCTGTTGTATTGGCCACTTTGCTATCGGCAAGCTTAACAAAAATGGACAGAGACTGTTAGAGCTTTGTTCGTGACATGACCTGTTAATCTCAAACACGTTCTTCTCAGCCAAACCCTGCCATCGAGTGTCCTGGCGACATTCCAGATCCTGTCACTGGCACCAGCTGGATATTGCCATTACTAGAATACCCCTGCTGAACTGTATTTTTACTATCCCCAGTTACCACAGCACCGACTGTGACACTGACCACTCTCTTGTTGGGAGCAAGGTAGACACAAAGACAATATGGACACGGTCCATGTCACTAGGTAAAATTGCTTATTTCTCTGGATTTAAACCTTCTTTGAAACAATTGGGATATTTTAATTTAAAAAAAATCTTACATATTGTGCCTTTAATATAAACGTGTAATGTTACACAGGAGAGAAAAAATTGCACAGCAGGTTAAACAAATTTTTTTTTTGGCGTAAATGCTATTTATTCTGAAGCAATAGCCTCATCTGTCAGGATCCTGCCCTGACAGTCTTGTCTGTCCTATCTTTGTTTAATGTGTCTGTTCATTTTGTGCCTGAGCACATGGTTGTGTCTTTGTTTATGTTGGCCGTGTGCTCCCCTTGTCCTGCCTCCTTGTTTCTAATCACCACGCCCCCTTGTTTAGTCCTTTGTTTGTCTAATTGTTCACCTGATTCTTGTGTGCTCTGCTCCCTTTATATTGTGCTCATTTCCTTCTGGTCTTTGCTGGTTCGTTTTTGTGTGTGCCTTGTGTACAGTCTCTAGCTTGGATATTTAGTCTTGTTTGAACTCTTTAATCAGTATTTTGCATCTTATTTGGTTCCCTCTTATTTTTTAGTTTTCATTTGTTCCCATGTGTAGTCTAGTTCTAGTCTTTGTAGTTTAGTGTTTTTGTTCTTTAACCTTTTGGGGTTTTTCACACCTTTTTTTTATTTTCTTTCTAGTTTTCAGCAAGATTGCGGTTTTCTTTATTTATTTTGGTTTGTAGTTCTACTTAGTTATTCCTAGCTTTTTCCAATTGTTATCCTTTGGTTTTCAGTTAATTCCAGTTATTTCTAGTATTACTTTTTGTTTTTCCTTTTTTAGTTTTCTTTTCTCCCTAGGCATTGGTTTGGAAGTTTACTTTCATCTGTCAAATTCTTGTCTCCCCTGTTTTGTCTTTGTGTCTGTGTTGGTTCCTGCCCTGCTTCCTGAATCCTCCCTGGTCGCTGGTTCTTCTGACCTGACAGACATTGTGGCGCTACAAGGGGTTTCTTCAACTGGGTCAGGCCCTTCCTACTTGAGTCGCTACAAGGTCTCCTTTTGCCACAGAGTCTGGAGCCATCTCCTTCTGATCAGCCTGTTCTCCTGTCGTGTGCCCTGCCCTTTTGTGGACTGTCTTAGTGCATCATCTGTTTTTCACGCTTGTTAATAAACCGTTTCCCCTGTTAATTCTGCATCTGGGTCCTCCCTTGCCAAACCCTGACATCATCAGTGCTCTATCAGGACTTACTTTAATCAGAATATTTGTGATGTTTGCCTTAAATTTATTTCTAGGACATTTTTTTTTTACTTTTTGAAGTGCAATATTTTCCTTAACTAATTAAATATAAATGTCATCTTTTACATCAAATTTTTACATTTTATCAATAGTCAAGTGGACCAGCTTTAATGTCTGGCCCTACTATTGCCTATGTCTCATCATCTAAACTGTTCTACCATGAGGGTGATGGCCTAAAACATAATTCATTACATTTTTTTTTATATAGCACTTTTCTAGGCACTCAAAGCGCTTTACATTGTCAGGGGGTATCTCCTCATCCACCACCAGTGTGTAGCATCCACCTGGATGATGCGACGGCAGCAATAGTGTGCCAGAACACCCACCGCACACCAGCTTTCTGGTGGAGAGGAGACAGAGTGATGAAGCCAATCAGTAGATATGGGCATCGTTAGGAGGCCATGATGGTCAGAGGCTAATGGGCAAATCTTTTCGAAAGATATCCTGGGATTTTTAATGACCACAGAGAGTCAGGACCTCGGTTTAACGTCTCATCCGAAGGACGTTAAAACATGTACAGTATTCATCCCCACAATAACTAGACATTCATTAGATATTCAGAACAATAATAAGATTGCTCTGATAAATTATTAAATGTTCTAGAAGCTCAAACCACGCCTCCTTCTGGTACTCTTTCTAATGCCCAGGGTAATTTTCCATGCAAAAGTTGCACTTCCTGTATACATTACCTTAAACTCCAATCTTTCACACATCCGCACACACGTAAGATATATAAAATCAAGCACTTGATTACATGTAAATCTACTCACGTGGTGTACATTTTGATCTGCCCTTGCCCATTGTTGTATGTAGGCAAAACTATCAGGGCTTTACGAACGAGAATTTTGGAACATTTGAGTGCAATCAGGAGATGTGATGCAACTTCGTCTGTTTCCCAACATTTTCAACTAGCTAAGCATGCAATTTCTGACCTGAAATTTCTGGGCATCGAAAGAGTCTTGCCTAAAAGGAGAGGTGGTGATGTAGATAAAAAACTGCTACAGAGAGAATCTTTTTGTATTTTTGAACTCAACAGCCTTTTCCCGAAAGGGATGAATGAAGAGATAAACTATTCATGTTTTCTGTAAATGCCTTTATTCTTTTTTAGAGATAAATATTGTTAACTTTTCTATCAAAAGAATTGTGCTTCTATTTGTTCTCTGAGTCTGGGCTGTAGCCCCCCCCTTTGCACCTGTTACTTTCCTGATTATCTATCGGGTACTAATTGACTGCATGTCTGTTGTTGATTCATTATGAGCATTGAGAATAGCTGGATGGCTGAAATGTCTACTCTTGCTCTAATAAAATGATTGATTCTTTTTGTTAAAGACTTTGTCTAGTTTTTCAGAGTGCGAACCATCAACAGTCTCTTCTACATTTTACTGGTTTTCACGCACCTGGACTTACAACCAGCCTTCATCTGAGCGCAACAATATTCCCTTTGAAAGTTATATTACATGTTTTTACCAAAAATTTGACCAAAGAAGCACATGAAACTTGCTTTTTATTAGAATTAATTTATATTTAATTAATAATTAATAATTTTGTAACATTGTAAAACGAAAAAGAGTAATCAGTTTCATAGATGTCTAGAGTTAACATTTCTAATCGCATATATTACTGATCTGTTGAAAAAGTTTTTTTTATGTCATCCAACAAACAATTTCACTTTTGATAAACAATGCTGATTTGTGCATGTAATGAGGAAGCAGTTTTTGAAAAACATGCCTTGTTTTATTCATCAAAATATATGAATAATCATATTTTTCCTGCTCAATAATGATCAAAATCTACATTAGAAAATACCGATACATAAATAACAGAATACTGAGGACAGATGTTTATTTTTCATTAAGAGTTTAATGACAGAACATTTATCAGAGAGGAGTCTGTGTTCAATATTTTAAAAGTAATAATTATCTTAACACTTTTCTTAAACCAAGGGTACAACAGAGCATAGAGAAGTGGATTGATGGAGGAATTAAGGTAAAAGAGAACCAAAACACTGTTGATAAGATTAGAAAATGAGTCATTTTTTAAGAAATTTGTTAAAGAGAAAATATAATACGGCAGTAAACACAGGAGAAACACGAAGACCAGAATCCCGAGTGCTAATGCAGCTTTTAGCTCTGATTTGTCACTGACTCTGTTTTTGGAGGACTCTGTTCTGTTGTGAATTTGAAGAGCTCTTATAGCAGTTGCATGTCTCTTAGCAATGACAAAAACATGCGTGTATAATATTATAATAAGTGTACAAGGCATAAGAAACACAACTATGAGGTCAACGAGGGATGAAACCTCATCTACGATATAAATACATTCTCCTGGACACATGACATCAGTGAAGTTATTAACGTAAAGAAGAGTAAAGTTATAAAGGAGTGAAAACAGCCAGTTAAATAGAGTTGCTATGCAGGTGACAGTGGGTGAGATCTTCTCAGAGTAAAGAAAAGGAGAACTCAAAGCCAAAAACCGATCAACTGCTATCAGAGCCACAGTATGAACAGACACGGTTGGTGCCTGAAAAGTCACAAAACTGAAAACTGAACACATCACTGGGCCAGAAATCCAACAAGATTCAATGAGCCAAGATAAGTGAAATGGCATCACAAAAACTCCCACCAGAAGATCAGACACAGCCAAAGAGAGGATGAGGATGTTCGCAGGTGTGTGGAGCTGCTTGAAGTGACTAACAGAGATGATGACCAGCAGGTTTCCACACACGGTTAGAAGAGACACAGCTGCTGCAGCCACATACAGAATCACATAGACAGAAAAAGAAACAGATCTCTCTGGACACAAATATTCCTGACAGACATCGCTTTGGTTCATTGCTGTAAGATTCATGTGTGAAGTACTGTGGAGAAACATCAAGTCTTCCTTCTTGAATTGTTTAGAACAAAGCAACAATGAATTTGAATCTATTAGTTGTATGTCCACCAGAGTGAGTCCAATCCCATTCGTTCCTCAGTGTAAAGGGTTTGCATTGTTCCCAGTGAGCAGGAAGACACCAACTTTGGCAAACAATACATTTTACAATTTTTTTTATATACGCAAATGTCTCCTCCCCTCGACAATAAATGTTTAATAATGTGCTTCTGCTGGGAGTTCATGTTAATTACATCTTCATCTTTGCTCATAATTACAAATTTTTTTTTCATTCTTTCATCATTATATTTCAATTACAAACTCAATACACAAGTGTTGTTTTCAAAACAAACAAACAAAACAAAAAAATGAATGTACTTTACATAATGTTTTCCACAATGTTCACTTGCCATATTTGCGATAGTAAATTTAGCACTTTTATCTAAAGTAGAAGTAATTCAACATTATTTACATAATTTACATTTCAAACTGCTATAAATCATGGTGGAAAAAACTAAAGCTTTTCAAATATAAAATTTTAAAGAAAGAAGATAAATTACTGCCTAAACAAAAAATTAATTAGGCATCCCTTTAGCAAGAACTTTACATTTGTTTCTCATTTTCAGCACTGTGTGTGAGCAGGTCAAAGGTGAACAGACTGTCATTAGAGCGGAGCTTAACATGCAACTCCACATTAGACATTGTCTCCCTCTAGTGGTTATTCCCTGTCACAACGTGTCAGCTGGTAAACCTAATTCCTCTTCAAGAACTCGAGCTGCATCGAGAAAGCTTTGGGGAACGTCTCCAGCATGACGTCTCTGAATAACATGTGTAATCAGTCCAATGGATGGCCGAGACATCATAGGCGGGTGGCATCAGAGACCAGGAAGCATAAAAGCACGAGCATTCACTCTCAGAAGGCTGTCTTTGAGGAGTGAGCCTTCATTGCCGTTTCTCGTGGTGCCAGCCCCGCTTTCGCCGAGGCGGAGCGGTGGTTGTGCCCGCAGGTTTCGCTTTCGGATCCGCTGGAAGGAATGTAGACGGTCCCTATCTTCTTCCTTAACCACCAGATCCAGTTTGGAAGCCCGTTTGCGGATTGATGTGGAAGGCGTCGATGAGCTCGCCAGTTGCACAAGTATCAGTTGCACAAGCACCAGTTACAAAAGCATATTATGCCTAATATTATAATAAGCAGCATTAATGAGGAGTGGAGCTCGTGCAGTCGGCTCTCAGGGAGCTGATTGTGCTTTTCTGGCATTTAAGCACTCCACTCTTGCCGGGCACGCTTCGAGGAGTGTGTCTGTGCATGTGATCTTGCAGTTGCGGTCGCGCTGCTGCTGAGGCTAAGGCCTAGGACTTTTTGAGGGCCATCTCCCTCTGGGGAAGAGCGGTGTACACTGCATTAGATGGTGCCTGTCTCTCCTCAGTGCCCTCAGGAGATCGATCTGCCAACCTTGACAGTGTTCCAGGGTTCAGCGGTCTCCACAGAGGTCTCTAGAACAGCTAGTATGGTCATTTTGTGCTGGTCCGCTGCTTCTGGGCACAGAGCTAGTGGCTCTAGGTGTACCAGAGGCCAGTCTCGTGAGACTGGTTCACTTAGGAGGTCACATGGTGGTGTAGGAGCCCCTGCCAATTGTGCTTCATGGGGCCCTGCCCCAAGCAGGCTCTGGTCTAGTCTTCCTAGCAGACGACGTGGGTCTGAGGACCGTCGTTTTTATAAGACTTCAGATACAAGTGTCCTGATGCTGTGGCTTAGGACCTCGGAGGGCAGGCCCCTCTGGGGAAGAGCGGTGTACACCGCATTACACATTATTCCATTAGTAGACTATTTGCAAGCGTGAAAACTACTGCCAGATGTGTCTCAGTGGGTCCTGCATACTGTAGTGAGAAGCCACACAATCCAGTTCTGGTGGGCCCCAAGCAGGCTTTGGTAATGGAACAGAAGTAGACTCTCTCTGAGGACGGAGGCCATCAAGGTGGTTCCTCCTTGGGTTGCAGAGTCCTGGTCCTACAGCCGGTACTTCACTGTTCCAGGGAAGGATGAGGTGTTGTGTCCTTTTTTAGATCTGTGTTTTTTTAACTACTCAGTTAGGGGACTGAAGTTCAGCACACTTGCAAAGGCCAACTCCAAGGATTGGTATGCCACGATCTCTTAAAAAGATGCACTTATCTCCATCCTTCTTCATTGGAAGTTCCTGACGTTTGCTTTTGGGGGCAAAAGCCTACCAATACGGATCTTCCTCAGACCTTGCACTCTCACCCCACACTTTCACGACTCAACCACATTGACGATTGGTTGATATTAGCTCAATCAGAGCAGATGACGGTTTGGCATCGAGGTGTCATTCTCGCTCAAATGAAAGAGCTTGGGTTAAGACTTAATGCCAAGAAAAGTGTGCATTTCACCCTCTCTGCGATCTGTGGAGTGGCCACCATCCAACATGGCATATCATCTGCCCGAGGATGCTGGCCATGCTTTGAACACTACATTACTTTCTCCCAGACTTAAGAGGTCACCATGTGTTGCTGCGAACCGACAAAATACCAGTGGTCTCTTACATCAACCACCAAGTTGTTCTGCACTCATGCCATTTATACAAACTAGTGTACCAGATCCTTGTGTGGTCCCAGGGTGAACTCCTCTAACTGAGAGCAGTCCACATTCCTGGGCATCTTAATATGGGAGCAGACATCCTGTCGAGGCAGGGGTCGAGGCCTGGGGAATGGCGGCTTCACACCGAGGTGATGAAGCAGAGTTGGAGAGGTTGGCCAGACTGTTTGCAAGTCTGGCCAACAGATCTGGTGGATCTGTTTGCAACTCAAGACACATTGCACTGTCCCCTCTGGCTTCCTCTGACTCATTCAGCTCCACTTGGGCTGGACGCCATGCTACAGACGTGGCTGAGGCTTCGTCTGTACATGTTACTGAACTCTTAGCTTCCGGTCTCTCAACCAAGGTTGTTAAGACCGTTCTCCAATCCAGAGCTCCCTCAATGAGGAATCTTTATGCCTTGAAGTGGAAGCTTTTCACTTCTTGGTGCGGAGACTGCCAGTTCGACCCAGTTAACTGCCCAGTTGGTACAGTGCTGGAGTTCATGCAGGCCCTTCTCTCAGTCAGTGGGCAGAAACCCTCTGGTTACATTTTTCCTCCATGCTGCACTGAGGCTGAGGCCTCTGGCCAGAAGAAGCTTATGCTAAGCGGTGATCAGGATGCTATCCTAAGCCTCGAGTCCTCTGATCTCCCCTCTCTTGGGGGTCAAGACCCACTCCTTCTGAAGTTTAGCCATTGGACGGGTTGCCCCCGATTACTGTCAGGGTCCTTTCTCCTTCTCTTGCTTTAGCTGTGCTCTTCCACACTAGGCAGAGATTTGAAATTCTGATGGCGTGGGCATTCTCATTCCCCAAAGCGTTCTCGATGCAGCTCTATTTCCTGAAGAAGAACGTCTAAGGTTATGTATGTAACCCTGGTTCCTCAAAGGAATGAGCGTGCGTTGCAGTGCCACACTTCCGGCATCGCTGGCCAGAGCTTGCTTCATCCTTTGAGGCTGGTTGCCGGTCACCCGTCTATGATGTCTCGCCCATCCATTGGACTGATTACAAAGGTTATTCAGAGATGTCACGCTGGAGGCGTTCCCCAAAGCGTTCTTGATGCAATGTCTCGTTCCTTCGAGGAACCAGGGTTACATACGTAACCTTAAGACTTTATTCCCTTTTTAGGTCATATAAAATTTGTACACAACAATATCATAGAGATAGACAAATGGCACCTGCTGGATATTTTCATTACCAGAAGGCCCCTGCTGAACTTTATTTTTACTACCCGCAGTTACCACAGCACCGACTGTTCAATTCAATTGAATTCAAGTTTATTTGTATAGCACTTTTTACGATACAAACATTGCAAAGTAACTTTACAGGAAATTAAGTTTCTACAATATTTAGTAGTAGCTTGAAAGTGGTGACTGAATAGGAGAAAATTATTGGTCATCCAATCTTTTTACATTTTTATCACACTCTGTTAGCTTAAATAATTTAGAAGTTTCATCTGGTCTCGTTGAGATATATAGTTGAGTATCATCAGCATAACAGTGAAAACTAATCCCATATTTTCAAAAAATATCACCAAGGGGCAACTGTTACAAGTAAGGGGTGTATGCTAAACGAAAGACAAAGAGCTTGAGGAGGATCGGGATCAAACGAGGAGTTTACTGCAGATAGAAGGAGAATACAGACAATATACTACACTCACAATACAATATCTCGTTAACATACAAATAACAGCTTTAACATAGACAATCACGGACGAGGAGGAACTGAACAGACCGGGTATTTAAACACACAGGAGGTAATGAGGGAACTGGAGACAGGTGGGGAATAATCAATTAACCAAAACAAGAAAAGGAAGGTGACCAAATAAGGGAACAGAAATCCATGAACGTAACAGTTCGCCCCCTCCCGGAAAGGTGCCTCCTCGCACCGCAAGAGGAATACCAGCGGAGGGAGGGTGGGGGTTCTGGAGGCGGGCAAGGAGCAGGCAAGGAGCAGGTGAAGAGGGAGCAAGGAGGATGGAACCAGGGCGGAGTGGATGGAGGGAGGAGCCAGGGAGGAGCCCAGAGCAGGAGGAGCCAGATGGTCCTCCAGTGACCAGCCAGGACGGAGATCCACGGTGGAGTCGACGGTGGGAGGAGTCATGGTGGAGAATGAGCCGATGACACCAGGGGGCCGACAGGCGGAGACTGCACCGGAGGGTGAGGAGCCCAAGATAGAGCAGCGCAGCCGCAGAGCCAGGGTGACGTCGAGGATCCGGAGGGCTAAGGTGGAGCAGAAGGCTCAGGCGACCAAGGCGGAAGCGGGGTCCTGGAAGACCGCATTTTTCTCCAGCACCCACTCCACGAAAGTGGCGAAATCCTCTCGGGGACTGTTCGCTGGTAGGCGTGCCTTACACCGCTCGCTCAGGCCGGTGTAGAAGAAGTTAGAGAGCGAGCGGTCGGGGAAGTGGGTAAGACATGCCAGATCTAGAAAGTCCCTGGTATGGTCCTCCAGCGAACGGTCCAGTTGCTCCAGGCAGGAGCAGGAGACGAACTGCTGGAATGGCCATACCGGGAGAGGGAGAAAAAAATAAATAAATCAAAAGAAAGAAAAAACGCCACTAAATAAACTATTTTGTTTTGGTCCGTGATTCTGTTACAAGTAAGGGGTGTATGCTAAACGAAAGATAAAGAGCTTGAGGAGGATTGGGATCAAACGAGGAATTTACTGATGATAGAAGGAGAATACAGACAATATACTACACTCACAATACAATATCTCGTTAACATACAAATAACAGCTTTAACATAGACAATCACTGACAAGGAGGAACTGAACAGACCGGGTATTTAAACACACAGGAGGTAATGAGGGAACTGGAGACAGGTGGGGAATAATCAATTAACCAAAACAAGAAAAGGAAGGTGACCAAATAAGGGAACAGAAATCCATGAACGCAACAGCAACATGTATATTGAAAATAGAAGAGGACCTAGGACAGATCCTTGTGGGACTCCATATTTTACTGGTGATAAATGAGATGACTCCCAATTTAAATAAACAAAATGGTAGCGATCGGACAGATAGGATCTAAACCATCTTAGAACCTGCTCTTGAATACATGTATAGTTTTGTAATCAATCTATGAGTATGTCATGATCTATGGTGTCGAACGCAGCACTAAGATCAAGTAAAACTAGCAATAAGATGCAGCCTTGATCTAACGCAAGAAGCAAGCCTTTAATAATTAACAAAGGGCAGTTTCTGTGCTATGGTGGGGCCTGAAACCTCACTGAAATTCTTCATACTTTCTTCAGATCATTCTTCAGATCATTTTTTTTGCAGGAAGGAGCTCAATTGAGTAGACACAACTTTTTCAAAATATTTAGACATAAATGGAAGATTTGAAATGGGACTGTGACACTGACCACTCTCTTGTTGGGAGCAAGGTAGACACAAAGACAATATGGACACGGTCCGTGTCACTAGTTAAAATTGCTTATTTCTCTGGATTTAAACATTCTTCAAAACATTGGGATATTTTACTTAAAAAAATCGTACATATTGTGCCTTTAATATAAACATCAAATGTTACACAGGAGAGAAAAGATTGCAGAGCAGGTAAAACAATTATTGTATTTTTTTGGGGCTTAAATGCTATTTTTATTTTGAAGCAATAGCCTCATGAAAGTGAAAGTTGTGACATTTGCCAAGTATGGTTACCCATACTCGGAATTGGTGCTCTGCATTTAATCCATCCAAGTGCACACACACAGCAGTGAGAAATCAAAAGTGAAATCAGTGCTCTATCAGGTCTTACTTTAATCAGAATATTTGTGATGTTTGCCTTAAATTTAATTCTAGGACATTTTTTTTTTTACTTTTTGAAGGACAACTAATTAAATATACATGTCATAATTTACATCAAATTTTTACATTTTATCAAGAGTCAAGTGGACAAGCTTTCAAGGACAAGGGCGTTCGGCCCTGCTATGGCCTATGTCTCATCATCTTAACTGTTCTACCATGAGGATGATGGCTTAAAAAATTGACCAAAGAAACATATGAAACTCGCCTTTTATTAGAATTAATTTCTATTTAATTACTAATTTTGTAATATTCTAAAAAGAAAAAGAGTGATCAGTTTTACAGATATCTAGACTTAACATTTTGAATCAAATTTATGGATATATTACTGATCTGTTGAAAAAGTTTTTTTTTTCATGTCATCCAACAAACATTTTTACTTTTGATAAACAATGCTGATTTGAGCATGTAATGATGAAGCGGTTTTTGAATAACATGTCTGGTTTTATTCAACAAAAATATAAATAATTATATTTTTACTGCACAATAATGATCAAAATTAACATTAGAAAATACTAAAACATAGACACTAGAAAACTGAGAACAGTTGTTTTTTTTTCATTAAGAGTTTAATGACAGGACATTCATCAGAGAGGAGTCTGTGTTCAATACTCTTAAAGTAAGAATTATCTTAACACTTTTCTTAAACCAAGGGTACAACAGAGCGTAGAGAAGTGGATTGATGGAAGAATTAAGGTAAGCGAGAACCAAAGCACTGTTGATAACATTAGAAAATGAGTAATCTTTTAAGAAATTTGTTAAAGATAAAATATAAAATGGCAGTAAACACAGGAGAAACACAAAGACCAGAATCCCGAGTGCTAATGCGGCTTTTCGCTCTGATTTGTCACTGACTCTGTTTTTGGAGGATTCTCTTCTGTTGTGAATCTGAAGAGATCTTATAGCAGTCGCATGTTTTTTAGCAATGACAAAAACATGAGTGTATAATATTATAATGAGTGTACAAGGCATTAGAAATACAACTATGAGGTCAACGAGGGATGAAACCTTGTCTATGATATTAAGACATTCTCCTGGACACATGACACCAGTGAAGCTATTAACGTAAAGAAGAGTAAAGTTATAAAGGAGTGAAAACAACCAGTTAAATAGAGTCGCTATGCAGGTGACAGTGGGTGAGATCTTTTCAGAGTAAAGAAAAGGAGAGCTTAAAGCCAAAAACCGATCAACTGCTATTAGAGCCACAGTGTGAATAGACACGGTTGGTGCCTGAAAATTAAAAAAACTGAAAACTGAACACATCACTGGGCCAGAAATCCAACATGATTCAATGAGCCAAGATAAGTGAAATGGCATCACAAAAACTCCCACCAGAAGATCGGACACAGCCAAAGAGAGGATGAGGATGTTGGCAGGTGTGTGGAGCTGCTTGAAGTGACTAACAGAGATGATGACCAGCAGGTTTCCACACACGGTTAGAAGAGACACAGCTGCCGCAGCCGCATACAGAATCACATAAACAGAAAAAGAAACAGATCTCTCTGGACACAAATATTCCTGACAGACATTGCTTTGGTTCACTGCTGTAAGATTCATGTGTGAAGTACTCTGGAGAGACATCAAGTTTGCCTTCTTGAATTGTATAGAACAAAGCAACAATGAATTTGAATCTATTAGTTGTATGTCCAACAGAGTGAGTCCAGTCCCATTCGGTCCTCAGTGTAAAGGGTTTGCATTGTTCCCAGTGAGCAGGATGACACCAGCTTCAGCAAACAATACATTTCACAATTGTTTTATACGTAAATGTCTCCTCCCCTGAATAATAAATGTTTAATAATGTGCTTCTGCTGGGAGTTCATGTTAATTACATCTTCATCTTTGCACATGATCACTAAATATTTTTTCATTCTTTTATCATTATATTTTCAGTTTCAAACTCAATACACAAGTGTTCTGTTTTCACTTTTAAACGAAAAACAAACAAACAAAACAAAAACATCGATATACGTTCCATAATTTCTTCCAGTGTTCACTTGTCAAATTTGCGATACTAAATTTGGCAGTTCTCTTACGAGAGTTCTCTCGTACTGAGTCTTTTAGCTAAGAAGCTACGGGAAAAGTCTCTTTTCACGAAATACTGAAGCAAAAAGTTATCCTTAATTTTGAATTATTGTAAAGCGCATTTGCAGCAGCACACAGCCATAGGCGAGACGGCTTGCTCGCTCATTGACTGCTCTGTGGCAGCTGCACAGCCTATCGAGCGCAGGCTGATGCTTCGCGCCCTTTATGCCACTTCCCACCGAAACGGGTGTGGCCCAACCCTATAAAAGGAGCTCAAAAAGGCTGACTCACCTGATTTTTCATCTCTTCAGCGAAGCTCACGCATCGTTGGATCACGAAGAAGCAAGCGCCGTCAGATAGCATCTCAGTGGGACGAGCTATTCTGCGCGTTCCGGCGCCCATATCCTTTCAATTCTATTATATCCAACTGTTCTTTTCAACTGTTCAACTGTGCTAGCTTCGGGCAGTGAGGGCTGGGCGAGCTCCGAGGATCTTGCGCCTTCTGCTCAGAAGCCCAGCAAACGAGCTGACATCGAGAAGGAGCCGAGGCGAGTGCTCACACTGGCCGCGACGAGTCTCGGCCTCCAGTGGTCTGCACCAGCGCCCCCTCTCGTTCCCGGCTGGATGGTAGTTTCCTTTCGGATGAGCGTACTTCTCAAAGCCCGCCTCATTTCTTCCTGAGCTTCACGAAGAGGTGGCAAAGGCTTGGAACGCTCCATATTCAGCGCAAACTCGTTCGTCCGTCTCACTAGCATTCTCCGCACTGGATGATGCTAAAAACAGGAACTACCAGTCACTTCCGCCGGTGGAACAGGCGAAAGCGACGCACCTTTGCCCGCCCTCTGCTGGACGGCGGACGAAAGTGGTGTTGCCATCTAAAGCCTGCCGCATGAGGTCATCTCTGCTCGCGCGAATCTTTTCTGCTGCTGAGCAGGCTGCGTCTACACTACACACGATGGCTGCAGATATTCCAGGGTGATCTCCTCTGTAAACTGGACGAGATGGGACCTGAGGCTATCTGTCTCGCGGATTCGAGGAGTGCTTCACTACTAAATCCGCTGCACAAGCCATGGGACGAGTTATGGCTTCCGCTACGGTGGCTGAGAGGCATCTAGGGCTGACGCTCTCAGACATGGCAAGCGCTCCGGTTCTGCAGCGAGTCGTGCTAGACCGGCATCGCAAAGCTCTCAGCCACACCCCCCGCCTCCTGCTGCTTCATCGAAGCGCCGGTGTACGAGTTCCGCTGTGGCCGAGCTCTCACCCAAGCCCGCCGCTGTCTCAGTTCCAGGAATTGTGACTGTCTCAGCGTTTTCTGCAACGCGCAAGCCTGCACAGTTGCCCGCTTGCCTGCACACAAAAGCCGTTATCACAACAGCTTCAGCAACGCAGCTCGAGACCCCGTTCTTGCTCTACCGGCTGTCGCCCCGCGCCGCGGGGACCTCAGCAGAGGATTACGGTGAGGCCGGAAGCCCCGAAGCCATCCTAGGAAAGCGCCGGTGTACGAGTCACCGCGGCCGTACTCTCACCCGAGCGCCGCTGTTTCAGTTCCAGGGATTGTGACTGTTTCAGCATCTTTTGCAATGCGCAAGCCTGTACGGTTGCCCGCTTGCCTGCACACAAAAAACGTTATCACGGCTACCCAGATATTTCCCGAAAAAGGTGTCATTTCTGGTGTCCCGGCCACGGCCGATGGTGCTATAAATGTAGTGACGATGCCCACTGCTCAGTGCCCATCTCCACATATAAGCACAGCCCTTCACACAGGGCTCGCGCCCATAAAAGCGACTCAAGTCGATCACGCGCACTGCATAGTAAACGTGCCCACTCCTCAGTGCCCACAAACACTATATCACACGCGTCATGTGGTTTCTGTAAAAACGAAACCCGTGCACGTTCGTTCTGCCCAGGCAGACAGCGAGTCTAAAGCAGTAAATGTGCACGCTTACAGCCCACAATTACTCACAGTCAGCACGAGTCCCACGGGACCTGCTCAGCCCTCCCTCACTCGGTTAAGCACCGTGGGGGGTGGGGGGGTGGGGGGGGGGGGTCGAGGACAAGCGATCTGCCCGCTGTGATCAGCGCGCTCCTGCCTCAAATGTCACAGGCTTGACGCCCATGTTAGAGCACATCGAAGCGCTGCCGGTGCCCGGCCAACAGAGCGCGCTTCGCATCCAACCCCTAGCCATTCATGCAGACGCATGGTCAGCTCTTCCAGGGGTTTCGGATTGGGTGCTAGACATTTTAAAGGGAGGCTACTCGCTACTGTTTTTTTCGGCGCCCTCCGCGCTTTTTAGTGCGCGTCTAAACTTCGGTCAAAACAGAAGTAGCACACTTTCTTCGAGCTGAAATATCAAAACTGTTGAGCAGAGGGGCTGTGGAGCCTGTATCTCAAGCTCAAAGTGAGGGGGGGCTGTACAGCAGATACTTTCTAGTGCCCAAGAAAGATCTAAGATGCCCATACTGGATCTAAGACAGCTGAACAAAGCATTGGCGAAACGCAGTTTCAAAATGCTTACAACCAGGAAACTCCTCGCGCATATTCGCAGAGGAGACTGTTTCATGTCAATAGATCTGAAGGGCGCGTATCTTCAAATACAGATAGCGTCACGTCACAGGCGATACTTGAGATTCGCCTTCGAGGGCCAGGCATACCAGTTTACAGTCCTGCCGTTCGGCTTGTCCGTGGCTCCTCGTACGTTTACTATTTGGATGGCTGGCTGATTCTGGCTCAATCACGAGCGGAGCTCGTGGAACACGGGGCCATTTTACTCGATCACCTCGAGAAACTCGGTCTCAGTGTCAACTTGACGAAGAGTTCGCTGAACCCCAGTTAGACGAGACTTTTTTTGGGTATAGCTCTGGACTCACGTCAGAGAATTTCAGAAGATGCTGGGTCTCATGGCCTCAGCATCTCCAGTTCTTCGGTTGGGCCTGCTCCGCATGTGCCCCCTGCAGTTCTGGCTGAGAGCACGGGTATCTGGTCGGCTGCGTCTCAGGGTCAATCAGAGCTGCGTTACAGCCCTGAAACCCTGGACAGCGAACGACTGGTAACAATCAGGTGTAAGCCTGGGGACTTCCTCGAAAGTGAAGATGGTGTCGACGGACCGTCTTTTGGCCTGTGGTCAGAACGGGAAAAACTCCAACATATCAACTGTCTGGAAATGCTGGCAGTGGAGAAAGTGCTGACGCTTTTTTTTGTCCCCGAATCAAGGGACACCACGTCTTAGTCCGTTCGGACAACATGTCTGTGGTGTCCTACATAATTCGCCAGGGCGGTCTCGGGTCCCGAAACCTGTTAAGGTTGGCGGAACGCCTCCTGGTTTGGGCTCAGCGCAACTTGCGCTCGCTGAGGGCAGTTCATGTGCCTGGGCTACAGAATCTGGGTCCAGACAGGCTGTCCAGAAACAACATTCCCACGGGCGAATAGTCTCTACACCCGCAAACAGTCCGGCTGTTGTGGGAGAGATTTGGCAGGGTGGAGGTGGACCTCTTCGCGTCCCACGAAAACGCTCACTGCCCCGCGTTCTTTTCCAAGAACGAAAGCGCGCTGTCATGGAGATGGCCGTGCTGCCCGCTTTACGCTTTTCCCCCCGTCTCCCTCCTTCCGCAGGTGATAGAACGGGTGAGAGAAATGGGATGTTCAATACTGCTTGTAGCACCATTTTGGAAGAACCAACCATGGTTCCCAGATTTGATGCAGTTAGCAGACACTGCCAGTGGCCGTGGCCAGTGCCGTTGAGGAGGGATCTCCTCTCGCAGGCCGGGGGCTCGATTTAGCACCGTCAACCGGAGTTGTGGTCCCTCCATGTGTGGGCGCTCAACGGTTACCCGCTGATCTCTCAGTGGGAGTGCTAAATACCATCACTCAGGCTAGAGCTCCGTCGACACGACGGCTGTATACCTCGAGGTGGTCGGTGTTCTCCAGCTGGTGCACAGCTCGGGGATGTTCACCCCTTAGTTGTGAGATGACGGAGGTTCTCTCCTTCTTACAGGAGCTGTTGGATAAGGGCAGAGCCCCATCCACGCTCAAAGTTTATGTGGCGGCTATCGCAGCGTTTTCTGAGACAGCGCTCGGTCAGTCAATGGGAAGGAACGATTTGGTCATCCGCTTCCTTAGAGGAGCTAGGAAGCTGAATCCTCCCAGACCTCCGTCAGTCCCTGTTTGGGACCTCACGACGGTTTTTGGAGGCCATGAAGGGTTCCCCTTTCGAGCCTATCCAAACAATTAGCCTCCAGCATCTGTCGTTCAAGACAGTGTTCTTGTTGGCTCTCGCTTCAGTGAAGCGTTTGGGTGACCTGCACATGCTCTCTGTGTTTGTGAGTCTTATTTAGTGTAATTTGTCCACTGATAAGCTCCATTCCATTCGTTCCATTTGTCAAAGCTTCAATCAAGAGAAGTTTTGGACAAGAGCAGGCAGCGTTCAGGCTGTGTGTTTTCCCTGCCAGCAAATAAAAAAGGGACACACGCAGTTGTGTGTTGTCTGCTTGAGAGTGAAGTGCGCAGAATCAGCTCTCGAGTTGACAGCTGCAATGCGAGCATTTTTCTTTCACTCTCAGAAAGCTCTCTTTAAGGAGTGAGTGAGTGAGTGAGTGAAGTGACATTCAGCCAAGTATGGTGACCCATACTCAGAATTTGTGCTCTGCATTTAACCCATCCGAAATGCACACACACAGAGCAGTGAACACACACACTGTGAGCACACACCCGGAGCAGTGGGCAGCCATTTATGCTGCGGCGCCCGGGGAGCAGTTGGGGGTTCGATGCCTTGCTCAAGGGCACCTAAGTCGTGGTATTGAAGGTGGAGAGAGAACTGTACATGCACTCCCCCCACCCACAATTCCTGCCGGCCTGGGACTCGAACTCACAACCTTTCGATTGGGTGTCCGACTCTCTAACCATTAGGCCACGACTTCCCTAAAGAGTGAGCCTTCACTGTCGTTTCTTGTGGTGCCAGCCCTGCTTTCGGCGAGGCGAAGTGGTGGTTGTGCTTGCGGGTTTCGCTTTCAGATCTGCTGGAAGGAATGTAGACGGACAAGTCCCTATCTTCTTCCTTAACCACCAGATCCAGCGCCCGCTCTCGGGGGTTTGGAAGCCCGCGTTTGTGGTTCTTTCTCCATGGTGAGAGGGATGTGGAAGGTGTCGATGAGCTCGTCAGTTGCACAAGCACCAGTTACACAAGCATATTATGCCTAATATTATAATGAGCAGCATTAATGAGGAGTGGCTCTTTGGGGGCTGATTGTGCTTTTCTCCCTGTAAAGCGCTCCACTCTTGCCGGGCACATTCCGAGGAGTGTGTCGTGCATGTGATATTGCGATCGTGGGAATCGCACATGATCTGGCGAACAGGTTGGAGACATCTAGTCCTATCTCCACCCGTGTTCCCTAGATGTAGAGCTCGTTCTCGATGCTTGGAAGCCCGTGCTGCGGTTTCTTCGCCCTATGAGGCAGAGCTCACTGCAGCATTCATCTTTCTCTGAGGAGATTGATGTTTGTGTGACTGAGTGGCAAAAAAAAAAGACATGCGTGCTGTCGAGGCAACGTGTGTATTACATTGTTTCGTTTTGATTTGAGTTTTTCTACACCAGACCGTGTTGACTCGTCTGGTTGTTGACTAAGTTTTATTCTGAGGAATAAAATGACATATTTATTTGACTATGTGAAGTTAGATGTATAGGGGCTCTTGGGATGTAATTTCTTGTGTGAGAACACGTGTTTACCTCACTTCCTCTGAGGAGGTTGAAGCAGTCAGGGGCTGCTGGGCGGAGGAGTCCAAAATGTATTGTGTTCCAGCCCCTCAAGCTGGGGGTGTCACATTTTGTACACCGCAGACGCTAGAGTCAGAGTAGTGCTCCCAGGCCGAAGGCTTCTAGTGGAAAGCAGTTCTGCGGACACCGTTTTCGCTGGATAGCCTTCGTCGCCCAAGGCCTAGGACTTTTTGAGGGCCAGCTCCCTCTGGGGAAGAGCGGTGTACACCGCATTACACGGTGCCCATCTCTCCTCATTGCCCTCAGGAGATCCATCTGCCAACCCTGTCGGTGTTCCAGGGCGCAGTGGTCTCTCAGTTACCGCCTGGAAACATAGCAGTGCTAAGAGGCTTGCTACCTCTACGGAGGTCTCTAGAGCAGCTAGTACTGTATAGTCGTCCCCTGCCGGTCCTCCACTTCAGGGCACCGAGCTAGTGGCTCTAGGGGCACCAAAGGCCAGTCTCGCGAGACTGATTCCCTTAGAAGATCACATGGCGGTCGCATCTTCATGGGGTTCTGCCCCAAGCAGGCTCTGGTCTAGTCTTCCTAGCAGACGACGTGGGTCTGAGGACCATCGTTTTTAGGAGACTTCAGCTATGAAAGTCCTGATGCTGTGGCTCAGGACCTAGGAGGGCAGACCGTCTCCTGCCGGTGCACCACTTCAGGTCACAGAGCTTACTGCTCTGATGACACCAGAGATCAGCCTTGAGAGGCTGATTCCCTTAGTACACTATTTGGCAGCGTGAAAACTACTGCCAAATATGTCTCAGTCCTACACATTATAGTGAGAGGCCACAGAATCCAGTTCTGGTGGGCCCCAAGCAGGCTCTGGTATTGGAACAGAACACCCTGCCCGCGCTCTGTGGAGTGGCCGCCATCCGACATGGCATATCATCTGCCCGAGGATTACTAGTACTAGTAGCCCAGTTCTGGCCAGGCCGGGTATGGTTCCTCAGAATAATTTCTCTTTTTGATGGAACTCCATGGGAGGTTCCCGTCAGGAGAAATTTCCTCTCGCAGGCGGAGGGTGCGCCCCCGCATGGAGCTTAGAGGCAGTAGCTTCTGGTCTCTCAACCGGGGTTGAGGTTCCTCAAAGAGGAAACTGTATGCCTTGAAGTGGAAGCTTTTCAATTCTTGGTGCGGAGACCACCAGCTCGACCCAGTTAACTGCCCGGTTGGTACAGTGCTGGAGTTCTTGCATGCCCTTCTCTCCGCAGCGTTCCTGAAGAGGAATGTCTAAGGTTATGTATGTAACCCTGGTTCCTCGAAGGAACGCGATGCTGCTTTGCAGTGCCTCACTTCCGGCATCTCTGGCCAGCGCTTGCTTCATCCTTTGAGGCTGGTTGGCGGCTTCGCAACTCGTGCTTTTATGCTTCCTGTTCTCTGATGTCACCCACCTATGATGTCTCGCCCATCCATTGGACTGATTACACATGTTATTCAGAGACGTCACACTGGAGGCATTCCCCAAAGCGTTCCAGATGCAGTGTCTCGTTCCTTTGAGGAACCATGCTTATATACGTAACCTTAGATGTTTATTCTCTTTTTAGGTCATATAACATTTGTACACAACAATATCATAGAGATAGACAAATGGCACCAGCTGGATATCTTCATTACCAGAAGACCCCTGCTGAACTTTATTCTTACTACTCACAGTTACCACAGTACCGACTGTTCAATTCAATTTAATTCAAGTTTATTTGTATAGCACTTTTTACAATACAAATCATTGCAAAGTAACTTTACAGAAAATTAAGTTTCTACAATATTTAGGAGTAGCTTATAAGTGGTGACTGAATAGGAGAAAATTATTGGTCATCCAATCTTTTACATTTTTAACACACACTGTTAGCTTAGATAATTTAGAAGTTTCATCTGGTCTCGTTGAGATATATAGTTGCATATCATCAGCATAACAGTGGAAACTAATCCTTTATTTTCTAATAATATTGCCAAGGGGCAACATGTATATTTAAAAATAGAAGTGCACCTAGGACAGATCGTTGTGGCACTCCATATTTTACTGGTGATAAATGAGATAACTCCCCATTTAAATAAACAAATTGGTAGCGATCGGACAGGTAGGATCTAAACCATCTTAGAGTCTATGTCACGTCACCGGGCTGATCTGTCTGTTTTCCTATAGTGTGTGTGGTTGTTTACACTTACCATGTGCTCCTGTGTCACCGTGGTGCCCGTCTCCGCCCTCTTGTTTCATTATTATCTTGTTATTGGTCACCATCACCTGCTCTGCATCATGATAATCACTCCTTCTCTATTTAGTCTCCTCATGTGTGCTGTCTGTTGTCAGATCTTCGTGTTCTCGTCCATGTCTCAGCTTTGTCCACATCTCCTGTTTAGCCTGCACAGAGATCGTGCCCGTTTTGTTTTCATTCTCTAGTTTGTTTTTTTCCCTCTTCCTCTTGCTTTCAGGCAGCGCTACTCTCCAGCCTTCCGTGCTAGCTATCACCGATGGCCGTCACTCCTCTTCTTCGCCGCGCTACAGCGCGCCACCAGTTCCCCGCCTAAACAGCGCCCCCGCCTCTCTGTCAACTTATCTGGGCATTGCATCAGTGGATTTCCTAGTGGAATTCGTCCAGGAGGCTCCTTGGATCTGCTCCAGACTGCCCTGTTCCTGGATAGTTTTTGTTTGTTGACTTTTATTTTTATTTTTGTCCCTTGAAATTAAAACCAATCTAATAAACTGACCTTTTTGAGCACCTGCAACTGAGTCCCAGTCTCGCCTTGACAGAAAGATCTGACCACCATGGACTCAGCAGGTGCAGATCCCCTCAGATCAGCTGTCACCCAGCAGGGCATTCTCTTGGGGCAGCATGCCTCCCAGCTAACATCCACGTCCCGGGAGGTTGAGTTCCTTAATGCCAAGTTGTTGGAGGTGACTGCCCAGCTCCAGGAACTTCGCAGACAGACATCTGCCAGATCGGAGGACCCCAGTAGCCTTTCCTCTACCCGTCATGACCCTGAGCCTCATGCCAACAACCCACCTCCCTATGATGGGAACCCTAACTCCTGCAGAGCCTTCCTGTCTCAGTGCTCCCTAGTCTTCGCCCTCCAGCCCCAACGGTATGCCCAGGAAGAGACCAAGGTGGCTTATGTTTTGACCCTCCTCACAGGCAGGGCCTGTGACTGGGGAACTTCAGTATGGGAGGCCCGGGCTCCCTTTTGCGCTTCTTTTGAGTCCTTTCGACGGGAGATGGTCAAATTATTTGATCGTTCTGCTTGGGGTGATGAGGCAGCAGCCCAGCTGGCACGGCTACGGCAAGGAGGCCGTTCAGTGACTGAGTTTGCCATTGAATTCAAGACCTTAGCAGCAGCCTGTGACTGTAATGAGGGGGCTTGCAGAGCTGTATTCCATGCTGGTCTTAACGACGAGATCCAAGACAAGATTGCCACCCAAGAGCTTCCACGCAGCTTTGATAAGCTGGTCGATTTGGTTCTCCGTGTTGAGAGCCACCTTCGCCTTCGTCACCAACAATTGTCTGCTCGCACTTCTTGGCGGGTGGGAGAAATGACCAGCGAATCCACTCCGGTCCTGCCTCTGCCATCTCCTGCTGACCCTGAACCTGGTGGGACGTCTGCGTCTCACTCCCCAGCAGAAGCAAGAGAGACTTGTAATTCTTACAGACTCACCCGGGGCTTATGTCTCTACTGTGGGAGGGCCGGATACTTCGTCGGAAAATGCCCGCTAAAAGCCAGGGCCCATCAGTAACCAGGGGGATTCTGGTGGGCACATCTCCTCTTAATTTCCCCCACTCTTCCCGCACGCTACTTCCCGTGGGAGTCCATTTCGGAGGTTCTACTCACTCCTGTTCGGCCCTGGTGGATTCTGGGGCTGGTGGCAGTTTCATGGACACGGCACTGGCCAAGCAGTGCGGAATTCCTGCATTTCCCCTCTCTACTCCTATCTCGGTCTCTTGATGATTCCCCTATAACCACCATCGCTCACCTCACCCCTCCTGTAAGTCTTATCATTCCTGGCAATCACCATGAGATAACCGAGCTGTACCTTCTTGACTCCCCGAGTGCTCCCATCGTTCTGGGACACCCGTGGTTGGTGCAGCACGGCCCTCATGTGGATTGGGCCAGAAACTCAGTTTTGTCTTGGAAGCAGTCTTGTCTTGAGTCTTGATGGGTTCTGCTTCTTTTCCTGGTGCTGTGTTTCCTGTTGTGCAGGTGGATGATGCTGATCTGTCCGGGGTGCCGGAGGAGTACTGCGATCTGCGGCAGGTCTTCAGCAAGTCCCGGGCTGTGTCCCTGCCTCCTCACCGGCCTTATGATTGTGCCATCAACCTCCTCCCAGGCACTTCTCCGCCCAGGGGTCGGTTATATTCCCTGTCTGGTCCAGAAAGAGAGGCTTTGGACAAATATATTCGTGAGTCCCTTGATGCCGGTCTCATCCGTCCCTCCTCGTCTCCTGCTGGCGCAGGATTTTTCTTTGTTAAGAAGAAGGATGGCTCCTTGCGCCCTTGTATTGATTACAGAGGTTTGAATGACATTACCATTAAGAATAGGTACCCCCTGCCCTTAATGTCGTCTGCCTTTGAACTCTTGCAGGGAGCCAAGGTCTTCAGTAAGTTGGACCTCCGTAATGCTTATCACCTGGTTCGGATTCGAGAGGGGGATGAGTGGAAGACAGCATTCATCACTCCTTCGGGACATTATGAGTACCGGGTGCTACCCTTTGGCCTGACAAATGCCCCAGCTGTCTTCCGGGCCCTGGTTAATGACGTGTTGCGAGACATGGTTAACAAGTTTGTCTTTTGTGTACCTTGATGACATTCTTATTTTTTCTCCTTCACTTCAGGTACACACCCAACACGTGCGCCAGGTGCTACAACGGCTGCTGGAGAACCAGCTATATGTTAAAGCGGAGAAGTGCATTTTCCACTCCAAGTCAGTTCCCTTCCTGGGCTATATCATTTCGGTGGAGGGAATCAAAGCAGATCCCGCTAAGGTAAGGGCCGTAGCCGAGTGGCCACCTCCAGACTCACGCAAGGCACTGCAGCGGTTTCTGGGATTTGCCAACTTCTACAGGCGCTTCATCAGAAACTTTAGTCAGGTTGCTGCACCCTTGACAGCTCTTACCTCCACTAAGGTACCGTTTAGGTGGAATTTGAAGGCTCAGGAGGCCTTTAATGACCTAAAGTGGAGGGCATTCATCCAAGTTAGTCTGTCATCCTGGGGTTCGGAGATCTCTGGCTGCCATCCGCCAGCGATTTTGGTGGCCATCCATGGCCCAGGACGTCAGGCAGTTTGTGTTTGCCTGCTCAATTTGCACCCAGAACAAGAGATTGATTCAGCCTCCTGTTGGTCTGCTACACCCATTACCCATCCCCTCCCGCCCCTGGTCACACATAGCCCTTGACTTTGTCACTGGTCTTCCACCATCGAGGGGTAACACCGTAGTATTGACGGTGGTTGATCGCTTTTCTAAAGCAGCCCATTTCATCCCCCTTCCCAAACTGCCTTCAGCTAAGGAGACCGCTCAAGTGGTGGTTGACCACATCTTCCGGATTCATGACCTCCGGTGGACGTGGTTTCTGATAGGGGGCCACAGTTTGTCTCCCGGTTCTGGAAGGAGTTCTGTCGATAGATCGGGGCCTCTACGAGTCTGTCATCAGGTTTTCACCCTCAGACCAATGGGCAGTCCGAGCGGGCAAACCAGGTTCTGGAACAAGCTCTCCGCTGCCTGACGTCCCATAATCCGAGTTCCTGGAGCCAACAGATATCCTGGATTGAATATGCCCATAACTCCTTGCCAGTCGCGGCCACAGGTATGTCTCCATTCCAGTGCTCCATTGGTTTTCAACCTCCTATGTTCCCCTCACAGGAGCCCGATGCTGCTGTTCCGTCTGCCTTAGCCTTCGTCCGCAGGTGTCGCCGCACCTGGAGGAGGGCTGAGGAAACCTTGGCTCGGGTTTCCAGACGAACCAAAGCAGCGGCTGACCATCACCGTATTCCTGCTCCCCGCTACGTATGTGGTCAGAGAGTATGGCTGTCAACCAAGGACCTTCCTCTCCGGGTGGCTTCTCGCAAGTTAGCCCCCAGGTTCATGGGGCCATATCAGATCACCAAGGTATTGAGTCCGGTGGCGGTAAAGCTCAAGTTACCTCCCATACTTACAGGGGGCGCTCCTGGGGAGGGGGGTAATGTCACTTCCCCGGGCTGATCTGTCTGTTTTCCCTTTAGTGTGTGTGGTTGTTTACACTTACCATGTGCTCCTGTGTCACCGTGGTGCCCGTCTCCGCCCTCTTGTTTCATTATTATCTTGTTATTGGTCACCATCACCTGCTCTGCATCATGATAATCACTCCTTCTCTATTTAGTCTCCTCATGTGTGCTGTCTGTTGTCAGATCTTCGTGTTCTCGTCCATGTCTCAGCTTTGTCCACATCTCCTGTTTAGCCTGCACAGAGATCATGCCCGTTTTGTTTTCATTCTCTAGTTTGTTTTTTTCCCTCTTCCTCCTGCTTTCAGGCAGCGCTACTCTCCAGCCTTCCGTGCTAGCTATCACCGATCGCCGTCACTCCTCTTCTTCGCCGCGCCGCAGCGCCCCACCAGTTCCCCGCCTCAACAGCGCCCCCGCCTCCCTGTAAACTTATCTGGGCATTGCATCAGTGGATTTCCTAGTGGAATTCGTCCAGGAGGCTCCTCGGACCTGCTCCAGACTGCCCTGTTCCTGGATAGTTTTTGTTTGTTGACTTTTATTTTTATTTTTGTCCCTTGAAATTAAAACCAATCTAATAAACTGACCTTTTTGAGCACCTGCAACTGAGTCCCAGTCTCGCCCTTGACAGTCTGCCCTTGAATACCTGTATAGTTTTGTAATCGATCTATGAGTATTTCATGATCTATGGTGTCGAACGCAGCATTAAGAACAAGTAAAACTAGCAATGAGATGCAGCCTTGATCTAACGCAAGTCATTAGTAATTAAAAAATGCAGTTTATGGTGGGGCCTGAAACCTGACTGAAGTTCTTCATACAGATAATTTTTTTCAAACTTTTTCAAAAAAGTTTGACATAAATGGAAGATTTGAAATGGGACTGTGACACATGACCACTCTCTTGTTGGGAGCAAGGTAGACACAAAGACAATATGGACATGGTCCGTGTCACTAGTTAAAGTTTCATATTTCTCTGGATTTAAGCATTCTTCGAAACAATTGAGATATTTTACTAAACCAAATCTTACATATTGTGCCTTTAATATAAACATGCAATGTTACACAGGAGAGAAAAGATTGCACAGCAGATTAAACAATTTCTTTTTTGGCGTAAAAGCTATTTATTCTGAAGCAATAGCCTCATCAGTGCTCTATCAAGTCTTACTTTAATCAGAATATTTGTGAGGTTTGCCTTAAACTTTTTTCTAGGACTTTTTTTTACTTTTTGAAGGGCAACTAATTAAATATACGTCATCATTTACATCAAATTTTGTAATTTTATCAATAGTCAAGTGAACAAGCTTTAATGTCTGGCCCTGCTATGGCCTATGTCTCATCATCTAAACTTTTCTACCATTAGGATGATGACCTAAACAATAATTAGACTGCTCTGATAACCATGTTAAATGTTGAAAGTTATATTCCATGTTTTTGCCAAAAGTTTTACCAAAGAAGCATATGAAACTCACCTTTTATTAATTAATTTATATTAAATTAATAATTTTGTAATATTCTAAAAAGAAAAAGAGTAATCAGTTTTATAGATGTCTAGAGTTAACATTTCGAATCAAATTTATGGATAAATTACTGATCTGTTGAAAAAAAATGTTTTCATGTCATCCAACAAACATTTTCACTTTTGATAAACAATGCTGATTTGTGCATGTAATGAGGAAGCGGTTTTTGAATAACATGCCTGGTTTTATTCAACAAAATATATGAATAATTATATTTTTACTGCACAATAATGATCAAAATTAACATTAGAAAATACTAAAACATAAACACTAGAAAACTGAGGACAGATGTTTGTTTTTTATTAAGAGTTTAATGAAAGGACATTCATCAGAGAGGAGTCTGTGTTCAATACTCTTAAAGTAATAATTATCTTTACACTTTTCTTAAACCAAGGGTACAACAGAGCGTAGAGAAGTGGATTGATGGAGGAATTAAGGTAAACGAGAACCAAAACACTGTTGATAAGATTAGAAAATGAGTCATCTTTTAAGAAATTTGTTAAAGAAAAAACATAAAATGGCAGTAAACACAGGAGAAACACAAAGACCAGAATCCCGAGTGCTAATGCAGCTTTTAGCTCTGATTTGTCACTGACTCTGTTTTTGGAGGATTCTGTTCTGTTGTGAATCTGAAGAGCTCTTATAGCAGTTGCATGTTTTTTAGCAATGACAAAAACATGAGTGTATAATATTATAATGAGTGTACAAGGCATTAGAAATACAACTATGAGGTCAACGAGGGATGAAACCTTGTCTATGATATTAAGACATTCTCCTGGACACATGACACCAGTGAAGTTATTAACGTAAAGAAGAGTAAAGTTATAAAGGACTGAAAACACCCAGTTAAATAAAGTTGCTATGCAGGTGACAGTGGGTGAGATCTTTTCAGAGTAAAGAAAAGGAGAGCTTAAAGCCAAAAACCGATCAACTGCTATTAGAGCCACAGTGTGAATAGACACGGTTGGTGCCTGAAAATTAAAAAAACTGAAAACTGAACACATCGCTGGGCCAGAAATCCAACATGATTCAATGAGCCAAGATAAGTGAAACGGCATCACAAAAACTCCCACCAGAAGATCGGACACAGCCAAAGAGAGGATGAGGATGTTCGCAGGTGTGTGGAGCTGCTTGAAGTGACTAACAGAGATGATGACTAGCAGGTTTCCACACACGGTTAGAAGAGACACAGCTGCTGCAGCCGCATACAGAATCACATAAACAGAAAAAGAAACAGATCTCTCTGGACACAAATATTCCTGACAGACATTGCTTTGGTTCACTGCTGTAAGATTCATGTGTGAAGTACTCTGGAGAGACATCAAGCTTTCCTTCTTGAATTGTATAGAACAAAGCAACAATGAATTTGAATCTATTAGTTGTATGTCCAACAGAGTGAGTCCAGTCCCATTCGGTCCTCAGTGTAAAGGGTTTGCATTGTTCCCAGTGAGCAGGATGACACCAACTTCGGCAAACAATACATTTTGCTTATCTTTATATGTAAATGTCTCCTCCCCTCAACAATAAATGTTTAATAATGTGCTTCTGCTGGGAGTTCATGTTAATTACATCTTCATCTTTGCACAATCACTAAATATTTTTTTCATTCGTTCATCATTATATCTTCAATTTCACACTCAACACACAAGTGTTCCGTTTTCACTTTTAAAAATAAAAATATTCATAAAAATATTAATTTATACTTGGACTCAGACTGGACAACAAATTGAGTTTCTGTCACTTCAAAGTTCAAAATAACAATCAAAAACATCTGTATTTGTCTCTTTATTTCCACAGCAGCATTATAGTTTTTGTAAAAAAAAAAAGAGTGATTCAACATTATTTACATAATTAAAAATTGCTATAAATCATGGGAAAAAAATATTTTCAAATATAACAGTTTACAAAAAGAAGATAAATTACTGCCTAAACAATAAATTAATTAGGCAGCCCTTTAGCAAAAATTTTGCATTTGTTTCTCATTTTCAACCCTGTGTGTGAGCAGGTCAAAGGTGAACTGACTGTCATTAGAGCAGAGCTTAACATGCAACTCCACATTTGACATTATCTCCATCTAGTGGTTTTTTTCCTGTCACAACGTTTCAGCTGGTAAACCTGATTCCTCTTCAGGAACTCGAGCTCGAACCATAGGTGGGTGAAGTCAGAGACCAGGAAACATAAGAGCACGAGCGGCGAAGCTGGCAACCAGCCTTCTGTCTTCAGAAAGCGCTCTGTGTGTGTGTCAGTCGCTATCTGTTTGTGAGTCTTATTTAGTGTCATTTGTCCACTGATAAGTTCTATTTGTCAAAGCTTCAATCAAGAGAAGTTTTGGACAAGAGCAGGCAGCGTTCAGGCTGTGTGTTTTCCCTGCCACCAAAAAAAAAAGTAGGGACACACGCAGTTCGTGTGTTATCTGCTTGAGAGTGAAGTGCGCAGAATCAGCTCTCGAGGGAGTTGATGGCTGCGATGCGAGCATTTTGTTTTACTCTCATAAAGCTCTCTTTGAGAAGTGAGCCTTCACTGGCATTTGTCACGGTGCCAGCCCTGCTTTCGCCAAGGCGGAGCGGTGGTTGTGCTTGAGGGTTTCGCTTTCGGATCTGCTGGAAGGAATGAAGACGGACAAGTCCCTATCTTCTTCCTTAACCACCAGATCCGACGCCCGCTCTCGGGGGATTGGAAGCCTGTGTTTGTGGTTCTTTCTCCACGGTGAGACGGCGCATCGCTCTACTCGTCTTTCTCTGAGGAGATTGATGTGGAAGGTGTCGATGAGCTCGCCAATTGCACAAGCACCAGTTACACAAGCATAATAAGCCTAATATTTAATGAGCTGCATTAATGAGGAGTGGAGCTCGCGCAGTCGGCTCTTTGGGGGCTGATTGTGCTTTTCTCCTTGTAAGCGCTCCGCTCTTGCCGGGCACATTCCGAGGAGTGTGTCCTACACTTGATCTTGCGGTTGCGGTCGCGCTGCTGCTGAGGCATGGCAGCGATTGTAGGAATCGCACATGACCTGGCGAACAGGTTGGAGATGTCTCGTCCTATCTCCACCCGTGTTCCCTAGATGTAGAGCTCGTTCTAGAGGCTTGGAAGCCCATGCTGCGGTTTCTTCGCCCTATGAGGCAGAGCTCGCTGCAGATTCATCTTGCTCTGAGGAGATTGATGTTTGTGTGACTGAATGGCAAAAAAAAAAGACATGCGTGCTTCCGAGGCAACATGTGTATTACATTGTTTCGTTTTGATGTGAGTTTTTCTACACCAGACCGTGTTGACTCGTCTAGTTGGGATGTAATTTCTTGTGTGAGAACATGTTTACCTCTCTTCCTCTGAGGAGGTTGAGGCGGTCAGGGGCTGCTGGGCGGAGCAGTCCCAACCGTATCATGTTCCAGCCCCTCGTGCCCGGGATGTCACATTTTGTACACCACAGATGCTAGAGTCAGAGTGGCGCTTCCAGGCCGAAGGCTTCTAGTGGAAAGCGGTTCTGCGGACTGTCGTTTTCGCTGGATAGCCTTCGTCATAATGTCCTGATGCCCAAGGCCTAGGACTTTTTGAGGGCCAGCTCCCTCTGGGGAAGAGCGGTGTACATCGCATTACACGGTGCCCATCTCTCCTCATTGCCCTCAGGAGATCGATCTGCCAACCCTGTCGGTGTTCCAGGGCACAGCGGTCTCCGGAGTGCACTTCTCTCAGTTACCGTCTGGACACGTAGCGGTGCTAAGAGGCTTGCTACCTCTACGGAGGTCTCTAGAGCAGCTAGTACTGTATAGTCGTCCCCTGCCGGTCCGCCACTTCAGGGCACTGAGATAGTGGCTCTAGGTGCACCAGAGGCCAGTCTCGCGAGACTGGTTCCCTTAGAAGGTCACATGGCGGTGTGGGAGCCCCTGCCAAGTGTGCTTCATGGGGCCTGGGCTCTGGTCTAATCTTCCTAGCAGACGTCGTGGGTCTGAGGACCATCGTTTTTAGGATACTTCAGCTATGAAAGTCCAGATGCTGTGGCTCAGGACCTTGGAGGGCAGACCGTCTCCTGCCGGTGCGACACTTCAGGGCACCGAGCTAACTGCTCTGATGACACTAGCGATCAGCCTTGAAAGGCTCATTCCCTTAGTAGACTACTTGGCAGCGTGAAAACTACTGCCAAATGTGTCTCAGTGGGTCCTGCACACTGTAGTGAGAGGCCACAGAATCCAGTTCTGGTGGGCTCCAAGCAGGCTCAGGTAATGGAACAGAACACCCTGCCCGTGCTCTGTGGAGTGGCCGCCATCCGACATGGCATATCATCTGCCCGAGGATGCTGGCCGAGCCGGGTATGGGTCCTGGGACTGTTTTCACTTTTTGATGGCACTCCATGGGAGGTTCCCGTCAGGAGAAATCTCCTAGCGCAGGCGGAAGGTGCACCCCCGCATGGAGCTTAGAGGCAGTAGGTGTGGTCTCTGAGGAGGAACAACTCTTAGCTTCTGGTCTCTCAACCGGGGTTGAGGTTCCTCAAAGAGGAAACTGAATGCCTTGAAGTGGAAGCTTTTCACTTCTTGGGGCGGAGACCACCAGCTAGACCCAGTTAACTGCCCGGTTGGTATAGTGCTGGAGTTCTTGCATGCCCTTCTCTTCGCAGGGTTCCTGAAGAGGAATGTCTAAGGTTACGTATGTAATCCTGGTTCCTCGAAGAAACGCGATGCTGCGTTGCAGTGCCTCACTTCCAGCTCTCTGGCCAGCGTTTGCTTCATCCTTTGAGGCTGGCTGCCGGCTTCACCGCTCGTGCTTTTATGCTTCCTGGTCTCAGATGTCACCCGCCTATGACGTCTCGCCCATCCATTGGAATGATTACACATGTTATTCAGAGACATCATGCTGGAGGCGTTCTAGATGCAGTGTCTCGTTCCTTCGAGGAACCAGGGTTATATACGTAACCTTAGACGTTTATTCTCTTTTTATGTCCTATAACCTTTGTACACAACAATATCATAGAGATAGACAAATGGCACCAGCTGGATATCTTCATTACCAGAAGACCCCTGCTGAACTTTATTCTTACTACCCACAGTTACCACAGTACCGACTGTTCAATTCAATTTAATTCAAGTTTATTTGTATAGCACTTTTTACAATATAAATCATTGCAAAGTAACTTTACAGAAAATTAAGTTTCTACAATATTTAGTAGTAGCTTACAAGTGATGAATTGGTCATCCAATCTTTTACATTTTTAACACACTCTGTTAGCTTAGATAATTTAGAAGTTTCATCTGGTCTCGCTGAGATATATAGTTGCATATCATCAGCATAACAGTGGAAACTAATCCTTTATTTTCTAATAATATTGCCAAGGGGCAACATGTATATTTAAAAATAGAAAAGGACCTAGGACAGATCCTTGTGGCACTCCATATTTTACTGGTGATAAATGAGATAACTCCCCATTTAAATAAACAAATTGGTAGCAATCGGACAGGTAGGATCTAAACCATCTTAGAGCCTGCCCTTGAATACCTGTATAGTTTTGTAATCAATCTATGAGTATGTCATGATCTATGGTGTCGAACGCAGCACTAAGATCAAGTAAAACTAGCAATGAGATGCAGCCTTGATCTAACGCAAGAAGCAAGTCATTAGTAATTAACAAGTGCAGTTTCTGTGCTATGGTGGGGCCTGAATCCTGACTGAAGTTCTTCATACTGATAATTTTTTTGCAGGAAGGAGCTCAGCAGTGAGCAGACACAACTTTAAAAAAAAAGTATGACATAAATGGAAGATTTGAAATGGGACTGTGACACTGACCAGTCTCTTGTTGGGAGCAAGGTAGACACAAAGACAATATGGACACGGTCCGTGTCACTAGTTAAAATTGCATATTTCTCTGGACTTAAGAATTCTTCGAAACAATTGAGATATTTTACTAAACCAAATCTTAAATATTGTGCCTTTAATATAAACATGCAATGTTACACAGGAGAGAAAAGATTGCACAGCAGATTAAACAATTTCTTTTTTGGCAATATCCTCATCAGTGCTCTATCAAGTCTTACTTTAAAAAGAATATTTGTGATGTTTGCCTTACATTTTTTCTAGGACATTTTTTTTTTACTTTTTGAAGGGCAACTAATTAAATATACGTCATCATTTACATCAAACTTTGTAATTTTATCAATAGTTAAGTGAACAAGCTTTAATGTCTGACCCTGCTATGGTCTATGTCTCATCATCTAAACTGTTCTACCATGAGGATGATGGCCTAAAACACATATTCATCCCCACAATAAATAGACATTCATTAGATATTCAGAACAATAACTAGACTGCTCTGATAACTATGTTAAATGTTGAAAGTTATATTCCATGTTTTTGCCAAAAGTTTGACCAAAGGAGCATATGAAACTCGCCTTTTATTAGAATTAATTTATATTAAATTAATAATTTTGTAATATTCTAAAAAGAAAAAGATAAATCAGTTTTATAGATGTCTAGAGTTAACATTTCGAATCAAATTTATGGATATATTACTGATCTGTTGAAAAAGTTTTTTCATGTCATCCAACAAACATTTTCACTTTTGATAAACAATGCTGATTTGTGCTTGTAATCAGGAAGCATTTTTTAATAACATGCCTTGTTTTATTCATCAGAATATATGAATAATTATATTTTTACTGCACAATAATGATCAAAATTAACATTAGAAAATACTGAAACATAAACAATAGAAAATAGAGTACATGTTTGTTTTTCATTAAGAATTTAATGAAAGGACATTCATCAGAGAGGAGTCTGTGTTCACTAAAAGTAATAATTATCTTTACACTTTTCTTAAACCAAGGGTACAACAGAGCGTAGAGAAGTGGATTGATGGAGGAATTAAGGTAAAAGAGAACCGAAACACTGTTTATAAGATTAGAAAATGAGTCATTTTTTAAGAAATGTGTTAAAGAAAATATATAATATGGCAGTAAACACAGCAGAAACACAAAGACCAGAATCCCGAGTGCTAATGCAGCTTTTAGCTCTGATTTGTCACTCACTCTGTTTTTGGAGGATTCTGTTCTGTTGTGAATCTGAAGAGCTCTTATAGCAGTCGCATGTTTCTTAGCAATGACAAAAACACGAGTGTATAATGTTATAATAAGTGTACAGGGCATAATAAACACAACTATGAGGTCAACGAGGGAAGAAACCTTGTCTACAATGTAAAGACATTCTCCTGGACACATGACATCAGTGAAGTTATTAACGTAAAGAAGAGTAAAGTTATAAAGGAGTGAAAAGAGCCAGTTAAATAGAGTTGCTATGCAGGTGACAGTGGGTGAGATCTTTTCAGAGTAAAGAAAAGGAGAACTTAAAGCCAAAAACCGATCAACTGCTATCAGAGCCACAGTATGAACAGACACGGTTGGTGCCTGAAAAGTCACAAAACTGAAAACTGAACACATCACTGGGCCAGAAATCCAACATGATTCAATGAGCCAAGATAAGTGAAACGGCATCACAAAAACTCCCACCAGAAGATCGGACACAGCCAAAGAGAGGATGAGGATGTTGGCAGGTGTGTGGAGCTGCTTGAAGTGACTAACAGAGATGATGACCAGCAGGTTTCCACACACGGTCATAAGAGACACAGCTGCTGCAGCCGCATACAGAATCACATAAACAGAAAAAGAAACAGATCTCTCTGGACACTAATATTCCTGACAGACATCACTTTGGTTCACTGCTGTAAGATTCATTTGTGAAGTACTCTGGAGAAACATCAAGTCTTCCTTCTTGAATTGTATAGAACAAAGCAACAATGAACTTGAATCTATTAGTTGTATGTCCAACAGAGTGAGTCCAGTCCCATTCGGTCCTCAGTGTAAAGGGTTTGCATTGTTCCCAGTGAGCAGGATGACACCAACTCTGGCAAACAATACATTTTACAATTGTTTTATATGTAAATGTCTCCTCCCCTCAACAATAAATGTTTAATAATGTGCTTCTGCTGGGAGTTCATGTTAATTACATCTTCATCTTTGCACATAATCACTAAACATTTTTTCATTCTTTCATCATTATATCTTCGATTTCAAACTCAATACACAAGTGTTCTGTTTTCACTTTTAAATGAAAAACAAACAAACAAAAAAATAAATAGGTCTACTTCAATCATTTTTTCCAGTGTTCACTTGTCAAATTTGAGATAATAAATTTGGCACATTTATCCAAAGTAGAAGTTGACAAGAAGAATGATTGAAGAGACATGACACTGACACAAATATACAGAAAATCAAACATTTAATTGTCTCTTTTTGAATATTAATCTATACTTGGACTCAAATTGAGTTTCTCTCACTTCAAAGTTCAAAATAACAACCAAACACATCTGTATTTGTCTCTTTATCTCCACGGCAGCATTATAGTTTTTGAAAAAAAGGGGGGAAAAAAGAGTGATTCAACATTATTTACATAATTTCAATTTCAAACTGCTATAAATCATGGGGACAAAAACTAATGCTTTTCAAATAAAACAATTTACAAAAAGAATATAAATTACTGCCTAAACAATAAAGTTAATTAGTCCCTTTAGCAAGAATTTTGCATTTGTTTCTTTCTCATTTTCAACCCTGTGTGTGAGCAGGACTGTCATTAGAGCAGAGCTTAACATGCAACTCCACATTTGACATTCTCTCCATCTAGTGGTTATTTCCTCTCACAACGTGTCAGCTGGTAAACCTGATTTATTTCCCTTTAATGATAACCTCTTCAACACTTTATTCTTTTTTTATGTCATATATACATACATTTGTACAAAACAATATCATAGAGATAGACAAATATTTAGTGACAATGCTGGTTTGTTGAAACTGTAGCATCTATTTCAGGATAATTTTACAAGGACATATATATATATATATATATATATATATATATATATATATATATATATATATATACATATATACACACTACAAATTTTTGTCACAATTGCTTATGTTTTGCCTTGTAGTGTATTCTCTCTCTCTCTCTCTCTCTCTCTCTCTCTCTCTCTCTCGCTTTTTAATTCCATTATAGTCTGAATTGTTTGAAAGAAATTTAAAAGTGAAGTGCACTTATACACCTTTATAGCAGTAGCTTCATAGTACCAGTTAAGATATAAAAACATTCATTTGTGCCCTTTTAACCACTGAAATCTCACATTCAGGTTATTTTACTTTCAGAAATGGCAGCTTCTGTAACAAACCAGATGGGTGAAAGATGCATGAAGCTGGAATGATTATCTATTAACAGAAACCATGTTAAAACGGTTTTAAACACAAGTTAAGCTCTATGTAAAGCCTCTGTGGAATGTTTAACTGAATGCATTTTTTGCTTTACAGTGGTGTTATTATGCTTTTTCACTTTTTCAACTTTAGTTAGTCTGTAATGTTGCTGTTTGAGCATAAAAAAAAGAGTCCACTTCAAAAGGAGATATTTTATGTAACAGAAATCACTTTTTAAAACTACAACAAATGACTCGTTTTATAAATCAAGCTTAAATTAAACCCAAACTCAAATTGATTTGATGTTGACAAAATCTTTACACTGAAGCTCGCAGGGAGCTATTGTAAGGGGCATGACATTTCCCGACCAGGCGCCGAGTGGAGCTAATCACAACACACACTGGCCCAGCTAACCAATCACAGTACATTTCATATTTCAGAAGGCGGGCATTCATTTGATACAGGAACTATTGAAGCTGTTCATGCCAGACTGGGGAGAGAGGTGTTGTTATAATGTAAAATATGTGAAAAATAATTTGTTTTCCGAACAACCTAGTATGAGAGCCTGTTCTTGTACACCCCCAAAACAAAATCAAGACTTTGTCAAAGAGCATAATAGGACCCTTTTAACAAATGGAGTTAAAATAAGTTTCTGTGGTAAGGAACTGCACACTAAAGTTACTGTCCTTAGAGCTCAACTTGTATTAAACATTCTATTAGTGACAATATCTTAACTGTATTTAGAAAGCAAGTCAGGACAGCTTTAGTTAGTGACAAACCTCCATAACTAATGCCAGTACAAATGCTGTGGGACATCTGATGGTCAAATTTAGTTTTTGACAGAAGCCCAGATAATCAAACCAATAATGACAGCAAACACAATCAGAACAGCGATCAGGATGAAAATCTTCTTGCGGAATGACGTCTAAAGTGAACAGAAGAAATGAGTCACTAGTTTTATAATAATAAAAATAATAATTAGGGTTGTCAATTTAGCATGTTCATAAAATAGTACATTTAATAAATGATTGCATATTTATTTATTTAATAGCAATACAACTTCAAAAAATGTGATAAAAAAATTACAGCATTAATGGAAATTTACTTGAGCTGTAATATATAATAAACCATCATAAAAGTTGGCCGTGTGGGTACACCTTTTCAAACACACCAGTACAAGGAAAGCATACAAGCAAATTAGAATTTAAATTTGCATCTATTTCTCATGCAAAGCTAGCGTATGTCTAAAGGGGCCTTGGAATATAGTGCGTTTATGGTGCTCCATCTACATTCATTCGGCTCAGTTTCTTGTTTTGTGTTCCCCAGAAGGAATAAGGAAATATTGGTTTGAAATGATATAAGAGGGAGTGAATAATTGGTCATTAGTAAAAAAATAAGCTGTACCTGGTGACTTGCTGCTCTACCCAGCTGTTGTGTGGCCGTCTGCACATTCATCTCTGCATTTGATACATTGGCCTCTATACTGTCTATGAGATGGGATGGAGATGAACAGACAAATACCTTTCACTGTTCAACACTGAATACATTTCTACAGTCTTTCAATGACAACTAACCAAATATTCTGTCTCTGTTATCATTAAAAATATATTATTCATTGTTTAGAACATGGATTATGCATTGTCGTCTTGGATATAAGTTAATTTCCATTAAAAAATCCTTTAGTAAGAAATATTTCATCATTCATTCAGGTATGCATGTCAAGGTTTTGGTGGACAGCACAGGTAATGATGCAAACTCTTGTAATGTTGATGAAATATCACATATGTAAACAACACAAGTGTGGTTACTAATAGCTCACGTCTTATCATTAAAAGTTTAGTGCTTGACCAAACAGTCCCACTGAGCTGGTTTGTGTGAAGCCTCGCAGGTCTTCATTATCAGCATCTGCTTCTCCATGTTAACACCTTTAATTGCACTTTCCTGTCTAAGAGTTTCATCACTAAACAGACACTCCCTCAGAGCCAAGTTTAAACAAAACCACACAGATTTATTTTATTTTAAATTAGTTTTGTTTTATATTATTTTTATTGAATTTTAGGGCCTGGAGATGTGATCTGCAAGGTTAATGTTAGCTGCAATTAAACAGGAATTTTTTTTTGTAAAATAACAATTTCCTTAAATTGTAGGCTGCTACCAGTTTAATGTATAGATATGGGAAGCAGAGATTTGTTTATTGTCCACATGATTTTGGCTCATTAGTCACAGGAAAATCTTGATTTGTCCACATGATTTTGGCTCATTAGTCACAGGAAAATCTCCATGTGTTTAATTTTCAACAATGAGATGACACAAGTTCTGGTGCAAGCTAACAGTGATCTGATATCAAAGTTTGGGTTGTTTAATGATATAAATGCTTTTTTTTTTAACTCAATTGTGTGTGAACTGAACCGAGTCACTATTTGGAAGAAAGCCATAATATCATAGGCCTAATATCATAGAGATTTTGGGATTAACTATTTTGATTTGAGCCATTTCAATGCACTGATAACCTCCCGAACAACTGAGAGAGTTCTGCATGGTTGCCACTCAATTTAATCAAGTAAGTGTAAAAATCTAGCTATGCCTCTCTGATCTTACCAATCATGTCTCCCTGTTCATGCACCATCATGCCCAGATCTCTGAAGATTTCATTAATGTCTGTGATGTCCGACTGAAAAACAGAGTATGTTTTACACAACCCTAAACCAACCATTCAAATAGCATTACATTACATAGGCACAATGCTTATCAATTAGCTCTTATTTGTTGTGTCTATTTTTGAACGCGTCTCACCTCCAGCTGTCTGATCGCTGATTCTCTCTCCTGAATGAGCTGCAGATCTTCTTCTGTGATGGTCTCCTCATATCTCTGATCTTGAGCATGAATCTCACTGAAAACACACACAGAAGCAGACAGTTGGAGACACACATTCCAATTTTTATGCATAAATATGACAAATATTATTAAAGTGTCTAACCTTTGAAAGCGGGATGGAAATCCTCCAAAACCATCATCTATGTCTCCACCCTGGGGACAGACAGAAGATTGTGAGGAAACATAAAGAAAACCTTAATAATGTATGCCAATATGCCACTTTTATTACTCACAAAAAAACACACCATTATACTTTAAACAAACTATCATCTGCAGTACTGCGACAAAGTTGTTATTCACAATCATGCTCTTTAAATAAACATTAGATGCATCCTATCTTGTGACATGTTGCATTTGAGTAGTATGTATAACCAGGGTTATTATAGCTAAATAAAGCTAAAACTATAAAAAATACAGAAAATACTAAAAAGTACAAAAAAAAAAAAAAACAGAAAACCCTTAAACTACCGTATTTCAGCTAGTTGCCATGACAACATTTCTCATTTTTCCTTTAGTTTAACTTGAAGTACTAAACTGGCCCAAACCAAATAAACTAAAACTAAAACTAATAAATAAAAACTACATAGATAAAAAAAAAAAAAAAAAAAATAAAAACGACAAAAGCACAAAAAAAAAACTTTAAAATTAAATAAAAAACTATAAAAAGTACAAAATATAAAAATAAAATTTAAGATATTAACAAAAATTATTATAGTAAATAAATGTTACTTAACATTGTATAACTATTAAAAATATTAGGACTATAGAAACTGGCACTTTCATGTTAAATATATCTTATGATTTAACCTTCAGTTGGGTGGATAATATCATTTTATTAATGTAATTCTTTAAGCACAAATTTAACAGATGAAACATACTGAAATTCTTGAGCTCGCTCGGACACGCGCCACAAACTCCTTCTCTTTCTTTGCAACCTCTCGCTGAGCTTTCTGGAAAAGGGCCAGGGCATTGGAGAATTCAGTGATTAGACGTTCTCGATGGATTTTTCTTTGCCGCTGTGTGAGAAAAGAAGAACGTCACATCTGAGCAGGACTCTTAAAGGGATAGTTGTTCACCCAAAAATGAAAGTTTGATTACAACTGGAACACAATATTAAACAGAACTGTTTGGTTACCAACATTCTTCAAAATATCTTCTTTTGTGTTCCACAGATGAAATAAAATTTTGGAATGATGAGGATAAGCAAATTATAATTTAACTTTAATGTTTTTTATTATTATTTCTAAATCAGAAAGTTCTGGATGTTGAATGTTCCATCATAAAATTCATATTTGTTTTAGTCTATTTACAAGCTGTCACTTGTGATGCTGTACCTGTTCTGTGGTCACAGGTAAAACACTGTATTCTTTCATGCATTTGTCTGTCACTTTAGCAAGCTGATTGACTTTCTGCTGTTTCTCCTGTCTGTAGGTTTTGACAAATACAAAAAAAGAATGAATTGAATTGAAATATATAGGTCAATTTAGGGGAACTGAACTAGTTGGTTGTATTCAAACTCACAATGTGTGTCGCAGGTCAGTTGTGTCTTGTGCTGTTCCAAAATGTCTCATCATCTGCTGGATTTCATTAGCTGGTAAAAATGAAAGATAATATTTAGACAAACACACATGGCTGGAAAACACCTCCTGTGCTAATGGTTTATGTAAACGTGTGCATTATTGTTTCCTTTCATTTCCATAATAAATTCAGACTTTTGCATGTTGTGGTTTGATGTGTCTCCCCCCCCCCCCCTCATTAATATGAGTAACAGAAATATTGACAACATTTGGCCAAAGGACTGAGCAACCTTCCAGTTAGTTTTTAGCCCAAAATGAATGGTTATGATATATATACAGTGGCATTCAGTGGTGTTTGATTGTTAAATGCATTATTTAAATCAAAAGTAGTGTTCTATTTTTGTAATATCGATTATTTTCTTATCCGATTTTGAGGAGAGGAGACACTGCCTCTCTTGCCTCCTCGAAAGAAATACCCCTGATATTTGTGACCCTGGAGCACAGAACCAGTCTTAAGTCGCTGGGGTATATTTTTAGCAATAGCCAAAAAAAAATTAGTATGGGTCAAAATTATTGATTTTTCTTTTATGCCAAAAATCATTAGGATATTAAGTAAAGATCATGTTCCATTAAGATATTTTGTACATTTCCTACCGTAAATATATCAAAACTTAATTTTTGATTAGTAATATGAATGGCTAAGAAATCATTTGGGCAACTTCAAAGGCGATATTCTCAGTATTTTGATTTTTCTGCACCCTCAGATTCCAGATTTTCAAATAGTTATATATCAGTCAAATATCGTCAGTTCTTAATAAACCATACATCAATGGAAAAAAAATTTTTGTTTTGTGGACACACACACACACATATATATATATATATACAACATATGCTGGTTCAACATGCATGGTCAACAGTCTACACATAACATAAATAAAGATGGATGTAGTAAAAATACTCACTTAGCAATGTTATTCTTTGGATATTTGAACTTATAGTCTGTGCCAGCACATTTGCATCAACTCCGCTAAATCTGGACATGATGGAGATCTTAACACAATAATTCACCAAACCTAGAAAGATTACACATTAAATCACATTTTCTCATACAAATTACAGGACAAACATATGTATGTATATATATAGTAGATGTTTTATAAATAAAACATATAATAACATGTCCTTTTTATATACTTATGTTGCTTTTGAACACCTAGTTTGTCTTAAATTAAAATAGTGTAACTCTTAAAATATTTATGTGCATTCTTTCACATATCATTACATTCATGTGCTGTAGTTCATACATACAGTTGACAATATAATAAAGATAGATTTAAACGGATAAGTTTAATTATTATTATTTTTCATATATATGTTTTATGAATCTCATGTCTGGGCAAGCTGGCTTGAAGCTGTAATGTGTTAAAAACGCTATAATGTAAGACAAAGTATTATTTATATTGTTTCCAGTCCATAACAGCATAATGGTAAATGCTATAGAGCCTATAATGTGCCGGTCTCATTGTGACAGCTTGCTCCATATAGTATGACTACATGCCTCGCTTTATATCTAGTAATAGTTTAAAAATGATACGAAATATCTAGTGTTGTTCAAATGCTAGCAGGCTAACTAGTGCACCTTGTTCATGTGACTAGTTTAACGACCTCTACTGCACCTGCAAAACGAAAGAATGCGGAAATCACAGCGCCAGAACGCAGAAACAACATTCATTTATAAAATCAGACAGTTTTTATTTTTACTTCAATGACACACAGCAAACATTCACTAAGAATGTTCAGGAATAAGAAAGTGTGGGAGTGTTTCAAATAAATGTTCAGGTCACGCGCTGTCAAAATGAACACATTATGAAGTTCAGAATCAACGACGCTTCTTTTACATTCTCACTGACCTTTTCTGTAAAGTCCTTCTTAATTAAGTCAATGGACTAACACTGTGTATAATGACACATCTTCTACTTTAATATGTACGTTGGTTGTTTAGTTTACCTGGATTTCCTGAGTGAAACTCCGAGATCCCAGCTGATGTTTTGACGCCCGAGTCACGTGATTTCGCTTCAATCTTCCGCGTGAGTTCAGGACATTTGTGTATTTGTATACAGGTATTTTCATTCCCAAATATTTGATGGCTGTCTCTAAATATGAGACTTACCTCAGCTCAAAAAGGAACCATAACTTATTCATGTGTTTAATATTAAATACTTTAATATTAATTATGACTTACACCAATAATTATTCATCATTAAAATCCACAAAGACAGTTACAACTCTCTTCATATTTTAACATCTAATTTGAAAGGTTTTTTTTTTGCACTGTCATTCCAAATGAAGATAATCAAGGATGCAAAAGGCCTACAAAGATCACCAATGCAAACATAATTTTTGTAACAAATACATGGGTTTTCATATTAACAGTCTTCAGGATATAAGTTCATCTGGTTAGCTGCTCTCTGCAGTATTTTTAGGCTAAGCACAAGCTTCACTGACTTTTTGAACCAGGGGTAAGATATTGCATATATAAAGGGATTGATGCATGAATTCGTGTAAAACAAACACAGTAAAGCAGAGAGGATCACAGATGACTTTTGAAATTGTTTCATATTGAGCATACTTATATACCAGGGAACCCAGCACATGAAATACACGAAGACAATTATACTCAATGTTTTTGTTGCCTTCACCTCTGATTTCCTGAAAGATTTTGGATTTTTCTGAGATGCCCTTTTCTTTGAAGTAATGGAAATGGCTTTGGCTTGTCTCAAGGCCACATTGAGAATTCTTATATACAGTTTTACCATTACTGTACATGGAGCAATGAAGCTCACTATCAGATCAACTGGACCCCAGGCGTTGCTGACAGCCACTGCACATTCCCTTAGACAGAAGACAGTCGTTCCTGTCTGGTTTGAATTCCCCAAATTCATTGGTACTAGATTATAACAGAAGGACACAGTCCATCCTAAACTTATGTACATCAGTGTTTTTCTAATTGTCATTTTTGACATATACATGAGTGGCTCACATACAGCAAAATAACGATCAATAGCTACAAGCATGATATTAATAAGTGACACAGATCCAATAATAGACATAATCACATGAAAGATCCGACAGTGTGACTTTCCCATATAAAAACAGGAGTTAATGCTCCTAAGGCTTTCAACCGGCATCACACAGATTCCCACCAAGAAGTCAGAAAGGGCCAGTGAGAGGATGAGGAAGTTGGTTGGTGTGTGAAGCTGCTTGAAAATTGTTATTGAGATGATGACAAGTAGATTTCCACACACTGTCAGCACAGAGACTGCAGATATGTACAAGAACAAGAATACATTGACATAAGTCAAATGAAAGTCAAAAGAGCAGCTTGTATTCAGGTGGGGAGAACAGTGATGTTCAAGAAATTCCATGAAGAATGTCTTCACTGCTTTAAAGCTCAAGGTCCATGTTTATGATATGGCTGCAGATCCAGGATAATAAATCAGAATTTCACTGCAAGTTTCCTTATATAAAGGCAAATGACTGGTGTCATTTATGGGAGAATTACATCAGCATCAGCTACCGTCATGAACAATATTTACAGATGTTTACTAGAGTTTACAGCATGTTGCCCCCCATACCTCTTAAGCAATTAAGTAAACAATTAGTAATCAAGTAAGAAAATCAAGCAATAGGATAAATAAAACTAAAACAAAGACATTTTTTTTCAGGAAGACCTAATATTCAAGAAATGCTTCAAAAAGTTTTAGAAAATTCATCAAATATTAAAATAAAATACTTAGTCTTCACTGTATATTAAATAGGCTACAAAAGCTTTTCTGTAAAAAGCAGTGAATGATTTGTACCAATTCTTTTCTTAAATATACAGGAAGCTCCGAAGAAAAACATTTTTACTTTTTTATTTTATTGTACAAGAATGTAACACAGAAGACAATCATATAATTTATGTTCACTGAGAAAAAAAACAAAAACACCAGATACATAAAATATGAGCAATCAGCATTATAAAAAGCACATGATTTTTAGACATTAGAATTGTTTGGCTTAATGATTTCATTCTTAAAAACAATACATATAGGCTTTTGGCTACTATATTTACTTCAGTGAATATGTATTGTTCAAGTTCATGTAGCAAATGCTACCAGTACACAATTTCTTTTAATGACATTGTCCCATATAGTAAACTAGTGAATAAGCGATAATATACACAATAAAAATATAGAGTTCATGTTAAATACTTACCACTTTGGATTATTTTAGCATTTCATTATCTGCAGCCATAAAATCTAGTCTACAAAGCTGCATGACATAAGACATTATATAAAGCTTTTTAATTAAGACTTGTTTTTAAGCTCATATGTTTTTACCTTAATTTGTGCATATATAAATTCGCTTGACAAATTCATCTAAACTGAACTAAGATGTTCTGCTTTTTCTGATGTTGTCATGAAAACTTGACTTGCAACCCTGGCTTTTGATATAGGCCACTAATTGGACTGACACTGTTTTTTTTTCTTTGCCAGTCTATAGATTTTTAGAGCACCCTTTAATCTTAAATGGGTTAAACACCAGATATGGATCATAACAAAACCACTTTTTGCAGTGCAAAATATATAAAGTGGTTGTTCAAGACTAAATGTGTATTTACTTCGGTATATACAGTAGTGTTCTACATTTTATATATGGGTAAAATGTATAACTGTGTTCCAATGTTTATACACAGTTCATTATTTGTGCACAATACACAAACCATTTCAGTAAGAAAGTCTGTGCTAAGTTAAAAACAACAACCAGATCAAATTCTGCTGCTGACCAGATCAAATTCTGAGTCAGATCAAAATTACATTAAAATGAACCAAAGTCAAACAGTGAAAACACTGATGTCAGAAGAGTTTGGTTCAAATATTTTCAATGTTATAATTAGAGAAAGAGTTTTTCTAAACCATGGGTAGAAAAGGCCATATATGATGGGGTTTATGGTTGAGTTAATGTAGCCTAACCAGACGAATGCTTCAAACAGAGCAAAAGGAGTGGAAAAGTTGATGTAAGGGTCAATCAAAGAGTTAATAAAAAAGGGCAACCAGCAAATAATAAAAGCTCCAACGACCACACCAAGAGTTTTTGCTGCTTTACGTTCAGACCTTCGAGAGCTTTTAAAAGTGCTCTCAAATTCATGATGGTTTGCCTCACCGATTGTTCTAATGTGCTTTCTGGCAACTACAAAAATTCTTGCATAAAGTGCTATCATGACAGAACAAGGCAAGAAAAACGTTAGTAATGTGTCTAAAACAGACCACAATGCATTAAAAAGCAAAGTGCAACTTCCCGTACAGTATATTGATTCTATATATTCCTCCAGACCTTCCACATTAGCTTTTGAATACACTAAGCCATAAGAATATAAAGCAGCCATACTCCAACTTATCATCACCATGACCCATGCAACAGTTATAGTTATATTTGTAGGATACTGAAGTGGATAACAAACAGCCTGATGTCGATCAATAGCAATAAAAATTAGATGAAAAATAGACACTGATGTGAGAAACAAGTCAAAACTTGTGTGTAGCAAACAGAATACATCTCCATAGTACCAGCAGCCATCCACAGAGCGGATCATACTGAATGGCATGACCACCAGTCCAAGCAGCAGGTCCGCTAGAGCAAGAGACATCACCAGGATGTTAGTGGGAGTCTGGAGCTGTTTGAAGTGCGCGATGGAGATGATCACCACCAAATTCCCGAGAATGGTCACAATCATTGCTAACACCAACAGGAGATACACCCCAGTCTTAGTGGAAACATGATATGTGCCTTTAAGACAAGAGTTGTTCACTGCAGGATAACAAAACTGAGTGGCATCGTATTCTTGTGATGATAATTCCATCCTCTCAATCTCAGAAAACTAAAACCTATAAAATGCTGTTTTAGTCAGGCCTTTAAATAGTCTTCATGCTATTTTCTGAGCCTCCCACATCATCACAGGGCAGCAAATGGCAATCAAGCACTCATAAAAAAAAAAAGATATTAGAACCCCTTTAAATATATAGTGACTGAAATTACATTATTTAAATAATCTGGTTTGTCCATTTTTCAATTATTTATCTTATAAAAGTATAGTTTAAATAAAATTGTGTTAAAAAACAACTTATAAATGAAAGCTATGACATTATATTCATAGCTTTGTAATTGTTTTAATGGCGCATTTATTTAAAGAATTAGATGTATTAAATATTTAATATGTAATATAGAGCATATTATTAGATAAACACTCTCTAGAGTTGAGGGACATTGAATAACTTTCCTTAGGTAAAGTGACGTCTTTCTGCAGTTAAAAGTGCGATTACATGAGACACATAACATTTCATTAAGTTGTACTCTGTCTTTCAGCATATCTTCTAATGTTCAGTCATGTATTCTTGTGCTATTACTAGTAAAGGTGAAAAGATGATCGGTTCACGTGTGTTCCCTAAGCCAGGGCTTAGCTTGATCTAAGGCAGCTACTGCGTTCTGTGGCATCTCATTAAAGAGTGCCAAAACTGTATTTATTATTAAAGTTTTGTAATAAAATAAACAATCTTAAAGCTAAGATTTGGTTACATATCAGAAGTTACAAAGCACACAAAGCATACAACAATTTATTGGACGGGCGGCATGCTACAAATAGAGGTTTGTACCATCAGATCTGAATTCAGGTTGTTTTTTCATCATTTTGGAGGCAGTATTTAATTTCATAAATCCATCCTGCCTTCGTCTTTGTCTCAGAAAACACAAATCTAGTCAGTCAATCTGGATCAGTTAGGCCCTTAATTACACTTCATGCTTTTTTTTTACCCTCCCACATCATTATAGAGCAGCAAATTACCAACAAGCACTTATTAGAAAGGTTAAATATACACTCTCATTAAACGGCATAAAACTTTCACTGGGGCGGTACCCTTTTAAATGGAACTAAAATGTCACTTTAGGCACGAATATGCACTTTAAGTATTAGTATGTACCTTTAAGGGTGCCAAATTCTGTTCCTGGAGGGCCACTGTCCTGCAGAGTTTAGTTCCAACTCTAATTAAACACACATAAACCAGGTAATCAATGTATTCAGGACTACTAGAAACTTCCAGGCAGGGGTTTTGAACCTAGTTGAAGCTATACACTATGCAGGATAATGGCCTTCCAGGATCATAATTTGACACTTGCTTTAAAGGGGTCATATGATGCTTTTTTAAAGATCATTATTTTGTGCATTTGGTGTGACAGAATGTTGACATGCTTTAATGTTTAAAAAACACATTATTTTTCAAATACTGTACATTATTGTAGGTCCTTTATGCCCCGCCTCTCTCAAAAGTGTCGTTTTCTACAAAGTCCCTCCTTCCGACTAGTGCAGTCCTATCTGATTGGCCAACCGACCCAGTGCATTGTGATTGGCCGAACACCGCAAGCATTCGTAGGAAATGTAACACCCCTTTCCATAATCATGAGCTTCATCTTTCAAAATAAATGTAACGACAGTTGATAATGTCCTTAGTTTTACCATCAGTTCAAGCCCGAAGGGGAACAGAGTCGCATGACAGAAACAGTGATGAAGCTCGTATGTGTTTGCAGTACACAAGCCATGAACGGTTAAGACAGCTGATGTGTGATGAAATAACTGGAGGATGCAAGATGCAAGTAAACAAAGTTTAATTAATGAAAGTCAGAAGCAAAGACAAAGTCGGGGACAAACACTCAGGTGGTGGTTGAAGCAGGGACGAGATGGCGATCCGGTGGTGGTGTGGTGAAGAGCGTGTAGAGAAAACCCAGGAACCGTGGAACAGCCAGACAACACAAAGAACTGACGAAATCCAGACGACACGAAGAACTGACGAAATCCAGATGGAGAGCTGAGCTGATGAGGCACAAGAACAGGACACACACCAGGGAACAACCACAAAGATCTGACAACATGAGAGGGAAATTACTGGCATATAAAGGAGGTGGAATCAACGACAGCTGGTGACATTAATCAACACAACGAGTAACCACACCCACACAATTACACTCACGCAGACACCTCAGTGTGAGATAGCCGATTCATGAACCTTGACAGTACCCCTCCCCCTAGGAACGCCTCCTGGCGTTCCCAGACAACCTTACCTGTCGATTGTAATCATCGATAAGGGAGTGATCCAGAATGTCCCTAGCAGGAACCCAACTTCTCTCCTCCGGACCGTAACCCTCCCAGTCCACCAAGTACTGAAATCCGCGTCCCCTCCATCTCGAGTCCAGAATCCGGTTTACCAAATACGTGGGGGTTTTTTTTTCCACAAATTTTGGTGACAGGAAACGGGCCAATGAATTTGGGAGCTAACTTGTTAGACACGGAGCGGAGAGGAATTGTAACGATTTGTGCACCTGTGAAACACAGGGAGATGAGAGATCCAATTGCGGGTATGTTTATTTGAGGTTATCCAAAATCGTTGTCAAACATGCCGGGGTTAAAACCAGAATGCTGTCCAAACAAACAAAATAACAAAACAAGGAAGGGAACAGGAAAGGGAAGGAAACAGAACGGGAATTCAGAATATGAGAGTAGAGGAATCTCGGGGAACGAGGAGACTGGAACATCGAAGGGTAAAGACTCCATACAAACAACAGGGAAAGACAGGTATTTATAAGGAGGCTAATGACAATAGATTGCCTGCACCTGGTGTAATTAACTGGAGTGCAATTACTGTGAAGACAGGACCAGACTAGAGGAATTATAGTACCTATGGTGAAGTGCCTAAGGGGAAGTGAGCCCACTAGTGGACACCCAGGGAAACAGAGACTGACAGCGTGACAGGAATATTCTTGGTAGAAAGCCACACTTTTTGACCCACGACGTAAACGGGAGGCTTTGACCGGTGGCAATCGGCCTTGGCCTGCATGCGCCCCCCTGCTTGGAGTAGAGTCTCACGGGCTCTAGTCCAAGTACGGCGGCACCTCTTGACGAATGCGTGAGCGGAGGGGACCGCGACTTCGGATTCCAGACTCGGAAAAATTTGGTGGCTGGTAACCTAAACTACACTTAAATGGCGAGAGGCCTGTGGATGACACTGGCAATGAATTGTGGGTGTACTCCACCATAGAAAGCTGTTGACTCCAGGATGACGGATTCTTGGCAACCTTTGTCTGTTCGCTCTGAAAAGTACGTGGCTGTAAAGCGAAATGCATGGAACATCTCGTGAAGAATGCTCTACAAAATTCAGGCTCACCGGAATATCTCTCTGGTGTGGGTAGGCGTGACTCTGGTCCCTCTGCTGCTGCAGGCGCTGGTGGTGGGGGAACGGGCGGCGTGGGGAGAGCAGTGGGAGTCCGTAGAAGTTGTACCTGTTGGGGGAGTTCGGACACCTGCTTCACGAGTGCTTGCACCGCACAACCTGTGCCCGAAATTTTCTCCTCTTGTTGGTCCATACGTGAGATGCTGTGAGCGATGAAGTCCTTGAGCTGGGAAGTGCTTCCTGCATCCATGGTTTGGTCAGATCGTTCTGCAATGAAATAACTGGAGGATGAAAGATGCAAGTAAACAAAGTTTAATTAATGAAAGTCAGAAGCAAAGACACAGGTCGGGGACAAACACTTAGGTGGTGGATGAAGCAGGGACGAGATGGCGATCCGGTGGTGGTGTGGTGAAGGGCGTGTAGAGAAAACCCAGGAACCATGGAACATCCAGACAACACAAAGAACTGACGAAATCCAGATGACATGAAGAACTGACGAAATCCAGATGGAGAGCTGAGCTGACGAGGCACGAGAACAGGACACACACCGGGGAACAACCACAACAATCTGACAACATGAGAGGGAAATTACTGGCATATAAAGGAGGTGGAATCAACGACAGCTGGTGACATTAATCAACAAAACGAGTAACCACACCCATACAATTACACTCACGCAGACACCTCAGTGTGAGACAGCCAATTCATGAACTGTGACATGATGCCACTGTGTGACCGTCTCTCACACACATGTGCGCGCGACACGCAAAACTCCACATTTGAACATTCAATAGCAAATATTTAAAGCAAAGTCAGAATGACCTCCTCTCCTAGGTTCACAAAACTTTTGTCCATAAAATGCGTTGCTGTTCTGTTGTAAGTAATCTTAAAGATTCCTAAATGCATCTACTTTCGAAAGGCAAAATAAAGTGCTTTTGCTTTAGTCTAGATACACACCGCATCTCACTGATATGACTGCTTCAACACTAACCGTGGTTACTGAAACCAAGCCTTCTTTCTTTGCGTGAACATTTCCAAATAGTGATGTAGACATGTGGGGGCGTGGCAGAGTCTTAACTTTGATAAAGAATATCTCTTTGAATTTGAGACTTTAGTCTTTGCAACTTCAGAGATCTTCTTAATGCACCAGAGCTTGTATCACTCCAAAGAGAAATGAAAAATTTAAATCGCATCATATGACCATTTTAAGGTACTACCATTTAGGGGTAAATAAGATACAGATATATACCTGGGCTTTTGTACTTTAGGGGAACACCAAGCGACAGCTTGTACATTCTCTCTGAGAGTGTACCAATTGAAATTACATTAATGTTTAGTTTGTCCATGTCTTCTGAAAAGACAAATAAATACTATGAATCAAAATGCAGCACCACTGATCATAACATATCATGCCATTTTCAGGTTAACTGCACAGAAAGGCAAAAAAACAAACAAGCTTCATATGTTACATTGGGAATAGTCAATGTCAATCCTGGAGCCCCACCCCTTAAAACAACAACAACAATATTCACAGTATATTTAATTTTCTTCACTTTTTCAAGGTAACACTGTATCTTCAGCCTTATAATCTAATTAAAAAATCTCTGGAACTGAACACGAGCAAAGATGCAGCAAGCAGAATCATGTATTTTAAAGCAAATACTAATGAGATAAATAAAAACACAAAGGGATTACTTTCTCCTGGAAGTCTTTTAAAGAATGGAACACACATACTGTACACATTTCATCATTCAGCGTGCAATGTTAGCATAACAAGTGTGCCAGAAATCTGATTTTAGATCACCCTTTTATTTTGTATAGAATAAACACCTGATTTTACACTTTTATGCAATTTGCAAAGGAAATGTGTTGCACAAATGGCATCAAACATTAAAAACATTGATATCAGAAGAATTTGGTTCAAATATTCTCATTGTTATAATAAGAAAAAGGGTTTTTCTAAACCATGGGTAGAAAAGGCCATATATGATGGGGTTTATGGTTGAGTTAATGTAGCCTAACCAGACAAATACATCAAAGAGAGCAATTGGAGTGGAAAAGTTGATGTAAGGGTCAATCAAAGAGTTAATAAAAAATGGCAGCCAGCAAATGATAAAAGCGCCCACTACCACACCGAGAGTTTTTGCTGCTTTGTGCTCAGATCGTCGAGAGCTTTTAAATATATTTTCGTTTTCATGCTGGTTTGCCTCACATAGTTTTCTAGCATGCTGTTTTGCAATCACAAAAATTCTTGCATACAGTCCTACCATGACAGAACAAGGCAAGAGAAAAGCTATTAATGTGTCTATAGCTCCCCACAATGCATTGAAAAGCAAAGTGCAACTTCCCATACAGTATATTGATTCTATATATTCCTCCAGTCCTTCCACATTAGCGTTTGAGTACACTAAGCCATAAGAATAAAACGCAGCCATACTCCAACTTATCATCACCATGACCCATGCAACAGATATGGTTATTCTTGTAGGATACAGAAGTGGATAACAAACAGCCTGATGTCGATCAATAGCAATAAAAATGAGATGAAAAATTGACACTGATGTGAGAAACAAGTCAAAAGTGGAGTGTAGCAAACAGAAGACATCTCCATAGTACCAGCAGCCATCCACAGAACGGATCATACTGAATGGCATGACCACCAGTCCAAGCAGCAGGTCCGCTAGAGCAAGAGACATCACCAGGATGTTAGTGGGAGTCTGGAGCTGTTTGAAGTGCGCGATGGAGATGATGACCACCAAATTTCCTAGAATGGTCACAATCATTGCAAACACCAACAGAAGATACACCACAGTCTGAGTGAAAACATGATGTGTGCCTTTAAGACAAGAGTTGTTCGCTGCAGGATAACAAAACTGAGTGGGATCATATTCTTGTGATAATAAATCCATCCTGCCCGTCTCAGTCTTAGAAAACTGAGCCTAGATGGAATACCAGTATGTTAACAGTGAGTTAAGAGTCCCTTAAATACACTTCAACATCTTCTCTGACCCTCCTACATGATGAGGCAGCAAATAAGAGCCAAGCACTTAAAATATACATTACTTAAGTTTTCTGGTTTGTCCATGGCTCAATGATTCTTTAGCCTAGTACATAAACTACTGTCAAAGAGTTTGGGGTTGGTGAGTTTTTTTTGTTTACACTTTTTTTTGTTTACACTCACCAAGGCTGATTTATTGGATCGAAAATAAAAATTGTACACGTTAAAATATCAGTTTTCTACTTGATTTAATATATATTTAATATAATTAATATTTATTCCTGTGAAGCAAAGCTGAATTTCCAGTATAATTACTCCAGTCTTTAGTCATGTGATCCTATAGAAATTATTCTAATTTTCTGATTTGCTGCTCAAGAAAGATTTATTATTATTAATGTTGAAAACACTTGTGCTGCAAGTGTTTCAGAAATCTGATTTTAGATCACCCTTTAATTTTGCATAGAATAAACACCTGATTTTACACTTTTATGTAATTTGCAAAGGAAATGTGTTTCACAAATGGAATCAAATATTAAAAAAATTGATATCAGAAGAATTTGGTTCAAATATTCTCATTGTTAAGTTAATGTAGCCTAACCAGACAAATATGTCAAAGAGAGCAATTGGAGTGGAAAAGTTGATGTAAGGGTCAATCAAAGAGTTAATAAAAAATAGCACCAGCAAATAATACTCCTGTCTTTAGTTATGTGATCCTATAGAAATTATTCTAATATTCTGATTTGCTGCTCAAGAAAGATTGATTATTATTAATGTTGAAAACACTTTCACAAATTGATTTAATGCATATTTGCTATATATATTGTGACACGTGTCCCGAGCTCTCATCAGTGTCGCCCTGGAAATGGAGCAGGCACACTTGCACCTGCTCATCACGGGCTGAGCAGCCACACCTGCGTCCCATCAGCCGCTGCTCATATAAACCCCGCAAGTGGGCACAGAGGTGAGCGATGTCTCCGCAAGACTTGGCTAATCTAGTCTTTTCCTTTGCCCGCAGGGAGCAGCATGTGACAGCCAGCCCCAATGCCCACGGAAGAGCACGGACCCACACTGCACCAGCGCACCCATAGCCAAGACGCAGAGCACCGAGCACTAAACTGCCTCACAACAACGCCTTCCACAACCCTTTCTGTTAATAAAATCCACCCTTCGGGGAACTTACCTTCATCCTCGAGTCATGTCCTGCTTCACCCCGCCACAATATATATAACAAATCTATAATTTAGCTTTACTATTTCATGCATCAAGAATTATTAACATAGAAAGTTTTGCACTGTATATATATTTAGTATATATATTGTGGTGAGAGTTGGGGATCCATATCAAGAACCACGGGAGTCGAGCTGGTGTAGGCCGAGAGCGGGGGCCCGGTCCCGACCCAGCGTTTCAGAAGATTGAAGTGGTAGGGCTGATCCTCTTTCTTTCTGCCTGGTTGCCGCACACGGTATGTAACGGGGCCGACCTTTTCGTTGAAGGTGTACGGCCCCTCCCAGGTGACCAAAAACTTGCAGGCGGCTGTGGGAACCAGAACCAGAACGTGGTCTCCTCGCTGGAACTTCCGTGGTTGGGCCGCCTGGTTGTAGTGCCACTGCTGCACCTGTTGTGCCTTGACAAGGTGCTCCCGGACATTGGGCATGACTGGGTCGATCCACTCCCACATCTCGCGCACCTGTTCCACGGTGGTGCGGTGTACCGCCAGCTGTTGTTCCCAGGCCTCTCGGGCAATGTCAAGCAGACCGCGGGGTAGTCGGCCGAAGAGCAGCTCGAAAGTTCTCGGTGTGCACGGCGCAGCCTGCCAGCAAAGGTCATCCTGGAGAACGGGGTGCTTCAGTGGGCATGGGCTCATGTTGAGGGCCGGGAACCGCCGGCCTGCTCACCGGTCGCTGGGTGCCTTCAGGTGTGCGCCGCTCCTGGACCACCCCCTCAGGGAAACGGCGGCGCTCTCTCCCCTACCTCCCAGTGTTGGGTGGCCTCCGCCAGCTCTATGGCCTCGACCAGCTCATCCACGTTGGTTGGGTTCTGCATTCCGGCTGCCTGAAGGAACGAGCGGGGAAGGGTCCACAGGAAGCGATCGACCACAACGTGTTCCGCTAACTGGTGTACGGTGGGATCCCCGGCCAGTAACCAGTGCTGGGCCAAGCGGGAGAGGCTAGTGGCTTGAGCCCGGGCCGGCTGCCGCAGGTCAAAGGTCCACTCAGAACCTCTCTCGTTAGCAGTGGGGCGAAGATGTGTGCCCAGTCCTCCTTGGGCCACGCCTCGCGCGTGAAAATGGTCTCGAACATCTGGAGATACATCATTACGTCATCATGCACAGCATCTTAGGTAATAACTGCGTTGCCTGGACGCGGGGGTCAGGTAGCGGAGTTCGCGGGGCACTGTCCTGCCTGCATTCTCCACCAGTGTGGCGGGGTTGAGAAGGACACGACTCAAGGATGCATGTAAGTTCCCCGAAGGGTGGATTTTATTTAGGTTAGAGTGGTGAAAAGGCGTTGATGTGAGGCGATTTGGTGCTCGGTGCTCGGCTCCCTCTCCAATTGGTGCGCAGGTGAGGTGTGGGTCCGTGCTCTCCCGTGTGCGGTGGGGCTGGCGGTCACACACTACTCTATGTAGAAACAATAGAGTAAGGGGTTAGCCGAGTCTTGTGGAGACATCTCAGACCTCTGCGTTCGTTTGTTGGGTTTAAATAACCAGAGCTTGATGGGGCGCAGGTGTGGCCGCTTAGCCCGTGATGAGCAGGTGCAGGTGTGACTGCTCAGTTTCCATACTTTATATATATATATATATATATATATATATATATATATATATATAAAATATTAATTTAAAAAAGTTTTACTGACTCTAAACTTTTGAATTGTATAACGGCTTTCAAAGCTATTCATTCATACATTTGATGTGATATTTTATTTACTTGATTATGGGGCGATTATTCATCACCCATATTCGGTAAGGTTGCTGTTGCTTGTCACAGTGTCTGGTTTGTGTTCCCTGGGTAACTACTACATGTCCTCCTTCCCCATGGTGTCTGTGAATTTCTGAACTACGTTCCCCACGATCCTTGTTTCTTCATTGCACTCATCTGTCCCTGGTCACTAATCATTGCACTCAGTCAATTCCTCATTAGCATTGTCATTTCCCTGTGTATATATGCCCTGACTGTTTTAGTATGTGTTACGGAGTCCTTGTATTTATCAGGCCACTTCTGAGTTCTGTTCTTGTCCGTTTGTCTTGTGCTTGTTTATGTTTGATTGCTACTTTGGTTTTGACCCCTGCCGGGACTGGATATTGATGTACGGTTTTCCCTTATTAAAACTTACTGGAAGTGGATCTACCTTGTCCTCTGTTCTTGTGTGGATCGTGACATTGCTAAAGCACTTAATGTAGATCTCAGAAATACAAATGCAAAATTTATTAAGACAATTTACAATCCTGCAATGTATTGCGATAAGATAAAAATGCATCTCTATTTTTTTTCAATACAAAAAAACGAACTTTTTTTTTTTTACACCAAATAAACCCTTTAAAGGCTTATTAATGATTTTCATTTATCTTGTTCTTATGACTTTTCTAAACCTTTCTCCTTATTATTCTATATTATTTAATTAACACAATCAGAATGATGCAACTCAAGATGCTCTAAGGGATCAGTCAGAATCAAGTGTGATTCTTTTGAAGTTTAATGAGGACAGGTGTGAATGTGCCGATAAACAACAAGACATATTGCAAACATGTTTATCACAATTAATAAGTCCCTCAGCTCACAAAGATGTTTAGATCAAGAAGACACAAAACTAACCACCAGTTATTTCCACAACAGGATTTCTCTAGAGTCAGAAATTACACAGGTATGATATCACAGTTTCACTGGAGGAATCAAAAAGACATTTGATTAGGATTTAATGCATATTCTAATGAAATATGCAAAGGCCTGTATTTCAATGATCTATGAATTAAATCTATAATTTAGCTTTACTATTTCATGCATCAAGAATTATTAACATAGAAAGTTTTGCATTGTCTTCATCAACACCATAAAAGCATGAAAATAAGTAATAAATAAGCAACCATCATGCCATTGGACATTTTTGACCATGTTAACCTCTACACTATATCTCAAACTTACAATACAAAATGACTAACTTTTTGTTTTACCAATTTCATATCCTGAATACACGGAAATATAAAATGTTCACAATTTTACATCTTGATGGAAAATGACATCGAAAAAAAAGATTATGTGCTGCATTGTAATAAAATATTTGTTTAAGTTGCAAACAAAGATTACTAGAGTGTGTTTTACAAGATTATTATACTATTTTGGTGTAAGGTCCAGCTGAAATCTGCTTGCTTTAATATCCAGGAAAGATTAAGAGAAAGATTAAGTTTAACATGCATGTTCTGCATCACATCTCTTTTGCACATATCTCAATCGATTGCTATAGTTCCATATGTGTTCCACCTCCCATTTCACTCATCATGTTTCCCTAAGCTGGGGTCTGGAGTTTTATTTCGATAATGTAGCCTGTAAAGGAGTCTGTATCATCCTTCAAACCGTAGCAGCCAGCACCATTTACTTATTTCTTGCTTTCGGCCGTCCCACAATAATTGCTGTCAGCATTTATCTAAAATTATTTTGGCTAAAATATTTCAAGTTAGTTCTTCACAAACTGACTTGATGGAAAGATGCAATTAGGAATGACTATCTCTTGTAAATAATGTTCAGTTTTGTAAGCAACTGAATATTTCAATAGGCGTATGTCAATAAAATCACATTAACAGTACACAAACATTTGAATCTGACAATTTATTCCTAAAATAAACAGGCTACTTTTCCTTTCAGTATCAAAGACAATGTTACTTCCCAAGATTCCTTGGAGGAACCTAAAAATATAAATACAGTGTTCTCAGAAAGCAATCAGCTCTTTCCATTTGTCTCGTTTTATACTAAACATATTTAAATACTTTTAAATCCATTTACTAATGCAATAAATCCAACAAACATATGAATCATATGAAAGGCACCCAAAGCACAATTAGGCCTATCAAATTTGTGTCTTTGATAAACTATTTCACTCAAAACAATTGTGTCTTTATTTACTCACCTTTACATTGTTACTGTATGCTGTTTTTTTTTGTTTTTAAACACAGGGTGAAGGTATTGAGGTTACATGCAGTTGAATCATTTTCTCTAAGCATTAAACAGTATAGTTTTGTGGAGACCTTTTTCTTAGAAAAACCAGTCAATAAATGTCATTGACAGTCAGGTGTGTCACTACCAGTGGGAAAAAAGGGACAGAATGTATAGGGCCCAGAGGTTGAGAGAGGCCCAGAATGATGTTCTCCTGGGGGCCCAAAAAACTCTTTTTGAAGGGGCCCCATAGCAAAATCAGTGCAAGTGGCCCAGAATTTCTAGCTACACCACTGTTGTCAGTGATATTAATAGTGTCACTAACATTAGCTATGTTATTTATTTAACTACTAAGCTTAACATTCTCAGCATCTTTGCTATTATTAAAATCACGTTTTAGTTTTGTTAGTTATCAGCTGGTTAGTAGGGACATTATTATTGAATAAGTAAAGCGGTGGTGTGTTTGAAACGGTGCAGCATTTTTTTTCTTGAAAACATTCTGTGTGTAGCCTACAGTATTTTCTATTGGATGTTTCATAGCATCAGTGTTTGATTTGGGACTGAAAGACTGTTTTGAATCGGTTCCTTTAAACCAGTATGAATCATGGTATGAAAAAATCTAAGTTTATCAGTTTGTGTTTGAATCGATAGTAGATTGAGTGGATTCAGTGGAAATGAAAAAGCAAATCGTTTGTTTTGAACCAGTGCTTTGGAGTGCATACAAACTGCTGAAGTCGCATCATTTCAGTACAAATCTAATGTTTCTAAATGTTTTGAAATTTCAATGATTTTCAAAGACGATCTCTGCAAACCCATGAATCACACATCTTTAAACAGGTGTGTACTTGATACAGTTTTTACTTGATCTCGGATCAGTTTTATAAAATTGTATAATTTATTATAAGATATTTGTAGCAGTCATGGCCTAATGGTCAGAGTGTTGGACTTATAACCTGAAGGTTGTGGGTTCAAGTCTCAGGTCCATCAGGAATTGTCATTGGGGAGAGTAAATAACCAGTGCCCTCTTCCACCTTCAATACAATGACTAAAGTGTGACCCTTGAGCAAGGCACCCAACTGCTCCCTGTGTGCTGCAGTGATATGGCTTTACTGCTCTATGTGTGTGTGTGTGTGTGTTCACTACTCTATGTATGTGCACTTGGATTGGTTAAAAGTTGAGTACAAATTCTGAGTATGGGTCAACATACTTGGCCACACATCAATTCACTTTCAAAAAACAAAACAAGTCCTGAAAACTGATAAAGAAACAAATAGTATTTGGACACTTATTATTTAATGACATTAGATTATTAGTTAATTCCATTGGTCCCACTTTATATTAGGTGGCCTTACTACTATGTACTTACATAAAAAAATAAGTACAGTGTACTTATTGTGTTCATATTGCATTGTAAAACACTTTTGCTGCTATTGAGGTGGGATAGGGGTAAGGTTAGGGAGAGGGTTGGAGGTATGGGTAAGTTTAAGGGTGGGTTAAGGTGTAAAGTATGGGTCAACAGTGTAATTATAAATGTAATTACAGAAATTAAATACAGATGTAATTACATGTAGTTTTCTTTTTAAATATAAGTACAATGTAAAAACATGTATGTACACAATAAGTACATTGTACTAAATATTAATTAAAATGTAAGTACACAGTAGTTAAGGCCACTTAATATAAAGTGGGTCCATTCCATTTTTTGTCATGAAGGATTGAGGGACAACTCTCGGAGGGATTGGCATGGTAATGTACATGACAATGTTAATGTATTTGGTCTTTGCGGAATAGATCTGATACCCTGCTGCTGTGGCAGTGCAAGTACCAAGACTAGCTACTGCTAGTACATTCACAACATGCTGCTGTGAGCATGTAAGAAATATTGCTGTGAAACATATAACATACATGAAATAACCCCATAGCATACAACCCGAATTCCGGAAAAGTTGGGACGTTTTTTAAATTTTAATAAAATGAAAACTAAAGGAATTTCAAATCACATGAGCCAATATTTTATTCACAATAGAACATAGATAACGTAACGTAGCAAATGTTTAAACTGAGAAATTTTACACTTTTATCCACTTAATTAGCTCATTTAAAATGTAATGCCTGCTACAGGTCTCCAAAAAGTTGGCACGGGGGCAACAAATGGCTAAAAAAGCAAGCAGTTTTGAAAAGATTCAGCTGGGAGAACATCTAGTGATTAATTAAGTTAATTGATATCAGGTCTGTAACATGATTAGCTATAAAAGCTTTGTCTTAGAGAAGCAGAGTCTCTCAGAAGTAAAGATGGGCAGAGGCTCTCCAATCTGTGAAAGACTGCGTAAAAAAATTGTGGAAAACTTTAAAAACAATGTTCCTCAACGTCAAATTGCAAAGGCTTTGCATATCTCTTCATCTACAGTGCATAACATCATCAAAAGATTCAGAGAAACTGGAGAAATCCCTGTGCGTAAGGGACAAGGCCGGAGACCTTTATTGGATGCCCGTGGTCTTCGGGCTCTCAGACGACACTGCATCACTCATCGGCATGACTGTGTCAATGACATTACTAAATGGGCCCAGGAATACATTCAGAAACCACTGTCGGTAAACACAATCCGCCGTGCCATCAGCAGATGCCAACTAAAGCTCTATCATGCAAAAAGGAAGCCATATGTGAACATGGTCCAGAAGCGCCGTCGTGTCCTGTGGGCCAAGGCTCATTTAAAATGGACTATTTCAAAGTGGAATAGTGTTTTATGGTCAGACGAGTCCAAATTTGACATTCTTGTTGGAAATCACGGACGCCGTGTCCTCCGGGCTAAAGAGGAGGGAGACCTTCCAGCATGTTATCAGCGTTCAGTTCAAAAGCCAGCATCTCTGATGGTATGGGGGTGCATAAGTGCATACGGTATGGGCAGCTTGCATGTTTTGGAAGGCTCTGTGAATGCTGAAAGGTATATAAGGGTTTTAGAGCAACATATGCTTCCCTCCAAACAACGTCTATTTCAGGGAAGGCCTTGTTTATTTCAGCAGGACAATGCAAAACCACATACTGCAGCTATAACAACAGCATGGCTTCGTCGTAGAAGAGTCCGGGTGCTAACCTGGCCTGCCTGCAGTCCAGATCTTTCACCTATAGAGAACATTTGGCGCATCATTAAACGAAAAATACGTCAAAGACGACCACGAACTCTTCAGCAGCTGGAAATCTATATAAGGCAAGAATGGGACCAAATTCCAACAGCAAAACTCCAGCAACTCATAGCCTCAATGCCCAGACGTCTTCAAACTGTTTTGAAAAGAAAAGGAGATGCTACACCATGGTAAACATGCCCCGTCCCAACTATTTTGAGACCTGTAGCAGAAATCAAAATTGAAATGAGCTCATTTTGTGCATAAAATTTTAAACTTTCTCAGTTTAAACATTTGCTATGTTATCTATGTTCTATTGTGAATAAAATATTGGCTCATGTGATTTGAAAGTCTTTTAATTTTCATTTTATTAAAATTTAAAAAACGTCCCAACTTTTCCGGAATTCGGGTTGTACATTAATCACCTCGTAGCAGATCTATACAGGTGGAGCTGGGGAAGGTGGAGGGTTTATATACATATACAGTATAGATATATGTAATTTTATTTAATTATTAAGTTATTTATTTAAAAGTGTCCCATACTAGGAATTTATGCTCTGAATTTAACCAATCTAAGTGCGCACACACAGCAGTAAGTAGTGAACAAACACACACAGTGATCACACACATAGAGCAGTGTGTGCAAAGGGATGTCTAATGCTATTTCATGCATTCTGACTTATTTACACTGCTAATCATGGAGAAAAGGCTATCCTATTGGTGCAAGGATTTAAAAGAGGACTATTGGGAGTTTGCATTACTATAAATCTGGGCTCTCTGATGAAGAGTGTGCCTTTGCCACTTGAAAAACAAAGGTAAGGCTCTGGATGGTTATGCTACTGAAATTTTTTAATAAAATTAAATAATGTGTTGAAATGTATAGTTGCTTATTCTTATTTATTTTTACTTTGGTATTAATAATATGTCTAAAATTATTTTATTGTTCATTTCTTATTTGTAAGAATGATAGCTATTAAGAAAAAAAGTTAAGAACCTGTTATTATGATTAGTGACGAGTAATATTTATTTATACATAAACAATAAAGCTTGTTTGCAAGTGTCAGCAGCTAATATTCTTTTATTTTTTACAGAACGGTGAATCTGAATTGCGTAAATGGATGCCCGGGTCAACATCAGCCAAATAGATGTCTGGGAAAAGCATTTTCTCTGTTATGAATTTAGTAACAGGTCTTGTCAGAAGTTTGTCTATCCTTTGGAAACTCGAATATTACTCTACATCCTTTTCAGTGTCTCTTCAATTGTCACAATCATAGGAAACCTGCTTGTGATCATAACAGTCATTCATTTCAAGCAGCTTCACACAGCAACTAACTACCTCATCCTGTCTCTGGCCGTGGCCGATCTGCTTGTAGGAGGAGTTGTGATGCCTCCCAGCATGCTGCGCTCCATCGAGACGTGCTGGTATCTGGGAGATTTGTTCTGTAAAATACACAGCAGTCTTGATGTAACATTGTGCACTGCATCAATATTAAATCTATGTATAATTTCTTTAGACAGATATTATGCTATATGTCACCCCTTTCAATATCATAGTAAAATGACATCACTGGCCACACTAGTTATGATTATTATCTGCTGGAGTGTTTCAGCTGCTCTGGGGTTTGGCATGATCTTCATGGAGCTTAATATTCTTGGCATTGAGGATTTCTATTATGAGAACATTGACTGTGATGGAGGCTGCTTTGTGTTTCAGAGTAAAGCTGGAGCTCCTATATTCTCACTGATCTGTTTTTATGGTCCTGCTTTTGTGATGCTCTGTGTGTACCTCAAGATCTTACACGCAGCTCAACGGCAGGTTCAGGCCATCCAGAGCGTGAATTCTGAATTTAAAAAAGAGGGGAAAGCCACTAAGACTTTAGCCATCGTCATTGGGGTGTTTCTGACCTTCTGGATACCTTTTTTCCTTTGTAATCTTATCGATCCCTTTATCGGTTACTCTGTACCACCACTGCTGTTTGACTTGCTCCTGTGGGTTGGATATTATAATTCCACCTGTAATCCCATAGTGTACGCCTTCTTTTACAGCTGGTTCAGACATGCTTTCAGAGTCATTCTATCCAAAAGAGTATTTCAGAGTAATTCTTCAAGGACAATACTGTTGTAATAAGGAAACAGATCATATGCAAATGCATTTCTCAATGTTTTCTGATTGGGACATATTTAATCTTATCTTTTCTTATTATTCTATTTTGTTTGTTATTTCATAAATTAACCTTCATGCTCTTCATACTCGAAATGCAAACCTAATCTTTCTTTAAAGACTTGTGTGTATGTGATTTAAGTGCCTGCATATATGAGTGCTGTATGTCTTGACATTCAGGGCTCTTCTGAGTCCACCAGTGTTGATGTTTGCCCCCTCATGGATCCCTATGAATTAAATTCTAATAAAGTTTAGCTGAGTGTGCATATTCAGTGCTAGAAGATGACTTACAATCAAATGAATTCATTTTTAAAGGACCCTTTAATTTTATATAATTTTTTTTATCTATAACAACAAATTCAAGATGTCTGAAGTGCCAAGTACATATTTCAGGATATTAGGTTAAAACTATTTTTCTGAATAATATACAAAACACTTGTACAAAACAACACTATCTAAAATTAAACAGAGGTGGAAAGAGTACAAAAATATTCTACTCAAGTAAAAGTACCATTACATTAATGAAATTTTACTTAAGTACAAGTAAAAGTACCAGTCTAAAAATCAACTCAAGTAAAAGTAAAAAGTAACTCATTAAAAATTTACTTAAAAATTACTTAGTTACATTTTAACAGTGGGAGGGAGTCAAAAATGGGACAGGCCAAGGGTGTCAAACTCAGTTCCTGGAGGGCCACAGTCCTGCACAGTTTAGATTTAACCCTAATTAAACACACCTGATCCAGCTAATCTAATCATTAAGGTTTATTTGAAAACTACATGATATGTGTGCTGGAGCAGGGTTAGAACTAAACTCTGCAGGGCTACGGCCCTCCAGGAACTGAGTCTGACACCCCTGGGATAGGTCTATTAATCTCAAACTAGTTGTTTTTAATTAAAGGAATCAGTTATTTAGAATAATAAAACATTTGGGCTGTTACCAGGCAAATCAGTATCAACAAACTCATCTTTTAATGCAGAGGAAATGAAGAAGATTCATTGGAAGTGGCATTTAGATGTATTACACTGTTTAGTGCAGGACAAGAATGCATTTAACCTGCAGTTACAAATGCATGAATAATGTTTTGATATACAAGACATAAAATGTTGAATACTCATTTGAAATGATAAGAAATTAATTATTTAAAAAAAATCAAAAGATACTTTAAATGTGAAATTAAAATGGCCAGTATGTGTCAGCAAGTCATTGTTAATAAGTGAGTCATTGCGATTGAACCGAATCATTTAAATGGTTGATTCATTCAGAAACGAAACACTGTCACGTTGCTCAGAGACGCAAAACTGTGCTTTGGTGGCTGTGTTTGGAATTATTTTCTGTTGTAGAAATAGAGCTAAAAAGGCAATATGGTGTCTAAAACGCAAGTCTCTTAATTAACTTGTTTACTGAACTGTTATATATATGTATGTATATATGTATATATTCATGATGATTTTTGGAGGAAAAGACGGCCTTCTTTGTGTGAATTTGATTTAATATATGAAATTATATAAATATGTGAATTTTCTGCCCCTATATCTTCAATTTTGTGATCATTCTAAATGCATTTTAGGAGACTGAATCACACAGTGAAAGAACGCACTATAAATGCGCGCGCACATCATTAAAACAAAAATAGCACACTCCTCACCACTGTCTTTTTGGCTAATTTGTGCAAAACCTCTTGCTAAAATGTCAAAGCTTCATTTTAACCACCAATGCAACGATGCAATTATTTAGCTAGCTCTACATTTTGCGAAGGGTTGATGTCTTGTCGAGATTTTATAAGCTGCTAGTTTGGTCTTCCTAGGCAAGTACAGCTTACACTGCATAATAGAGCATACATATGGCCAGGGGTTCACTTCGTTTCCTTCGAGTTAAACTTCAGAATATGACGGGGTTTCGTTTTCAGCGGTGTCTGCACCACTAACGCCTGTTTTTTCCGTCTGCATCTTTCTTGTGATTTTAGCGCCAGTTTGCCCTCCTGCCCATTATTTACTGCCGTAGTTTCCAGGGAGTGATTTTTTTTTTTTTTTTTTTTACTCAGTAATTAATGTTTTAAAATGTAGCGAAGTACAATACTTTAAACAAAATATACTTAAGTAAAAGTAAAATTACAGATTTAAAAAATTACTTTAAAAAGTATTAGTACACAAAAAAGCTACTCAATTACAGTAACGCGAGTAAATGTAATTCGTTACTTTCCACCTCTGAAATTAAATTATATCACTTTTGCAAAGATATTTTTTACAATTTACAATTTTACTTACCGCTTGTTAAACATTCATTTTATGGGTGTTTGTTTGATTTGTGCCACTATATATCCACCATACTTGATGAAGTGCACTAAACAAATGTATGATGACACCTTTTATGCACATGTGAAGTCTTAGAAAATAGCACTTATTCTTTACAGTACACTACAACAATTATATTATAAAATTTTCTGTGCTGATTGTCAACAAGCTAAAATTGACTGAAACGTATATTCAAAGGGAATAACGATGTAGGCCTAGAATTAACTTCATGTTAGCTTGCTAATTGTACCCAAGAGTATGATCTGTTTAAATCCATGTCATACTAGCAATAAACTATGCTTAACCACAAGTCGAGAGCTGTAGTTCTAACCACGTGAAGTTGCGTTCACACTTCCAGCTATACGTAGTGACAAAATGACACAATCCCATTCATTTCAACAGAGAGCTTTCAGGCAATGCGAGTGTCACTGACCATTGGTGACAGGATGTAGACGTGTCCAGTGAAGCAACAAAGTTGAGATATCTTGAACTTTAAGCAAATGAAGAGCGAATTTTGGGAGTGAAAACCAATAGAATTGAAGTCAGTGGAATGCACTTGATCCTTCATCGCATTCTATAGTAGAGGGTAGATGGAGAAGTTAATTTTAGCAGTCGGCAACTTCAGTACAATTTATTATGTCTCTGTGTACATACGGTGATACAGTGCTGACTCCGAGCCTGTATTTTTCTTAAATCCAGAAAGACCGGTGCTTAAGCTCTGGCCACAGATATATAACAATGATGGCAAAGAGCACCCACTGATCTTGTTAATCTTTATTATTGAGCATTATATGCATTGATTCCATTTATATTTGTTTGTTTGGCAAGTGGCAAGAAAACTGTGGCAAGGAAACTGATTTATTGTACAACATGGAATAACATCCGTGAATGTCATTAGCAAATGTTATTAGACAACCAGTAGTGGGAACACCCACCAGCGACCTGACTGACATGCAGCGAAAAAGTCCCTAGTTTGAACATAGATTAAATTAGTGATGTTGCTTGCGAATGTTTGTTGAAACTAGGGAAACACCGGACCTTTGACTTGTCTACTGAAAATGTATATATATATATATTATAACTAGATCTGTCTAGTTTTATTTTTAACTAGATTTTGTAATTTTAGCTGGCTATGTGCACATTTGCTGAATGTTGGCATAAATGCAACACAGTGATAGAATCTGAGTGTGTTGAATTTACAACATGTAATTTCATCCACCTCTCCCTGAAGACATAATAGTGAGTGATCAGTCAACTGAGAGAAGAATAGGGTCAACATTATAGTTACCCAAGGTGCAATCAATTTTCTGAGAGCTTCTGTGTGACTTCCATCTGATTGCTGCAGATTCATTTAGGTGCTATAACTGCATTCATGCCATGTTGTAATTGCTACAAATTTGAAACGACAACATGTGACGTATTACTCTGAGCTGTCAAAGTCCTCAGACTCAGAATTGTTTCAGTGGCACCATCAACTTCCCATCAGATCTGAATTTAGCAGTTCTTCATGTCACACACTGACAACATGAATTGAGGTGGAAATATGACAGAATCACAGATAAATTCAATTATTTTGTGGGTCAGATTAAATAAGGTGGCGGCCAGTTTTGGCACTTGGGCCTTGTGTTTGACACTGTTGTAGACTGATGAGAACACTAGGTTTCCTTGGAAACTCAGATGCGGTGTGATTTGACAGGAGGGAGGTTGTTATGAAACTCTTATGCTATAAATGTGTGCTCTCTGCTTCATGAAGCAGCCTTTTTTCACCGTAGAAAGAAAGGTAAGAACATGGATGGAGAGTCTTTGATGTGCTGTTGTATTTAAAATAATCCAATCATCAAGCTTTTAACATGCAATTCTTTGACAGAGATGCATACACCTAACTGCAGGCTGAAGTTAACTTCACTTCCTTGTTTTAAGCAGGGAAGCTCCAGAATTGTGTAAATGGAAATCAGAATCAACATCAGTCAAACTGAAATCTGGGAAAAGCCTTTTCTCTGTCATGAGTTTAGTAACAGGTCTTGTCAGAAGTTTGTCTATCCTTTGGAAACTCGAATATTACTCTACATCCTTTTGAGTGTCTCTTCAATTGTCACAATCATAGGAAACCTGCTTGTGATCATAACAGTCATTCATTTCAAGCAGCTTCACACAGCAACTAACTACCTCATCCTGTCTCTGGCCGTGGCCGATCTGCTTGTAGGAGGAGTTGTGATGCCTCCCAGCATGCTGCGATCCATCGAGACGTGCTGGTATCTGGGAGATTTGTTCTGTAAAATACACAGCAGTCTTGATGTAACATTGAGTACCGCATCAATTTTAAACCTCTGTATCATTTCTTTAGACAGATATTATGCTATATGTCACCCCTTTCAATATCATAGTAAAATGACATCACTTACCACACTAGTTATGATTATTATATGCTGGAGTGTTTCAGCTGCTCTGGGGTTTGGCATGATCTTCATGGAGCTAAATATTCTTGGTGTTGAGGATTTTTACTATGAGAACATTAAATGTGATGGCGGATGTATACTGTTTCAGAGTAAAGCTGGAGCTCCTATATTCTCACTGATCTGTTTTTATGGTCCTGCTTTTGTGATGCTCTGTGTGTACCTCAAGATCTTACACGCAGCTCAACGGCAGGTTCAGGCCATCCAGAGCGTGAATTCTGAATTTAAAAAAGAGGGGAAAGCCACTAAGACTTTAGCCATCGTCATTGGGGTGTTTCTGACCTTCTGGATACCTTTTTTCTTTTGCCTTCTTATCGATCCATTCATTGGTTACTCTGTACCACCACTGCTGTTTGATTTATTTTATTGGGTTGGATATTATAATTCCACCTGTAATCCCTTAGTCTATGCCTTCTTTTACAGCTGGTTCAGACATGCTTTCAGAGTCATTCTATCCAAAGCAATATTTCAGACAAATTCTTCAAGAACAATACTGTTGTAATGATGAAACAAATTATTATTATTATTATTATTTTTAATGTATTATTTTCTGTTTTGAACATATTGCATTGTATCTATTTTATTGTATTTTGTGTTCCATTTCTTAACTAAACCTTCATATTAGTGCAAAAGAAATCATTGAAAGAAAATGTTTTAAGAATCTTGTATGTGCTATACATGCCTATATGTGCTGTATGTCCTTCAGGGCACTACTGAGTTTACCATAGGATCCCTATTAATTACATTTTAATAAAGTGTATGAAAACTGCACAGTCAATGCTAGCATATCTATCCTCTCCACGAACATACTTTCAGTGTAAACCTACAACGTACATGCAGACAAGATAAAATTATTTTAACGTAAGATATAATTCTGTGCGTCTGTACTCTTTATTTCCTTTTTTAAATTCAACATGGCTGACAAAAATGCTGAAGCATTTCAGAAACTTTCTTAAAAGTATTTTAATTAAAATAATAATTTGAAAAGTTCAATAAATGCAAAAATATATATTAAGTGTTTTGCATGCCAATCAGTGACAAAATGTTTTGAGATGACCAGTCAAATCAACTTTGTGAATTTAGTGTTGCTTACAAGCGCAAACTCCAGAGAGATGCTTCAGCTGATGCAAGTAGCTAAATTAAACATTTATTTTAGTTAGCAAACATTTATTTTTGCATATTTTAACTGACTTTGTCATGAGTTGCTTGTCAATGACAAAATGTTTGAGATGACCAATCAAATTAAAGTGGGCAGGCTTTACTGCTCCAGACCAACGCTTCAAGGGGTCATGATATGAGAGAATTGAATTTGGCATGATCTTTTGATTGATCTTTGGCTTGATCTTTTGACATATAAGATCTGTACCATTAAAAACAAAATTCTTCTTCATGGGTTGTTTTTTTTTTCTTCTTCACATGATCATGGAGTTTTGTCTTTATTACACTGGTGCCGAAACCCGGAAGGAAGGAGGAAGGAGGGATGCGCTGCCGAAGATCCCTCGCCGCTGGGGTGAATCCGCGGTGCCATCGAGCATGGCATAGCAGTCTGGCGCCGGGGACGCTCGAGGTGGTGGACTGGAGTGAGTTGCCGGGGACGGACGAGCTTTCTGCTGGCCGCCCGCGATGTGGAGGGGCAATTGCCATCCGTGAGGAAACGGTGGAGTCGACGCCGTTCGCAAGGGGGCTGGAGCCTGCTGCCATCCTAAAAGAATGAGGAGGAGCAGGGAACGGGGGACTCCTGCCGCCTGCCCAAAACCGGAGGAGCCATCTACCCGCCCCTCCCGCTGGAAAGCCAATCATCTGCTTTTAACAGTCAAGCCAGGAAACATTTAAGCCTAGGGGTGCACCGATCGAGATCGGACGATCGTTATGCGCATCTCATCAGTAAAGCCGGTTCTGTAATCAGCGGTAAATTCCATCAGGTGCGTGATTTCACATAGAGCAGCTGGTACTACACAGAGCCATTGTTAACTGAGAAGATGCGCAAATCCACGTTCATCATCAGCGTTTATTTGCGCAACTAGACAGTTAACAACGGCTCTGTGTAGTAACAGCGGCTCTATGTGAAATCAAGCACCTGATGGAATTTACCGCTGATTAGATAACCGGCTTTACTGGTGAGATGCGCATTAACGATCGGCCGATCTCGATCGGTGCACCCCTATTTAAGCCTATCGTCTGGTTCCACTGACATATGCGCACAGTTCAGGAACCCTTGCGCATGCGTAGTAAAGGTATAACCTGTGGGGGAAAATGCGTTTTAAACCTTATTTTGGGGCAAAGTCATCAAAAATTTTCAGCGATTTTTTATCATATTTCACTGCTGTTTCTATAAATGCTGTTTTATGTCCCGGTGACCAGTGAAAGTGCAGTTCTGACTCTCTGCCCATTCATTTAGATAGGAGCTGGTCTTGTCATTCTGAAATAGCTGCCTGGAGGCATTGCCAAGATGGCGGCCGAGTGGCACGACTTGCCTGAAAGGACTTTGCTAAGGCTTAACTGTAGCAGGGTAGGCCAACTGTTGAGTGATTATTCTTGACCCACGCACGCGCGCGCACACACACACACTCACACACACACACACACACACAGTGAGATAAGTGATCACACATGGCAAGCCACACTTTGTGCACCAAACACCACCACCAGGGTACTAGAACTAGCCTCCCTGCTCAGAAGCCTAAAACACATGAGAAACCAAATAATCAAATACACCAAACAAAGTTATACCAGAGCCTGATTGGTGACATATGGCATTCTTAAATAACAAATAAACAAGACTCAGATGAAAGTCAATTGTCACATAATAAAAAAAAAATACACAAACAGAGAGTTTATAAAAGTAAACTACAAAATAAGCTAAATCAAACACAGCAACAAACAAATCAATAAAGAAACCATACAATAAACAAAACAATACACAAACAGTATGAAGGAAACAGACAAACTCCAAAGCCAAAGAATCCACACAAACATGCTTATACAAAGCTGGTAATTCTAGGATGGGAGGGCAGGCTGAAGCACCCAGCCCAACACGTACAGTGTTGAGTTAGTTGGAACAGGTACAACCAAGAGTGAAAATAACAAATAAACACAAAACACACAGCAAAACAACAACGTCGTCGTAATCCTGTTTTATGAAGGAAGTGATCGCCCTCACCCTCCACAGGACGGAATCCTCCCAAAGATAGTCCTGTAGATTTTGGTTACCAGGAGACACAAGTTATACTGTTGCTCACAGCACAATTCTCAACAGTTTATTTGAAGATGAATGAACTCAATCCCAACCGGGAATAATGGCAGCCTTACACACCACCACAAAACAGATGATATTCCAGCTTTAAGCACAACGCACACAAGCTAGCAAATGACGCATCCCAGGTAGCCTAATTGCAGCCTTTATATCAGCAGTACTATGTTCTGATAGGCTGTCGTTCTAAATACAGGAGAGGGAAGTTACCCACTCTACCACAATCTGACCCTAGCTATAGAATCGTCGTCCGACGATAGAGTGATGCCAACAAGACCATACAACTCAATTCCAGGGCCTAAACAGGGCTGAAACAGAATTCAGTACAGAAGCCTCCGTCCCTAATCCCACTACTTTACCTGATGTCCGTGGAAGATGGTAACGATTAGAATGCTGACCAGCATTAACTCTCCCTTTACGTCGCACAGCAACTTCACTAGAAGTAGACTGCTCCACTGACAAAGGCTCTACCACCGGTGAAGTGGCTAGCCTTTCCCCAGGTGGTCCGAAATCCTCTTGGGCGACTAGTTCAATAGCCTCAGCTGCAGACTGCGGGGCAGCGGGACCCAAAGATGCAGGGTCCTGCATTACTGGCCTACCACCCAAATGGGGAGTTTCAGATACCAATACACACAAATCCACTTAATGCAACGATGGGGACTCCTCCAATGGTGGTGCCTCAAGTACTTCAGACACCTCTGTAGGGCCAGGAACAGGGGAATTATTTTGTTCTCTGGTCTTTAGATTAGATTAGATTAGATTAGATTAGATTCAAATTTATTGTCACTGCACATGTAAGGTACAAGGAAACAAAATGCAGTTAGCATTTAACCAGAAGTGCAATAAGCAGTAAGTACAGAATATACAAGGTCTATAATATGTACAATAACTATACAGATAAGTATTATGGACATAATTAACAGATTTTAAATACTATTAGCATGATATACAGATAGGTGTACTATGGACATACTATACAGGTGGATTATGTAAAAGTGTATGTACACTATTGGCAGAACTATGAACATATGAACAATTTACACTATTGCAATGGACAGTAAAGTGCATAGAAAATATTTCAGTGTGCAAATGGATTATTCAGTGTTCCTGGATGAACAGACAGTAGTGCAAGTATAACAAGTTACTGTTATTTGCTTGTTGTAAATAAATAAATAAATCAGTCAGATGTAGTGTTGCAGAGGGGGAGGAGTCTGTGTGTGTGGTGTGGGGGGGGGGGGGGGGGGTGTTGAGGGGTGTCAGAGGGCAGAATTCAGGAAGGAGACAGTTTTAGGGAAAAAGCTGTTCCTGAATCTTGTGGTCCTTGTCCGGAGGCTCCTGAAGCACCGGAGGTGAGAGGAGTCCTTGAGAATGCTGCGAGCTCGTCGTAGACAGCGTTTCCTCTGGATGTCCTCAAGAGCAGGAAGTGGTGTCCCTGTGATGCGTTGGGCAGTTTTCACCACCCTCTGCAGTGCTTTGCGGTCAGCCACTGACCAGTTCCCATACCAGACTGTGATGCAACTGGTCAGGATGCTCTCAATCGCACACCGGTAAAAGTTCACCAGGATGGATGAAGACAGCTGGTTCTTCTTCAGTGTCCTGAGGAAGAAGATGCGCTGGTGAGCCTTCTTGACCAGGCTGGAGGTATTTGTGGCCCAGGACAGTTCCTCCGAGATGGTGGTTCCCAGGAACTTGAAGCTGGAGACACGTTCAACAGCCATCCCGTTAATGTGGATGGGGTCATGCGTGCCTACTTTCTTCTTCCTGAAGTCCACAATGAGCTCCTTAGTCTTATTGGTGTTAAGGAGCAGGTTATTGTCAGCGCACCATGTGGCCAGGTGCTGTACCTCTTCCCTGTAGGCAGTCTCATCATTGTCTGTGATGAGGCCAATCACTGTGGTGTCGTCTGCAAACTTAATGATGGAGTTGGATCCATGCACAGGCTTGCAGTCGTGGGTGTTTAACAGAGAGCGATGGACATGCTTCACCCTCCTCAAGTCATCTACCGGTGCTATAGTATAAACAGAACCTCCTGTTTTAGGTGCCCTCACCACCTGATACACCACTAGGCTCCAGATGTCCTGGATCTTACGGCGCCCTCACACGCCATAGTTGCGGAGATAAACTAGCTGGCCCTCTCCCAGTGGTGCATCCCGAACATGCAAGTCATGCTTCTCCTTACGACGATTTGCAGCTGCCTTCAAGTGCTCTCGAACTCCCTCAGATGCCACTTGCAACCTTGTTTGATGCTCTAAAACCCACTCATTTATACCACTGGACCCTCTCTCCTGCCCCCTACCTAACAAAAAATCAACAGGGAGCCGAGGCTCTTGACCAAACATTAAAAAATAAGGTGACTCGCCACCTTGACTAGTTTGATGAGGGGTAGTGTTGTAACAGAAGAGTAAATGAGGGAGCGCAGAAGGCCAATCTACCTTTCGGGAATTTGGTAGGGTACGCAAAAGACTATGCAGGGTTCTATTAAATCGCTCACATTGCCCGTTAACCACCGGATGATAAGGGGTAGTATGGGACTTTTCAATATGATAGAGACTGCAAAGCTGTTGGATGAGGGAGGACTCGAAATTGCGTTCCTGATCGGAGGGAATACAAGCAGGGACCCCAAACTTATAGAACCACTCGATCACCAAAACCTGTGCCACCATCTCTGCTCTTTGATCCCGAGTGGGAACTGCAAATGTGTACTTGGTGAAGACATCAGTCATCACCAGGACATTCTGCAGCCCCAAACGGGAAGGCTCAAGAAGGGTGAAATCAATGGCCAAGATTTCATTTGGTCTAGATGCTAACAAATGGCCCATAAAGCTCTGAGATACTGTCTGAGAGTCCATGGCAGCCTGACATCTCATCCATCTGATGTCAGGCCCGGCCAGTAACAATGTTGCTGCACCAACTCAGTGGTATGGTCAATAGCTTGGTGCCCATGTTTGATGCATTTGTGTCAGGACCTCTCCCCGCAGGACACATGGAAGAACCAACTGGAAGATCCCTTCGCCCCCATCTGGACGGAATATTCGACGATGCAAAATCCCTTCCCTTTCCAACAACCGATCCCACTGACGAAGTAGGACCAAGGCAGTCTTAGACAGCAGTTTACCCTCCTCAAACGTAGGGCGTATTCCCCACCTCCAAAAACCCAAAATCTCCCTAATCAACGGGTCTGCCTCCTGCAAGGCTCTCATGTCACCTGAAAAACTAGGCAAGGCTGACATTACAGCTTGAGTCACAAGTTTATCTGCCCCCAGTGCTTGCTTTACAGCACCTGGGACCTCAGTCCCAGGCAACAATTCCCTTACCTCCAGCAAGCCTCGTCTCAACAATGCATCAGCATTTTTGTTATTTTTACCTGACTGATACCTGAGGTCAAAGTCGTAGACTGCAAGCTCGGCAGCCCAACGATGCTCCATAGCCCCAAGCTTAGCCGTAGTCAAATGGCTGAGGGGGTTATTGTCAGTAAAAACAATACACTTTTGCCCTAACAGATATTCTCTTAATTTCTCAGTCATGGCCCACTTGAGCACCAAAAACTCCAACTTCATGGAGCTGTAGTTGGACATGTTGTGCTCAGTGGGCCGTAGACTACGGCTAGCGTACGCAATGGGTCACACCTTACAATCTTGCTCCTGAGACAAAACTGCCCCTAAACCCCCGTGGCTAGCATCTACCTCCAAGATAAAGGGCTGTGAGAAATTTGCATAAGCAAGCACTGGAGCGGTAGTAAGTCTACCCTTCAACTCAACATAACTCTGCTGGCACTGCTCGGTCCAGGCATTATAGAAACTCTGACTCGCTTGAGTTCTGGGCTTAACAGCCATCCATTCTGCCACCTACTTATGAAGGGGGGCTGCCAGCTTTGCAAACCCCTCCACAAAGCGGCGGTAGTAGCTGGCGAAACCCAAGAATGAGCGTAATTCTGACACATTTGTTGGGCGTTGCCATTCAGCTACAGCCTCAATCTCCCGAGGATCAGTAGAGACTCCCTGTGCAGATCACATGTCCCAAATATCTCACTTCACGTTGAAAAAATGCACACTTTCCCAATTTGGCTTTCAGCCTCTCACGTTCCAGTCGGCTTAAGACAACTTCTAATCGCTCTAGAAGAAAACACTATGATATCAACAAGATAAAGTAGTAATGATCTGCACTGCTGATCCCCAAACACCCGTTCCATTAACCCTCTGGAGTCTAAGGGTATTTTTGGGGCCTGGAGAAGTTTTGTCATGCCCTCACATTTGTGCTTTTTTCATTTTCTTATAAATATCTAAATGGGTAAAGTCTAATCTCACTGTAATCAGCACAAACTGGGCTGTAATAATATGTGAAATTATTGTACGTACATGATTGTGTTTTTGAGAAAAAAAATGTTATGCGTGGTTAGTGAAAAACTAAAAATGTTAAAACACTTGAATAAGGCAAAAAAAAAAAAAACACATAAAGAACAATGGTTCCCGGGATTTTTGAGAACTGGAGCTTGTAGCCTAGAATTTTTCTTTCTAAATTATGTGAAAATCATCTTGTTTACTTACTTACAGAAAACAATATATTGATTTAAATTTTCTAAGACACTTTTCGTTGGTAAAAGTCATATGCGAGTAGGCATCAACTATCCTGAATATCATTGTGATTTACACCTGAGAAGACAAAGGCCCGCATAATGAGCTGCATAATGAGCCTTTCAGTCATCTGTGCCACTGAGAGGAAAGAGTTACAATAAAGAATGTGAAGGCAAAATAAATGTATATAATTTTTTGTTTGTAGTTTTTTAGAATATATTTAATTATCCCACAACATAATTTAATATCCACTTGGGGGAGCAGTTAAACAGTTTATCAGGAACAATCAAAGCTGACTTTCAAACAATTTTTTTGCATCATTACTCCAGTCACACAATCCTTCAGAAATCATTTTAACAATTTTATTTTCTACAAAAAAAGTATTGTTATTATTATTATCATTATTATTATTATTAATTTTGAAAAGAGCTGAGAATATTTTTTCAGGTTTTTTAGGGGGGATAAATTAAAAGAACACCATTTTTGTTACATTTGTTACAGTTGCATTTATTTGTTACATTTATATTATTTACATCAAGCTTTTGAATGGTATATATTGTATATTGTTATTGAAACTTCATAATGTTTCACTTGATTATACATTTAGTCAGGAATTATAGTTTGGAAAAAGTCTTTGGAAAAAGTCTAACTAGTAAAATGTTTACACGTTGTGTGAAAACTAGTACAAGTATATAAATAAATAAAAAGAGACAGGCTACGTTCACACTGCAGGGCTTAATGCTCAATTCCGATTTTTTGAAAAAAATTGATTTTTTGCAAGGCCGTTCACATTTCCAATTAAATGCGACCTTTTGTGATCTCCTGTGTGAACGTGAAATGACCCAGAAGTGATCCGCATGCGCAGAAGAGTACTCAAAGGCCAACGACGTCACTCGTTGTTTGCGGAAGTAGCTAAACATGGATGTCAACAACAGTGTAGTCAACAGCGGAGCTCGTTCAGCAATATTAAAGTTATTTAAGCAGCATCGTCCGCCATGGTTGTTGTTTATCTTCTCATTCCCGCCTACTTCAACGCAGAATTATGACGTTTGTAGCGTATCAATGACGTACGGGTCGGATACATGTGACCTGGCCGTTCAGACGGAGGTCGCATTTCAAAAGATCGGATACGTATCGGATTTAGGACCACATACCCAAGTGGCCTGGGTCGCATTTGAAAAGATCGGATCTGTGTCGTTCAGACTGTCATGAAAAGATCAGATACAGGTCGCATAGGGGCAAAAAAATCGGAATTGGGTGGTTTCAGCCTGCAGTGTGAACGTAGCCTTACTCATGTTTATGATCTCTGCTGAATAAAGTACTTCATTCTTTTTTTTTCTGAGGAAATCCATTTCTCAAATCCTCAACCACATCACATCTTTTTGGGGTTAATTATGTCTTATTCCTCTCATCGCGAAGCAAACAGTAAAATAAAAAAAACTTGAAGAACAGTCTCGCTGCTTTTTCTTCTGTTATGGGTGTATTCAAGCTGCGCGTTTCAGTTTGAATCTGAATAGCGCGTTCAGCGCGGGGGCGTGGTTACATTAGATATAATGAAGGTAGACTTGAAAAACGGACATCGCGTTGTTTTCATATGGATTACTTTAACACAGAATATCTGTTTTAGGCAGCACTTATTTAGTTTAAAAGTAGACATGTCAAGCTTTCTATAGATATCTCTCTTATGTCTCTTTGTTGAGTATTCACTGAGTTACAGTTCATTTTAATGACGTGTTTGTAAATGAAGATCAGCGCAGACAAAGGCTGCAAACAGCACACCTTGTTTGTTATCTTTATTTTATAAGTGCACAAAGTTTTGTTGTTATTATGTCTGTATCCAAAAAAAAGTAGACCCTTTACAGATTCGATTGATGTATTGCTCTTATCTGTACGATTAAAACTGAAAGTGTAATTTGAGTTCTTTTCGGGGTTATCAGGAGAAAATGACTCATAACGTATATATACGTTAATCGACTCCAGAGGGTTAACTGCTGGAAGGTACTCGGGGCATTACAAAGCCCAAAGGGCATTTGATTCCACTCGAACAACCCAAAAGGAGTGCAAAAAGCAGTCTTAGGCCTATCTTTCTCAGTGACGGGGACCTGATTGTATCCACTAGCCAAATCCATAGTGGAAAACCAACAGGCCCCCGTCAAGGAGTGCAATGATTACTCAATGCTTGGCAAAGGGAAGGCATCTTTCCTCGTCTTTGCATTTAACTGATGGTAGTCCAAGCACATACGCAAACCACCGTCTTTCTTTTTAACAAGAACAATAGGGGAAGCATACAACATTCCCTTATAATGCTGGCCTCCAACAACTGATTAATGTGAGACTTTACCATCTCATACTCCAATGGTGGAATCCGCCGGTACCGCTTCCGAACAGGAACAGAATCCAGCAGAGGGATGTCATGAAAAAATCAAATGGGTACATCCTAAATCATTCTCATTGGATGAAAACACAAACTGGAACTTGTATAAACTAGTTTCCCAATAACTCAGTTGGGCCAGACTGTCTACCTCCAGTTGACGAAGCGGGCATAAGGAGTTGAGGGCGAGGGAGTACACGTTCCCCATTACACTCTCTAGCAAAAGGGCCAGGTCTTTGGCACCTCCTACATATAACATGGCCACGATGAGGGAACTGACTACGTGGCTGAGAGACCTGCAAGCGAGCAAAATTTTGAGTCAACTTATTTAACTGCTCTTGCTGTGATCTCATCATTTCCCTCAGCTCACCCTATTCAGATTGATGGGGAAATCTATCAACACACGACTCACCTTGCACACCATACTGAATCCCATAGGCAGATGGAACTGAATGACTTCACCCCCTCGTACTCCCCAACATACCCTCCCTTTCCCATCTAAGAGCTTCGCTCCGAACCTCTAACATTGTTAATGTGGGCTGATGACGTATTAACTGTTTTAACTCTCGGCGAAGTGCGAGGTCACAAACATGTTCAATAAACTGATCACGTACCAAGATTTGAGAATTTGGCATAACATAAGGTGATTGCTGCTTCACCCGTTCCAGGAGGCCCATCAGGGCGAGAGAAAACAGCAAAGTCTCACCCTCCTGTTACTTCCTTGAAAAAAATGCCTCAATGACACATACGACTGTGAGCAACCATACAATTCCCACAACACAGCAATTATTTTATCTGGATCATTCAGCTCAATCTCTGAATGATACCTAATCTCTTCCTTTGCCTCCACCTCCAAATGGTCAACCAAAAAGAAAGCCTTATCAGAAACCGACAGGTGGCGAGCCTGCATACAAGCTCGGGCATCTTCAACCCACTCGTCAATACTCAGACCAACCCTGCCATTAAATTTTGGACATTTCCTTTCTCAAGGAACAAAGAAAAATCTTTCTGGCAGGACAGCCGTTGTGTAACTTGATTGAGAGGGGAGGGCAACAGAAGGACCAGGAACAACAATAGGAAGTGCGTCACTAGGGCCAGACTCTATACAGGTAGTGCAGGGAAACGTTCCTGACGCAACCTCTCATTCTCTGCCCACAACTGAGCTACTACTTCCCTCAATTCCTGCAATTCTTCCTCCATAATTTTGACCGCAATAACTTACTAACAAGATTAAGTTGACCCACAATGAAAATCAGAATCCACCGGACGTAAGCTGCTGTCTTACTGGACTATCAAAAAAATATATATATATGAGAAAAAAAAACAAACAACCACCGATAACCGCGCCCCTGCCTAACACAGAGACCCTGCAGACTACGCCAGAATGTAGCGTAGCTACAGAGGAGTAAATGGCACTATGAATACTAAACAAGAATTTATTTAATGCTGACTACGCCACCCCTTTCAAGTGAGGGGAACTAAACACTGACACACAGGTTCGTTACAATGGAGGGCAGAGACATGGGCATCATAATACAAAACGTTTATTAAGTTCACAATAATGAGATAAGACACTTTAAAACGGCCAGACTAAGATATAACTCAATGGGTTAAACAACTACAACTCAGTACACCACATACATGACTAGAATGACTAAGGCTTAACTGTAGCAGGGTAGGCCAGCTGTAGAGTGACTATTCTTGACCCACGCATGCGTTCACACACACACACACACACACACACAGTGAGATAAGTGATCACACACGGCAATCCACACTTTGTGCTCCGAACGCCACCTCCAGGGTACTAGAACTAGCCTCCCTGCTCAGAAGCCTAAATCACATGAGAAAACAAATAATCAAATACACCAAACAAAGTTATACCAGAGCCTGATTGGAGACATATGGCATTCTTAAATTACAAATAAACATGACTCAGATGAAAGTCAATTGTCACTTAATAAAAGAAAAAAATACACAAACAGAGAGTTTATAAAAGTAAACTACAAAATAAGCTGAATCAAAGACAGCAAGAAACAAATCAATAAAGAAACCATACAATAAACAAAACAATACACAAACAGTATGAATGGGAGGAAGGAAAATTAAATTATTTTGTGGGTCAGATTAAATAAGGTTGCGGCCAGGTTTGGCACTTTGGCCTTGTGTTTGACACTGTTGTAGACTGATGAGAACACTAAGTTTCCTTGGAAACTCAGATGCGGTGTGATTTGACAGGAGGGAGGTTGTTATGAAACTCTTGTGCTATAAATGTGTGCGCTCTGCTTCATGAGGCAGCCTTTTTTCACTGTAGAAAGAAAGGTAAGAACATGGATGGAGAGACTTTGATGTGCTGTGTTGTATTTAAAATAATCCAATCATCAAGCTTTTAACATGCAATTCTTTGACAGAGATGCATACACCTAACTGCAGGCTGAAGTTAACTTCACTTTCTTGTTTTAAGCAGGGAAGCTCCAGAATTGTGTAAATGGAAATCCGAATCAACATCAGTCAAACTGAAATCTGGGAAAAGCCTTTTCTCTGTTATGAGTTTAGTAACAGGTCTTGTCAGAAGTTTGTCTATCCTTTGGAAACTCGGATATTACTCTACATCCTTTTCAGTGTCTCTTCAATTGCCACAATCATAGGAAACCTGCTTGTGATCATAACAGTCATTCATTTCAAGCAGCTTCACACAGCAACTAACTACCTCATCCTGTCTCTGGCCGTGGCCGATCTGCTTGTAGGAGGAGTTGTGATGCCTCCCAGCATGCTGCGATCCATCGAGACGTGCTGGTATCTGGGAGATTTGTTCTGTAAAATACACAGCAGTCTTGATGTAACATTGAGTACCGCATCAATTTTAAACCTCTGTATCATTTCTTTAGACAGATATTATGCTATATGTCACCCCTTTCAATATCATAGTAAAATGACATCACTGGCCACACTAGTTATGATTATTATCTGCTGGAGTGTTTCAGCTGCTCTGGGGTTTGGCATGATCTTCATGGAGCTTAATATACTTGGTGTTGAGGATTTTTACTATGAGAACATTAAATGTGATGGCGGATGTACACTGTTCCAGAGTAAAGCTGGAGCTACTATATTTTCACTGATCTGTTTTTATGGTCCTGCTTTTATGATGCTCTGTGTGTACCTCAAGATCTTACACGCAGCTCAACGGCAGGTTCAGGCCATCCAGAGCGTGAATTCTGAATTTAAAAAAGAGGGGAAAGCCACTAAGACTTTAGCCATCGTCATTGGGGTGTTTCTGACCTTCTGGATACCTTTTTTCCTTTGCAATCTTATTGATCCATTCATTGGTTACTCTGTACCACCACTGCTGTTTGATTTATTTTATTGGGTTGGATATTATAATTCCACCTGTAATCCCTTAGTCTATGCCTTCTTTTACAGCTGGTTCAGACATGCTTTCAGAATCATTCTATCCAAAGCAATATTTCAGACAAATTCTTCAAGAACAATACTGTTGTAACGATGAAACAAATTATTATTCTTATTATTTTTTATGTATAATTTTCTGTTTGGAACATATTGCAGTGTATCTATTTTATTGTATTTTGTGTTCCATTTCTGAACCAAACCTTCATATTAGTGCAAAAGAAATCATTGAAAGAAAAAGTTTTAAGAATCTTGTATGTGCTATACATGCCTATATGTGCTGTATGTCCTTCAGGGCACTACTGAGTTTACCAGTGTTGCCCCTCTTTGCCCCTCTCATGGATCCATATCAATTAAATTTTAATAAAGTGTTTGAAAACTGCACAGTCAATACTAGCATATCTATCCCCTCCACAAACAGTCTTTCAGTGTAAACCTACAACGTACATGCAGACAAGATAAAATTATTTTAACCTAAGATATGATTCTGTGTGTCTGTACTTTTTATTTCCATTTTTAAATTCAACATGGCTGACAAAAATGCTGAAGCATTTCTAAAACTTTCTTAAAAGTATTTTAATCAAAATAATAATTTGAAGAGTTCAATAAATACAAAAATATATTAAGTGTTTTGCATGCCAATCAGTGAAAAAATGTTTTGAGATGACCAGTCAAATCAACTCCAGAGCGATGCTTCAGCTGATGCAAGTAGCTAAATTAAACATTTATTTTAGTTAGCAAACATTTATTTTTGCATATTTACATATATGTATATATAATATATATAATTGAATATTTATATATATATAAATGTTTTTTTTCTTCACATTTTTCAACATGAGTTGCTTGTAAATGACAAAATGTTTGAGATGACCAATCAAATTAAAGTGGGTGGGCTTTACTGCTCCATCTTGAATTTGGCTTGATCTTTTGACATATAACAGCTGTACCATTAAAAAATCTTACAAGTTCCAACAGCTTAAAACATTCTCCTCATCATAAACAAAGCATTTTTTGACAAGTGTGGCGGGGCCGAGAGCCGTGGGAACGGAGCGAGGCCGGTGGAGTGATTGGAAAATGAGCGACACCTGCTCCACTCACCGGTCTCGCGTCCCATGGAGGAGATCGAAAGGATGTAAAAAAGGGGCGCCAACAGTAAGGGATGAGAGAGGACCAGGCCTGGGATTTGTTTTGTGTTTGGTTTTTGTTTGTGCGTAACAGTCATTCCGAGGGGCTGTCACGCTGTGTTTATTTTTGTTATTAAAGTTTCATTTGATTGTCTGCTGGTTCCTGCCTCCTTCTTCCCATGATCATGGAGTTTTGTCTTTATTACACTGGTGCCGAAACCCGGGAGGAAGGAGGGATGTGCTGCTGAAGATCCCTTGCCTCTGGGGTGAATCCGCAGTGCCATCGAGCATGGCATAGCAGTCTGGCCACCAGCCATGAGGGAGCGGAGGAGTCGACGCCATTCACCAGGGGGCCAGAGCCTGCTGCCATCCAAAAAGAATGAGGAGGAGCAGGGAACGGGGGACTCCTGCCGGCTGCCCAAAACCGGAGGAGCCGTCACTGTTCACCGGGCGGTGGAGGAGTGTCGTGCCATCCACCGAGGGCCGTCCAGTGCCACCGCCAGGCACCGCCCCATTAGTGATGGCCCTGTAGGGGCAGTCCTCACTTAGTCCACACTATTAATCCACAACAGGTGTGCCCAACCTGGTCCTGATCAAACACAACCGAACCAATTAATTAGGATCTGAAGGAGCAGTTGATAATTACAGACAGGTTTGTTTAATCAGGGTTGGAACTGAACTCTGTAGGAAGGTAGATCTCCAGGAACATGATGCAGCCCGATCTATAGCAATACATCTGTTTCACTTTAAACCAGCGGTCCTCAAATCTTGTCCTGGAGGGCCAATGCACTGCAGGGTTTAGCTCCAACCTTGATCAAACTCGCCTACCTGTGATTTTGTAATGATCCTGAAGACACTAGCGTGCTCAGTTGTGTTTGATTAGGGTTAAAGCTAAACTTTGCGGGAAAGTGGATCTTGTGGGCCAGATTTGAGGATCCCTGCCTTGAATACTTTTCAGCTACTATAACTTAAGTCAGGGATACTCAAATCTGGGCAGGTGAGGTGAGTGCACCAGGTGATGATGCTGTCCCCGGACGGAGTGAGGTGATTCCTCAGCAGGATCAATGCATGCAAAGCTCCCCCCCCCCCCCCCCCCCCCCGATGATGCCGATGATGCCATCGCCACTACCCTTTACTCAGATACTCACAGATAGAGAAAAAAAGACTCATATGTCAGAATACTGTTCATAGATTTTAGTTCAGCATTAAACACAATCATCCCTCAACAGCTCATCCACAAACCGGTCCAACTGGGGCTCAACACTTTCCTGTGCAACTGGCTGTTAGACTTTCTGACTGGATGACTTCAAGCAGTACGGGTCGGCAGCAATACATCCAGCACCATCACACTGAACACTGGGGCCCCCCAAGGATGTGTGCTGATCCCCCTCATCTTCACTCTGCTGACCCATGACTGCACACCACCACACAACTCCAAACTCTTTATTAAGATTTGTATTAAGATTTTAAGACTTTATTATGACACAGCTGTGGTGGGTCTCATTAGCAACAGAGATTAGACCAACTACAGGAGCGAGGTGAGCCGCCTGGCCAGGTGGTGCAGTGACAACAATCTCTCTCTGAACGTGGAGAAGACGAAGGAGACTGTTGTTGACTTCAGGAGAGTGCACACTTAGCATGCTCCTCTGACCATCAACGGTGCGACTGTGGAGAGAGTGAGCAGCACCAAGTTCCTGGGTGTGCACATCACAGAGGACCTCTCCTGGACCGACAACACTGCAGCACTGGCCAAGAAAGCACAGCAGTGTCTCTACTTCCTCCACAAACTGAGAAGAGCTCCGGGGGCTCCGTAAAGCCCTCTGCATCGCAGGTGATCCCACACACCTATCAAACAGCTTATGCAGTCTGCAGCCATCAGGGAGGAGACTGCGGAGTCTACAGGCCAGGACCAGCAGACTGAAGGACAGCTTCATTAATCAGGCGGTCAGGAAGCTAAACTCCCTCCCGATCTTGCCCCCCCCCCCTTTTTCCCAATGCCCCACTGAACTCTGAACCTCAGCCCCCACCACCAGCTCCCACAAACACTCTGGGACCTGCACCAGACACTTTGTAAAGCATTGGTCTGCTCACTACCTCATTCAGCACTGACAGTTTAAACAGACTAAATAAGCTATTTTGCACTATAATAATTATATCTGCACTGTTTACTTCACTGGTTTGCACTCTATCTCCCTTGTGCCTTGTGCTGCTTTACTTATCTTTCTTTTTTACATGACCTATTTGTATATTTGTATAGTTGTACTTTATATTTTATTATCTTTATTTAATGTTCTACTGTTAGTGTTATAAGTATGCACCAAAGGTCTGAGAGTAATGCAATTTAAATTCTCTGTATGTATGTACTGTACATGTGGAAGAATTGACAATAAAGCAGACTTGACCTGATTACAAAATCACAGGCAGGCGAGTTTGATCGGGGTTGGAGCTAAACCCTGCAGCACATTGGCCTCCAGGACAAGATTTGAGGAACCCTGACTTAAAGGTACAATTTGTAAGATATTTGCAGTAAAATATCCAAAACCCACTAGGCTAGTGTTATATATTTTGTCCAGCTGATTACTAACAATATCTCTAATGTTTTCAACTACTTGTAAATCATGAGAAAATTCCCATTCTAAACAGTGACACGGGGCAGTGTTAGTTACCCTTTGTTACCGCCTGATGTAAAAACCACATGGCAACAGTGTTGTGGACAAATGCGGAAGTAGGTTCGCGACAAACTTCAACTAGAAAGAGATGCCGATCTCGCTTCTGTTTTACTCGACAGGTGAGTTGTTTTGATTCGTATATTTATAGAAAATTTATTCTATTATAACGATCAACAAGATTTGTATTATGGGGCATATACGCCAAATATACGGCATCGCATCTCTATACCAGCGCCTAATCCATAGTCTGATCGCGTCTTAGCATTGACTTTGTATGTAATCTACTTGCGTTAAATCCATGATTTATCTTTCCGTCTGATTGATGGACATCAGCGGTTGGGTAGAAGACAAAACATCCCATCATTCCACGCTCTTTTCTTAGCGTCATCAAACCACGCGATTGTTATTGTTTTGATAGTGCGCCCTCTCGTGGCAGATCCTACAACCTGTACCTTTAAGTCTTTGGGAAAACCAGTTGTTATACATCTGAAATGGATGCAGTCACCACAAAACTAATGTCCATATTGTCAAAAAGGAATTTCAAATCAATGGATTTATTAAATACGAAATATAAAACATTCAATTCAGGTTAATACAGCTACATATAAATTTAAATGTAAAAAAAAAAAATTTGATATGTGGAAAGTCTCATCTGTTGTACATCAATGTCCAAACACTGTCCATAGCTGAAGTTGGCTGATAGCAAATTAATAATCCAACCTCTTGTAATGAAAACACACCACAGCTCTCAAACACCAGAGTTTTCCTAACCAGGAACAATCAAAAATAGTCCATATGGTCTCATGTTGAAAAGAACGTTAAATCCATACGTTAAATTCAAACTGGACCATGATGTGGTAACCTCACCAATAAAGAGTCCTTCTAAAATCCATACAAATACACTGTCTTAAAGGCTTAGCATCAATCCAAACACAGGTCCTACATACATGTACCATCTCTGCAAAAAACATCAGTAATGTGCACATTTAAATAGACAGAAAGAGAGTAAAAAACTCCTTTAGACTGGGCTTGAAATTACATATTTCCCAACCAGGACACGGCACAATGTTTTCAGCAGGTGAGTCATGTTGGTATGGAAGCATATATGTTTATCTAAAAAAATTAATATCATGGAAAAGTGCTTTATTTTTTTATTTAATTAAAGAAAGCAAATGTTCTTATATTTTAGATTCATTGCACACAAAAAGAAATATTTCAAGAGTTTTTTGTTATAAATTTGATGTTTATGATTTAAAGCTTAGGAAAAAAATGGATTTTAAAAAATGTATAATTTTTTCTCAAAGATCAATCAAAAAAAGATTTACAAAACAGAAATGTTCAAGATTTCCAAAGCAGGCTTAATTATGCACTCAATATTTGGTTGGGGTTCCTTTTGCACAAATTACAGTTTCAGCGAGGCGTGGCATGAAGGCGATCAGCCTGTGGCACTGCTGAGGCATTATTGGAGCCCAGGTTTTCCTTTGATAGTGGACTTCAGCTCTGTTTTTTTGGCAGATGTTACTTATCTTCCTCTTCACAATGAGGCTGAGGTTCAGGTCAGGTCACTGTGGGCAAGTGCTAAAGTCCTTCTGCAAAATGAAATCTGCATCTCCATAAAGCTTGGTTCAAAATCTCCTGGTAGATGGCTGCATTGACTTTGGACTTGATAAAACACAATGGACCAACACCAACAGACGTCTCGGCACCCCAAATCATCACTGACTTCAGAAACTTCACACTGTACTTCAAGCAGCTTGGATTCTGTGCCTCTCCAGTCTTCCTCCAGACTCCAGACCTTGATTTTCAAATGAAATGCTAAATTTACTTTCATCTCAAAAGAGGACTGTGGACCACTGAGCAACAGTCCAGTTTCTTTTCTCCTTACCCAAGGGGAAATGCTTCTGACATTTTTTTTCTGGTTCAAGAGTTGCTTGGTTCTAGGAATGTGACAGCTGTAGCCCTTTTCCTGAAGACGTCTGAGTGTGGTGACTCTTGATGTGCTGACTCCGGCTTCAATCAACTCCTTGTGAAGCTCTCCCATGTTCTTGAATCGGCTTTTCCTGACAATCTTCCCAAGGCTGTGGTCATCCTTGTTGCTTGTGCATCTTTACCTACCACACTTTTTCCTTCCAGTCAACATTCTATGAATATATTTTGATACAGCACTCTGTGAACAGCCAGCCCTTTCAGCAATGACCTTTTGTGGCTTTCCCTCTTTGTGGAGGGTGTTGGTGATTGTCTTCTGGACAACTGTCAAGTCAGTAGTCTTTCCCATACTTGTGGTTGCATGTTCTAAAGTAGCCCGAGAGGTACCCAGTATTTATACTCAAAATTAATCAAACTAATCAAGCTCAAAATAGAATATTCTAATTTTTTGAGATACTGAATTTTTTATTTTCCTAAGCTGTAAGTCGTAACCATTAGAATTAAAACAAAAAACTCTTGAAATATTTCAGTATGTGTGCAATGAATCAAGAATATAAGAAATTTGTTTATTTAGTTTTTTTTATTAAATTACAAATAAAAGAGACCTTTTCCATGATATTCAAATTTTTTGAGATGTACCTGTATAGGTAGCGAAATTCTATTTAAAATGCAATATGCAAAATGGCAATGCAATAATCAAAATGGCAATGTATTTCTGTATTTAAATCTACATTTTCCATTACTCATACATGCAAAGTTTGGTGCAAAAGGAAAATTAAAATGTAATTATATATTTTACATTTGCCTTTTCAGTAGTCTTAATATGTAAACTGCATATACATTTTAACACTTAAACACTTGAAACACTTGAAATTAAAATTAAAATGTATAACACAAATTGATTTGATATGCATAACATGTCCAAGCAGAAATGATAGCAAAATTATCATTTAAATGCTATTTTTCCTAAATCCATTTAAACTAACAGAACACTTAGGATGGCATTTTCATCATGACACCATGGGATATTTGTAGCAAAATTCAGTGCAGCTTGGAAAAGGATTTTTGAGCTGACCACATCCACCCTCCGTCAATCAAGGTGGGGATTGGTGGAAGCATCTTATGTTTCGATCATTCAACATACATAAACATTTAAATACAGAAATACATTGCCATTTTGAATTTTGCGTTGCCATTCTTCATTTTGGATTTTAAATTGAATTTCACTACCTATATGGTTCCATATGCATGCTGGCTACTGCTGCCTGCTATCTGTCTCTAACACATGGCTTTACTTATAAAAACCTAAAACATTCTAGCATCCCTTGTGCAAGGAAGAAAACTGCCCACAAAAATCTAATTAACAGGCTCCTATTTTTGGATTAATCTGGGAAGTCCCATAATCTGGGCTGCTCACAGAGAGCCTGCTGTGAGCCCAAAGCTGTGGGCCTCACTTGTGAAAGCCCGCACTGGGCCTGTCTAGGTTTGGTGTGGGTTGGCCCTAGCCTACTCTGCCCGCAAAAAGCCTGCATGGGCAACGCAAGGACGTGTTTGCAGGGTGCTTTAAATCATTCCGTCAAGTTTAGAACATGTTTAAAGACTCTTATTTAACACTAATAATTTGTTGACATGAGATAGAATGTATTTTTGTTTATATGTAAAATGCCTAAATGACAAATAGCACTTTTTTCATGAGCAGACTCATGGTCAGCATGGTCAGTTAATTTTTATTTAAGGTATTTGCCCCTTGGTGTTCATCAAAATCAAATGTTTATTTTATTTAAATGTAGCTTCAGGGCCCTGTTGTCTTTGTTGCATTTTCTTTTGATATTATATATATAATGATATATCTGCTATTTTAGGAAGATTAGGTTGTTTTGGAAACTCTGATGTGTTGTGATTTGACAGGAGGGAGGTTGTAATGAAACTCTTGTGCTATAAATATGTGCTCTCTGCTCCATGAGAAGGAAAGGTAAGAACATACTGTAGATGAGAGTCTGTGACTGGAGCATTATGCAAAATAAGATTTCAGTGCAGATTTATTTCCTGTTTGTTCGATTTAAGTGTTGCATTTAAAATCTATTAAGGTTTTATGCAACTCATTCATAGAGATGCATAAATGTAGCTGCACCATTTTAAAAGGCTTGAATTGACTTCACTACATTGTTTCAAACGGAAACTCCAGTTAACTGTGTAAATGGATCTCCAAGTCAACATCAGCCAAAATGCAATATGGGAAAAGCATTTTCTCTGTTATGAATTTAGTAACAGGTCTTGTCAGAAGTTTGTCTATCCTTTGGAAACTCGAATATTACTCTACATCCTTTTCAGTGTCTCTTCAATTGTCACAATCATAGGAAACCTGCTTGTGATCATAACAGTCATTCATTTCAAGCAGCTTCACACAGCAACTAACTACCTCATCCTGTCTCTGGCCGTGGCCGATCTGCTTGTAGGAGGAGTTGTGATGCCTCCCAGCATGCTGCGCTCCATCGAGACGTGCTGGTATCTGGGAGATTTGTTCTGTAAAATACACAGCAGTCTTGATGTAACATTGTGCACCACATCAATTTTAAACCTCTGTATCATTTCTTTAGACAGATATTATGCCATATGTCACCCCTTTCAATATCATAGTAAAATGACATCACTCACCACACTAGTTATGATTATTATCTGCTGGACTGTTTCAGCTGCTCTGGGGTTTGGCATGATCTTCTTGGAACTTAATATTCTTGGAATTGAGGATTTTTATTATGAAAATGTTCAATGTGATGGAGGCTGTTTAATTTTGCATAGCAGAGAGGCAGCTTCTGTAATGTCACTGATCTGTTTTTATGGTCCTGCTTTTGTGATGCTCTCTGTGTACCTCAAGATCTTACACGCAGCTCAACGGCAGGTTCAGGCCATCCAGAGCGTGAATTCTGAATTTAAAAAAGAGGGGAAAGCCACTAAGACATTAGCCATCGTCATGGGGGTGTTTCTGACCTTCTGGATTCCTTTTTTTCTTTGCAATCTTATTGATCCATTCATCGGTTACTCTGTACCACCACTGATGTTTGACTTGTTCCTGTGGGTTGGATATTATAATTCCACCTGTAATCCCATAGTGTACGCCTTCTTTTACAGCTGGTTCAGACATGCTTTCAGAGTCATTCTATCCAAAGCAATATTCCAGACAAATTCGTCAAGAATTATACTGTTGTAATGATGACATAGATTATATGCAAATGTGTTTCTTGACGTCTTATTTTATGATTGGTATATATTGCAGCAATCTATTTTACTGCATATTGTATGTCATTTCTTAACTAAACCTTCATATTAGTGCAAAATAAATCTGTGTTTTTAGAATCCTGTGTGTGCTATATATGCTGTATGTCATTCAAGGCCCTTATGATTCCACCAGTGTTGATATTTGCCCCTCTCATTTATCCTTATGAATTAATTTCTAATAAAGTTAATCTCTGTAAAAACTGCACAGTCTATGCTGGAATATATTTTCTTTACACAAACACACTTTCAGTGTAAACTTTCAAAGTACATGCAGAGAAGATAAAAAAATAATTTAACTCTAAGTTATAATGCTATATTATCCTTTCATAATATATTTTTCTTATTCCTTTTATTTGTCTTTTTTTAGTTTATGACAATATGGGAAGTCGTGGCCTAGTGGTTAGAGAGTTTTATTCCTAACCCTAGGGTTATGAGTTCGAGGCTGGTTATACCACGACTGAGGTGCCCTTGAGCAAGGCAGCGAACCCCCAACTGCTCCTTGGGCGCTGCAACATAAATGGCTGCCCACTGCTCTGGGTGTGTGTTCACTGCTGTGTGTGTGTGCACTTTGGATGGGTTAAATGCAGAGCGCGAATTCTGAGTATGGGTCACCATACTTGGCTGTATGTCACGTCACTTTCAATATAGATTCAACATGGATGATGAAAACGCTGAAGCACCAAGTACATCTACCTCTATATCTTTAATTACAGGAGTTCCAGGCAGGCAGACTATGCATGAACACCATGTTTAACAAGGTGTATTTCTACATTCTACAGGCACCTCACTAATCTGACACCTATAGAGAACTCTGCTATTGAGCTTAAGAGTTTAATCGCTGTGTTAGACAATTGAAATTTCTTTAAACTTTTTTCTTTTTTCAGGGGCGTGTCCAGAATTTTATAAGTGGGGTGGCAAGGGAGGCAAGAGCAGAATGAGGGGTGGCAGCTAAGTTTGCTATGTAAAACCATTTATAGCGGTTATGAGGGATTAGCTAGCTAGTTTATTGAAAATATAATTAACTGTAACAATCACCAATCAGGTAATTCATTTAGATTCTACTTCTATGCATCAAGATAAGAATAAATATGAATAAATATGGAACTGGAAGCTGGCCTCCTGACCAAACTGAGCAACTGATGGAGAAGGGCTTTGGTAAGTGTGGTGATCAAGAAGAACCTGATGGTCACTCTAGTTGAGCTTCATGATCATATGTGGAGATAGGAGAAATCTACAGAAGGACAGCCATCACTTCAATACTCTGCCGATCCAGTTTTTTTGGCATTGTGGCCAAACTCAATCCTCTCTTCAATTAAGACATATGGAAACACACTTGGAATTTACAAAAAAAAAGCACCTAAAGGACCCTCAGACTCTGAGAAACAATATTCTCTGGTCTGATAAACCTCAATTCTAAGCATCATGTTTGAAACCAGCTCTGCTCATCACCTGCACAGTACCATCCCAAAAGTAAAGTGTGCTGGTAGCAGCTTCATGCTGTGGGGCTTTTTTTCAGCGGCAGGGACTGAGGGACTCAGAGTAGACGGAACGCTCAGTGCAGCAACAGATAGAGATAGCCTTAAAGAAAACCCAGTCAAGAGCATTCAGAATCTCAGACTGAGCACAAGGTTCATCTTCCAACAGGACAGTGACCCTAAGCACACAGCAAGAGTGGCTCAAATCAATAATATTTCTGGAGAAATATGAAAATGTGCATCTGCTCCCATCCAACCTGACAGAGCTTGAGAGGTGAAGAGCTGAGGAGAAGGATGGCAGATAACTGCCAAATACTCATGAGCAAAGCTTGTTGCATCAAACAGAGAAACTTTAGCCTCTAAAGGTGCTCCAGCTAAATATTTATATTCTGCATGTGTTCATGATCTGTGTTCATTGCCATATTGCTGTACCTGTATTTTGATACCTGATGGGCCTCAGAATTGTATTATAGTATTTTTCTTTGTGCCCAATTCAGCTTCAACAACACAGAAATAAAGTCCATTTGCCATGTTCACTGATCATCACTTGATTTAGAACTGAATGAACTGAGTTTTAAATTTGTCTTTGACTTGTTTCAAATATCTCTAATTGTACTTGAAATAATGTGTCTTGAATTAATGCATCTTGAATAAAAGTCTGTAAGTTTGTAATACTTTACAACAATATTTAATTTTTCTAACATTTGTAAACTGTTTTGTTAACAAGAACTACCAATGAACAGCATATCTTAAACTTAGCTGATTTTAATTTCTAATTAAACATAAAAGTTGAATCTGTTAACATCAGTTAAGGTACTGTGAGCTAACATGAACAGATTCTATTTATTGTTAATGTTAACTGTACAATTTAGTACTTACACATTTGGTGTAATGTTATTGAAGAATAGCCGTTAAAGCATTTTGATTAAAAAAAATAATAATAATTAAAATATTAAGACTAATTTTGAGGGGACATTTGGACTACATCTCTCATAATTCTCTGTGGAAGCATGGTTTTCTGCTACACTTTTCCAAGTGTTTATATAAAAACAAAAAGACTACCATAGCTTCCAGTCTGTAATGGCCATGTTATGCACATGTCAGTGTGTTATCATGGTGAGACTGGAATGGAGCTTCTATATTGATTTCTTAACGTGCAGCTATTTGCTCTTGTAGTCCATGCGTGCAAACAAAGTCACAGCTGCTGTTCTTAATGACTCATGGATAAATATATAGACAGATTGATTGGAATTTGCCCCTTTAGCTGTAAAGCTGGTGGAATAAATGAATATTGGGTTTATTTGGAAACAGAGCAGGACCTTCTGTAATAAACAAGTATTTATATTGTGGGAAAAGTTGTTGCTTTGAAAGATTAATGTTTATAGTAGCTCCCTCCAATGGATTTCCTTAAATGGAAAATTTAGGAAAAATAATTTCTCCTTTGGGAGGAAGTTGGTTTTTATGGAATGCTTCTTAACTGAAACTACAACTTTATTTATAGCTGTTTTGAAGTGTAGATGGTACAGAAGTCAACAGTACTAAACAGGCTAAAACCACCCTATCATTTTCCACAAGGCTGTATGTTTTCATGAGTTTCTGATACAGCTTCATCATCGGATCGAGGTGAATGGGCTATCAAACGGCAAAATGGATCTCTGTTATGATTCTTTGAATGGATCCTGTGGGAAATATGTACGACCATACGGCATCCACGGTCTGATGCTCATCGCCATGATGTTGACCACTATTGTGACCATCATTGGGAATCTACTGGTCATCATCTCCATTGGACATTTCAAGCAACTTCACACACCAACAAACCAGCTGATTCTGTCTCTCGCCCTGTGTGACTTTCTCCTCGGGCTGTTTGTCATGCCGTTGAGCGCCGTCCGTTCCATGCAGGGCTGTTGGTACTTTGGTGATTTCTTATGTAAGTTACACACATGCATTGACATGACTCTCAGCACCGCTTCGATTTTCCACCTCGTGAGTGTGTCTGCCGAACGTTGTTGTGCTGTGTGCTGCCCATTAACCTATCATTATCGCTTCGGTTTTCCAACAGTGCTGTTAATGATCTCTATCAGCTGGTTGATTCCTGCCATATTCTCTATCATGAGTACCTTCCTCGAACTCAACCTTCAAGGTGACAGGGACTTCTACGAAACACACGTACGCTGTGTGGGAGGGTGCCATGTCTTCTTTAGTCCCGGTCCGGCCGTAGTCACCTCCCTTTTTTCTTTCTACGTTCCTGGTCTCATCATTATTGGCATTTATTCTAGAATATACATGATTGCCCGAAACCAAGCACAATCTATTAGTCTTCAGCTGAACCAGGTTAGGAGAGTTTATCCATCGGAAGGCACGCAACATCGCGCACAGAAGGCTACGATAACGATTGCTATCATAGTTGGAGTTTTCCTGGTTTGCTGGACTCCTTTTTTCCTCTGTAACATCACGAGTCCTTTTATTGGCTACACAATATCGCCAGTGTTGATCGATGCACTTGTTTGGTTTGGCTATGTCAATTCTACCTTAAATCCTTTCATTTATGCATTCATGCATTCTTGGTTCCGAAAAGCTGTGAGGATTATAGTAACTGGGGAAATATTTAAAAACAATAGCTGCAGAAAACAGTTATACTCATAACTAAGGCCTAATTCAGAATAGAATAGCATACTATTGGTCAGTTAGACCAATTGCTTCACTAAATGATTAATCTGCTGGCCAGAACTTTGTAAATGCAACCAAAACTTAGCCATGCCTTCCTAAAACATGTCGTTCAAACACGCCCCCACATATCTACATCCATGTGTGGGAAGATATCCATAACACTGTCCAAATATATATGCATAGAAAGAAGGCATAATTTTGATTCTCACTGTAGTATTGAAGGACAACTTTGTTTGGTCTTCCAAAAGAGGACACAACTAGAAATCAGTGGTTACGTTTTATTTACAAAAGTGCTCCAGAACAGTACAACCCAAATATTCAAGTATGTGCAGCATATTTTAAAGAGGAAAGTTTCCTGAACCTGGTAAGGGGTGAAACATTTCCATCACATGCTTGAGGTTTCCGGCCAATCAAAATGGACTGGATAACTGGCCAATCAGAGCACACCGTGATAAGTTAAAGTTTTTTCCTGTCTGTCTCCCTAATGACAAAAAGCTAAGCTCTGTAGGGCATTATAGGTAAACAGGTTGGCTGTGATAATAATGTGACAGGACACAGCTAATGAGCTTCATGCATGGCATAAGTGCTAAGCAGGTGAGCGCTGGTTATTAACACCTTTGATTAGTCCAACTGCTCTGAGAGTCACTCTGATAAAATGGAGTATGATAACAAGTCTCATGGCTCCAAGACATTAATGAGGTGTGTGTGACTGAGAGCTGTGGTTTTCTCTTCTAAAAATTAAGAAATACTCAGTTCAGTGCAGAAATTGCATTTACTGTAGTTGCAGTTATATAGTTTAATTACTTTTAAAAGCAATTTAAAGACATTAAAAGTTTGAAGTTGTAAGTTTAATAGATTGAATATTTCAAAAGGGGCGTGTGAAGTGCTTTTCCATATTTTAAAATTTAAATAGCCTTTTCTATTGTCTAACACTAAAAACACTTATAATAATTGTATAACACTGTTAAATTAAACTTCAGAATACACATTATCCTACTGTTGTTTATAATGCTGTGATGCCTGAATTCACTTGTATAATCGAAAACAACGTTTAGACAAAATTGTATAGAATTTTAATATTAAGCACTTGGTTTCCAGCCGTAACATATAAATAATTCTAACCTTATTAGCGTTGGCCAGAATTTCAAAGGGGTCATCGGATGCAAAATTCACTTTTGTTGTTGTTTGAACATAAACGGGTGTTGGCAGTGTGTGTACACATCCACCCTATTATGATAAAAATCCACCCAGTGTCTTTTTTTAAAATCCCTATTTTAAAATGCCTTTTCTCAAATCAGCCTGTTTGGAGATTCCTGTCAGAATTCCTGCATAAGCCCCTCCTACGATAGTTGATTGACAGGGCCATCTTACCTCAGACCCTCCCTGAGTGAGCTGTGAGCTGGAGCCATTGTGTCGTTGCAGGGGAAGACAACAATGTCTTCGTTGAATGCAATAAGGGACATAGAAGTCGTCATTTACTCCCAATATCTGAGCCGCTGAAGACGAAGAGAATTAACGTTACTTTCGTTTTTGAAAGGAATGCGCTTAAATGCATGCGCTTATGTTCACGCAAACATGCAAATGGGCAACCAATGACCCCTTTAATGTGTGCAGTCATTTTAAACATTGTTGTGGGTCCCACTTTATATTGTGTCCCTAATACCTGTGTACTTAGATAGTAACTAGTTGTGTACATAGTATGTAACCAGAGTGTAAGTACACATTGGTACATAGTATCTACAGCTATGTTTGTGTAATTACACATATGTAACAACCCTCAGGATGGTATGTGTAAGTACAAATGTGTAACAGGACTCTGGTAACAACACTTTTTGGTAATGAAAGTACAAATGTGTAACGAACGTGTTACACTTTATAGTCGATTTATCATGTAATTACTCTGATGTTACAAAGCAGCTGCTAGTAAGTAAGGCTTTACATAGAAATTGTGGTTGGTGTCCAGAATGTTACACTTTATATTGTGGACATTTCCTAAAGAGTTACCATGTAAGTACACTGGTATTACAGTGGTGCAACAACTCCAACTCAAAGTCCAACTCCTTCCACTTTACATATCCCTAAACCTACCAATCTCCACCCCCTGGATCAAATGGTTCCAATTACTCGTATACATATTGTTGTTACAAAATGTAGTTAAATATATCCTGTTACACATTTGTACTTACACAAACCATCCTGAGGGTTGTTACATATGTGTAGTTACAGAAATGTAACAGCTGTAGATACTATGTATCAATGTGTACTTACACTGTGGTTACATACTACATATACATTTAGTTACTATGTAAGTACACAGGTATTAGGGACACTTAATATAAAGTGGGGCCTTGTTGGGTAATTGTCTAATAATAATAGTAATAGTAATAACAATAATTCGGGGACAGAAGGGCACAGAAATAATATATTTAAAGATGTATATTTTATATCACAGATGTTATTTTCCATCAGTATATATCACATTTTAATGAATACTGTCCTTTTTTTTTTTAATCTCCTGAGTTCATGATGTTTTTGTAACCATGGGCTAAATTGACAGGTGTGGGTGGGTTCCCCTTAAAATGAGAGTATATATGGACAAATATCTTAGCTACACTAAGTCCATTTATGGACTGGCATGCACTATACAGTATATGTGTATATCTTTCTTTGGACATTGGTCTTTAACAAACTGTATTTTATTTTATTTTTTTATAATTCTCATTTATAATTCTCGTCTTTTTATGATTACAAAGAAACTATTTTTTAGCATCCAGGGCAAATGTGATGACTTTAAATAAGACTGATATTTACTTTGAAAATATGTTTCTCTGCTATCCACTCCTTCCAAACTCTTGTCTGAAACTGCAACGTCTTACTGTTGTTAAAGTGGTGATGTATGTTTTCATGGTGCTGATGATCCTCACAACAGTTTTTGGGAACCTGCTGATCATCATCTCCATCTCTCACTTCAAACAGCTTCAGTCTCCAACTCATCTGATCGTTCGCTCTCTGGCTGCCAGCGACTGTCTCCTGGGTTCTTTGGTCATGCCGTACAGCATGGTGCGATCTGTTGAAGGCTGCTGGTATCTGGGAGATTTTGTGTGTGAAGTGCATTCTAGTTTAGACATGAGCTTCTGCATCTCCTCAATACTGCATCTCAGTTTAGTATCTGTCGACAGGTACATGGCCATTTGTGACCCTCTTAGATACAGAATGAGGGTCACAAACAAAACTGTAACTGTATTTATTACCTTCATATGGCTGTTTTCAATTCTTTACAGTTTTTTAATTGTGTTTTCAGGTGTAAACAAAATCAGCTTGGAGTCATTCATCATGCAGGTTTACTGTGTGGGAAGTTGTGTTTTGTTTTTTAACAAACAGTGGGGTATTGTATGTCCAATTCTCACATTTTTCCTTCCCGGGACGATCATGAGCTCTCTGTATATGAAAATATTCTATGTTGCACAAAAACATGCAAAGATTATGTCAGAAAGAGTGACTGTGATGGCAGCAGGAGGGTTGAAAAGCCAAAGCTCTGTTCACAGAGAGAGAAAAGCTGCTAAAACTCTGGCCATTGTCATGGGTGTTTTTTTGTTATGTTGGCTGCCTATTTTTATTGCTACTATCATCGACTCTTTTCTTAATTTTGTGACTCCAGCCAGTATCTTTGATGCTTTGGTTTGGTTTGGATATTTAAACTCCACTTGTAACCCATTGATCTATGGTTTTTTCTACTCTCGCTTTCAGAAGGCCCTCAAAATACTCATTTCATCCTGTATTTATGGCTTCAGTGACTCAAGCACCCTCACTTTTGAATGAATGTCATTTTTATATCTGGTTATCATGTTTGCATCACAATTTAAATTTCTTCCTTTTATTAAACTATGCTTTTATTGACTAGTACATGCATGGTGAAATAATTTACCATATAATATTGTGGACAATATGACAAAATACGAATAAGATTTTTACAACTTTTGAAATAAACTGTGTTCTATATCTTATAAGAACCTCCTAAATGTAATGAAAGTTGTGATGTTATTCTTTATTTTTCCATATAAGTGGAAATTATAAATGCAACAGTTACTTCTAACTTAAATGTAGGGCAAGGTTATACATCAGCGTAAGCTAATTTAGAAATGAAGTAGATAAGACATAAAATGATATGTTATGTTCAGATGCAAAAATATCGATCACACACGCATGTTTTTTTACATTAAAATGATCCCTTTAGAAGAACATCTGTGTCCTGGTGTGCATTTGATTATGATTTTGTTGAAATTTGGAAAAATATGTATTTTTCCAAATCCAACATTACAGACAAAAAAAATGACTGGAAAAAAAATCTGTAGTTTTTACAAAATGATTTTGGCAGCTGTGATTTTAAGAAAAATGTTGTAAAACTACAGAAAAACTGTAAAAACTTTTACAAAACAAACTAGTAAACTAGTAAATTAAACAGTGCACAATGCTACTGAAATCTGCTTTGCATCTTTAACATAAACTGACAACCACCATAATAATGCAGGTGGTAAAAGAAGCAGCAATATGAGAATCAGTTCATCACAAGTAGTTTTTTTTTTCAAGAGCTGAAGTATATACTAATATATAGAAGGCACACAGAGTCATTCACGCAAACACTAAACACCATCATGGTAACACACATGACACTAAAAGTGTCACTATTATGCCATTTTTAAGATTCCTAATATTGTTTTGGGAGTCTCCTACAATAGGATTACATTCATGCAAGGTCAAAAAATGCTTTTGTTTTCTCAGAATATGCATTTAATATCACCTCATTTTCCAGGGATTCTCAAACGAATTGTTCAAAGCAGTTCTGAGATTCAGGGCCCTATCATTCAAGTGTTTTTGCTAGTTTCAGACCGACGCAATTATCTTATTCCTGTCCTGTGCCGCTAAAAGCTAATGCATTTGTGCCCATTTGGGTGCCCATGGGCGTGCTGGTTTAAAAAAGAAATGTGTTCAGGCGCGTTGGTGCATTGATATTTTGACCAATTGAAAATAGACTGCGCCATAGACCAACTCAAACCTGGTCTAAAGTCTGGTGCAATATTTTTTCTTTGTTATTTAAAGAGCGCGGCAGTAATATGCCTATAGGCGGGTGCACAACTTGTCTACATTTTGCTTATTACACACACAGCAGCACACAAACATTTAAAAAAATTTAATTGCAATGTAATTTAATTACATTACATAGCTGCTTAATGTTACACTGTCAGATATGCAAAAGAAATCTATTGTCTCTCTTGCTCTGGCTTCTGTGTATAGACCACCAGGGCCGTATACAGAATTCTTAAAAGAATTTGCAGATTTCCCCTCAGACCTTTTGGTTACAGTTGATAAATGACTGGCAACATGGGCACTATTTTCTCTAATACATTAGAAGCTGTTGCCCACATAAAATTGAAAAAGGTTAGAGAAAAACGTACTGTGCCATGGTATAACAGTATTACCCACTCTCTCAAGAAAGAAACTCGTAGTCTTGAGCGCAAATGGAGAAAAACTAACTTGGTAGTTTTTTAGAATTGCGTGGAAAAACAGTACGTCCAGCTATAGACAGGCCCTAAAAACTGCCAGGGCCGAGCATATCCACAAACTCATAGAAAATAACAAAAATAATCCAAGGTTTTTATTTAGCACAGTGGCTAAATTAACAAATAACCAGACGCCACCTGATTCAGATATTCCATCAACATTTAATAGTAATGACTTTATGAATTTCTTCACTGATAAAATACATAACATCAGAAATACCATAACAAATGTATAATTCAAACACTCAAAAAAATTATTTTAGTTGTTTGCTCAGTTTACTTAAATAAAATAAGATAAAACAACATAAACCTTTAGTTTTTTATTCAGTTGTCATTTGCACTCAATTTTATTATATTAAATGAAATTAAATTTGTAAAATGTTAACTTAAACCACATAAGTTAAGTTGGGCCTACATGAATCATTTATGTTGCATTGACTGAAACTGGGCAGTGGATTTCTAGTTCCCAGCATGCTTTTTGTAGGGAAAGACAAGGAGAATAAATGTTGAAATTAAGTGTTGTTTAATGTGTTTTTGCTAAAGGGAAAGACATATTTAAGTTTGTTGTTTAGTTATTTTTGACATTTAAAAGAGTTTATGTTTATGATTATTTTTGAGGTTACCATTATGGTGAAGTATAGACTTTGTGGTTAGGCTATAGGCTGCATGAGCTGTAACTATGCTAATGTCATGAGAACATTTTTACTTGATCATTACTTGCATGCAACAAAACTTTTACTTAGTTATGTTGTACTGAACATGTGTTATGCTGACTGTTACACTCTCATAAGAAAAAATGAAATAAATCAGTTTGAGGGCCAGCACGTGATTTACACAGTCTATATTGTCAGCATTTCTACTCTTCACAATCAAACGATCACAGAACATTTACGTGTGTATGACACCTATTGACAACCTAAGCTCAAGCTCTACTCTTCACCACAATGGTAACCAAAAAAACACATCATTTTATGTTGTCTGAACTCTTTTAAATGTTCAAAATAACTAAACATTCAAGTCAATTGAATTCAAGTTTATTTGTATAGCGCTTTTTACGATACAAATCATTACAAAGCAACTTTACAGAAAATTACGTTTCTACAATATTTAGTATTTTTTTAGAAAAATGAATACAAGACGTAGTCAGCCAGACGATGAACATTATTAACAGCAATTATTATATGATGCAGTCACACTTGTAGCAATATTTGTTAGTTCTGTTTGTTGATTCAGGGTTAGCATCATCTGGGGTCCTCTGAGGGATCAGCATCATCTCTTCTCAGGTGTTCTGGATCCAGACGGGAGCTTGTGTATATCTTAGCAAAACAGAGAAACAAATAGAGACTTCATTAGCATAGCTGCAGTTCCAAAAAAGTAAAATTGATTAGTTTAACCCAAGCTAAAGAATGAGAATGCGCATTTGATCAGATGCAACTGCAGTCACAATTTAAGATACATTATTCGAATGCTTGGTGAAAGAGATGCATTTTTAATCTAGATTTAAACAGAGAGAGTGTGTCTGAATCCCGAACATTATCAGGAAGGCTATTCCAGAGTTTGGAAGCCAAATGTGAAAAAGCTCTACCTCCTTTAGTGGACTTTGCTATCCTAGGAACTACCAAAAGTCCAGCGTTTTGAGACCTTAGGGAACATTAAAACATTAAAAACTTAAACTCTACAGGCCTTTCCATTTTCATAAAAATGCATAAAACTCACACAGCTCTGCACGAAGGCACCAGTCTGAATAGCAACAACACTGCTTGGATCAACAAGAGTGAATAATGTTCAGGGAACATTCACAGAATATGTCCAGTGAAATTGTGATCTCATTAAATTAGCATGAATTTTACTCATCAGTACATTTAACTTAATTTAAGTTAAAATAAATCAGTTTAAATGCGCGGAAATGTGTGACATAATTTTATTAAGTTAGACCAACAAACTATTTTTTGAGTGCATTGTTTAATACTTCAGTTTCATCCATCGCACCCAAAGATAAACTGTAGCGCTTTACTACTATAGGACAGGAAGAGCTAAATAAACTGCATCTAAACCAACAACATGTTTATTAGATCGTGTACCCACTAAATTGATTAGTAAATCACTCGCATTTGTGACTGCGAACTGCTGCGAAGTGCTCTTCCACCATACATTATAGTTCTAATTTTTTATCCACTTAGAAAATCGCCACATTTTATTTTGTGCCGCCATACTTACTCGTGTAACTACTCATGTAACTATTTTTAAATAGGGAAAACATGGAAGTGTTTGGTGGCTTCTAAATTCATCCCTGTTTGGAACCTAAGGAATGAATGGTACTAAGCTAAACGCTAACATAGTGGCACCGCATGCTACTCCGATTAAGTGCACGCAGAGTAGTGAGGCTTTCTTTCCAACCCGCGGGTCCCACTTTTCTGAAATTACTTGGCCCGCCCCAGCTCGCCCCGCAAATAAAGGAATATTTCTTTACCCGCCCCGTGCATCGGGGACATCATGGAAGTTACATTGCTACTTAGACCTTCGTATTGTAACCTTATCAAAGAACCTAATAAAATATGAAACTATATTGCACTAGTGATGGTGCACGCTACGCTTAGTGTTAGTTTTAACTTTATTTATTAGTTTGATAATACAGCCTATGTCCTCCTCTATTACTTATGATCGCCAGACTCTATTGGACATTAGACAAAATGTTCCAAAACTGTCTATAACATCTATGATACCTGTGGATATTAACAAAAGGCGATATGTGTGAAAGAGAGGAAGACGCGGGGGACTGCTGGTGAGGCTACAGAATCGACCTACACGTCCTCCAATACCAAGCATGCTGCTGGCAAACATGCAATCAATCTATCAGCAATAAGATGGATGAGCTTCGCTGCCGTATTAGTGTCCAGCGAGATCTGGGAAATTGCTGTGTGTTCTGTTTTACTGAGACATGGTTGACATCGGATTATCCTGACAGTGCTGTACACTTGGATGGTTTCTCTGTATTACGTTCGGACCGAGCTAAGGACACGACCGGTAAATCGAAAGGTGGGGGTGTGTGCTTTTTGGTAAACAACTCGTGGTGCACTGACGTGGAAGTGATCTCTAACTCTTGTTCACCGGTCCTTGAACAGCTTACCATCAAATGTCGGCCATTTTATACACCACGAGAATTTCCATCAGTTTTACTCACTGCAGTATACATAACTCCCCAAGCTTACGCCAAGGCAGCTTTGGATGAGCTCTGTGACGCTGTCAACAGGTGTGTGAGGCTGCATCCGCAAGCTCTCTCCATAGTAGCCGGGGACTTTAATCATTGTAATTTAAAGTCAGTGCTACCGAAATATTATCAACACGTCAGCTGTGTAACCAGAGGCAACAAAACTCTTGACCACTGTTATTCAACCATCAAGGGAGCTTATAAATCTATCCCCCGGCCGCACTTTGGGAAATCAGATCATTCCTCTGTACTACTGCTCCCCATGTACAAGCAAGAGATAAAAAGGGAGAAACCCACTGTGAGGACAGTACAGCGCTGGACTGCTGAAGGTGAGCTTATGTTGCAAGATTTTTTCGATTCTACTGACTGGTCAGTTTTTAGTGATTCTGCTACCTTGCATGAGTACACTGAAGCAGTTACGGATTATGTTAAATTCTGTTTGGACAGTTGTATTCCCACACGTACTTTCTGTGTTTACCCTAATGAAAAACCGTGGGTAAACAAAAATGTTCGCACGAAATTGCATGAGAGGACAGTTGCTTTTAAATCCGGGGATGATGCTCGTTACAAGAGCGCGAGATACGAATTTAGGAATGCAATTAAATCTGCTAAAAAACTACATTGGGAGAAGATAGAGCGATATTGTTCTGAAGGGGACTCTAGGCGTGTTTGGCAAGGCCTACAAGTGGTCACCAGGTATAAGGCCAAACCTAGCGGCGTCATAACAAGCTCTGCTTCTTTCCCAAATGACTTGAACAACTTTTATGCTCGTTTTGAATGCGCTGCTGAGGCATTGACGCAGGGAACATCTCCAACTGGGGATGTGCATGTTAAAGTACCTTCATATGGGAACACACACACAGACATATCATCTCCCGATGGGGTTACCCTTGGCAGTCAAGCATATCAGGTCTCAGTTGCCGATACTTGTAAAGTTTTTAAAGCTGTGAAAATTGGGAAGGCTGCTGGGCCTGATGGCATTACTCCGCGTTTCTTAAGGACATGTTGTAGTCAACTTGCATCTGTTTTTACTGATATCTTTAACCTGTCACTCTCTTTTTGTATGGTTATATGATTATAGCAATGCCTTCAATACCATCAGACCTTCCATTTTAATACCTAAGCTGTTAGACCTGGGCCTCTGTACTTCCATCTGCAGGTGGATACAGGACTTTCTAACAGGCCGTTCTCAGACAGTTAGAGTAGGCACTACATCAGGGATCACCAATCTCGGTCCTGGAGGGCCGCTGTCTTGCAGAGTTTAGCTCCAACCCCAATTAAACACACCTAAACCAGCTTATCAAGATCTCTCTGACTTTCAAACAGGTGTGTTGGAGCTGGTTGGAGCTAAACTCTGCAGGACAGCGGCCCTCCAGGACCGAGATTGGTGACCACTGCACTACATACTCAGCCCCAATAGTGTTAAATACCGGAGCACCTCAAGGTTGCTGTCTTAGTCCTTTATTATATAGTCTGTATACTTATGACTGTATTGCAAAATATCCCACAAATAGTATTGTGAAATTTGCAGACGATACTACAGTGGTAGGACTTATTGACAGCAATAATGAAACTGCCTATAGGGAAGAGGTGAGTAATTTGATCATGTAGTGCCGAAGAAATAATCTGTCCCTGAATGTGGGGAAAACTAAGGAGGTCATCATAGATTTAAGAAGAAATAAACCCACACATACACCTGTCTACATCAATAACTCTACAGTTGAAATTGTTAATACTTTTAAGTTTTTAGGTATTCATATTTCAGGCTCCCTTTCATGGTCTTTCCACATCACCTGTGCCATTAAGAAGGCACACCAGAGGCTTTACTTCTTGAGGTGTCTTAAGAAATATGGTATGTCACTAAATATTTTAATTTTTTTTACCGTTGTACAATTGAGAGTATACTGACAGGTAATATTACAGTGTGGTTTGGAAGGGCTACTTCAAGTGAATTGAATCTTCTGACAAAGGTGGTTAAAACTGCATCAAAAATTATTGGGGTTCCACTGGAATCACTACAGGATATTTATTGGAAACGCAGCACTGGGAAGTATTATACAGGATGTTAGTCATCCGGCACATAGTCTCTTCTCCCAACTCCCATCAAGGAGACGTTGGCAGAGCATCCCAACACATACGTCACGTTTTAGGGACAGTTTTTATCCACAGGCTGTAAGGCTACTGAATGATAGTGTAAGAGGAAGGAGGGCTGAGGTTTGAGCGTATGTTTTTAAATTTATTTTTATTCTATTCTATTCTATCTTATTTATTGACTGGTGCTTAGAGAGTGTTAAGGCACATTGTATTTCATTGCTGTGGTACTCTGTACGAATATGCATATGACAATAAAACTGAAACTTGAACTTGAACTTAGTGAATGAATATTTTAGGTGAACGAATCGTTCTCTTTCACGTAATCCATTGACTTATATTTATCGTTCACTGAAGTTCCTCCTTCCACAGCAGGGCGCGAGCACGGCACTATAAGCAGCGCATGCACAGCTCGTGAACAGCTTTGTGAACTGTTTCATCCTGTCAAAGAGTTACTCAAGATGTGACGGAGCATGTGATTTGTCGAATGTAGTGAACGAATACAATCTTCTCATTCGTGAATGAGTTGAATGAACTGGTACATAGCTCGTTTGTGAATTAAATGAATTATGAGTAATGATGATGGGTTATGAGACGACCCACGCATCACTAACGCACAGAGATGGGAGAGGTACGTTTCAACTCCTCTAAGTTGAGGGAACAACATAGGGAAATAGGTGTATTTAAAAGGAGTTTACTTCAAAATCTAAATTAGTTTATATTTGCAAAAGAAAATTAAGTTAGCCAGTGAAAACATCAAGAATATGTTATTTGTTCATGCTCTTTACCCTTTATTCAATTAGTCAATTAAATAAAGGGTAAAGAGCATGAACAAATAACATATTCTTGATTTTATGGCATTTCACAAAATGTCCCAACTTTTCTGGAACTAGGGTTGTAAGAGGATCACAGTGCAGTGTAGAGAGCTTCATTGATTATAACATAATGTCATTAGATTGTGATGTATTAAGATGAGTAACAGTTTTTTAGTAATTACATATACATATTACATATAGGTTACATATAATCCATTCAGTATTTGAATACAAGTTTTGCTTTATTCTGGTAAGAGGACCAAAGGCCGTATACATGCTGCAAAGTTTCAGGTGCACATCTGTTTGTGAATGTGGGATTCTACCTCAAAAATTGCAGTGACTGTCATGGTGATAGTCATACCAATGGACGGGACAAAAATACTTAAAATATGTCAAAATACTTGCCAGAATGATCAGTAATGGTGTAATACTGTCTCCAGCTCATCTATTGAGCTTCAGGTCAGGACACACAGTTGAAGTATACATTTTCTCATTTTAGTCTCCTGAGTTCATTTTTTTATTTTTTTTCTCTGGGTAACAGTTACAGGTGTAGGGAGGGTTGCCTCAAATCTGAGAGTATATATGACCAAATCTGAGCTGCTCTGAGTGAATTTAGGGAGTTAAACTAGATGGGCATGTACTATATATGTTCACTTGTAGTTGGATAATGGTCTTTACCAAACAATAAACTACAAAATTATTCTGCTTATACTTTGACTTATAGTTAAATCTCTTTTTACAGTTACAAAGGAATTAATCTCAGTATCCAGAGCAGACGTGATGAGTTCAAATGAAACTAACACTCAGATTGCTTTTCTTTGCTATCCACTCTGGCCAGACTCCTGTCTGAAAGTACAACGTTACGTTGTGGTTAAAGTGGCGATGTATGTTTTCATGGTGCTGATGATCCTCACAACAGTTTTTGGGAACCTGCTGATCATCATCTCCATCTCTCACTTCAAACAGCTTCAGTCTCCAACTCATCTGATCGTTCGCTCTCTGGCTGCCAGCGACTGTCTCTTGGGTTCTTTGGTCATGCCAAACAGCATGGTGCGATCTGTTGAAGGCTGCTGGTATCTGGGAGATTTTGTGTGTAAAGTGCATGCTAGTTTAGACACAAGCTTCTGTATCTCCTCTTTACTGCATCTCAGTTTAGTATCTGTCGACAGGTACATGGCCATTTGTGACCCTCTAAGATACAGAATGAGGGTCACAAACAACACTGTGACTGCATTTATTATCTTCATATGGCTGTTTTCATTTGTGTACAGCTTTTCTGTTGTGTTTTCAGGGATAAATGCAGTTGGACTTGAGATGATGATATTGCAGACTCATTGTGTGGGAAGTTGTGTTTTGTTATTTAACAAGCAATGGGGTATTATATGTCTATTTCTCACATTTTTTCTTCCCGGGACAATCATGAGCTATCTGTATATGAAAATATTTTATGTTGCACAAAAACATGCCAAGGTTATGTCAGAAAGAGTGACTGGAGGGATGAAGAGCCAAAGCTCTGCTCACAGAGAGAGAAAAGCAGCTAAAACGCTGGCCATTGTCATGGGTGTTTTTTTGTTCTGCTGGCTTCCTTTTTTTACTGTTACTGCTCTTGACCCTTTTTTCAATTTTTTCACCCCAGCCGTTGTTTTTGATGCTGTGATTTGGTTTGCATATTTAAACTCTACTTGTAACCCCTTGATCTATGGTTTTTTCTACCCTTATTTTCAGAGTGCATTTAAGATTCTCATTTCCACTTACATCTGTGGTATCAAGGATTGTAACACTTTGGTATTTTAATGAATAGGGTGCTCAGACTTGTCACTTGTCATTTTCTTCATCACAGTAAGAATTAATTTTTCCCCTGCAACTCTTTTTTTATGGTACAGTTCATTTGATCTTTTTATTCCAGTGTACAACAGAGCTTAAAACATACCCTAACCCTGTAAAGCCTTAGAAATCATAGACATATTTATAGTTTTTGAGACGATTTAGAGACGATTTAGACTATATATATATATATATATATATATATATATATATATATATATATAACAATTTTAAAAAGTTTGCATACAGTATGTGTTTTTGCTGAGTATCTTATTTAATTCCCCAGGCTTCATATAAAATGATATAGTGAGAATATGAATAATGAGGCCCAAAGCAAAAATATGCATTTTCGTGCAGTTGCAGATATTTATATGAGCAAATAGTAAAGTGAAATTCTGATGTCTAATGTAAATCATTGAGAGCTTTATAACAGTATAGCAGACTGCTTACATATAATGATATACAGCTCTGTAGTTTTAAAACATATAATACAGTGCAATACAATGTTGATGTTCATTAAAAGTACCATGGATCATATTTGAGACTCATATTTGAACATGATTTTTCTAAAGAATGATAATGATTAGATCGATATTGATAAATACAGGCCCTGGATTCTAACTGGGTGATTTAAACTGGCAAAAAGTGAATGTACTGCTAAAGTGAGACCATTTAGTGTAAATGTCACACCCAGGGGCTGGCTATGCTTTAACTAAGCCACACCCCTTCTCAACTTCCACCTCGAGGAGGTCCCCAAACCCGACCCAATGGCCAAGCAACACGAGAACAAGTAAGTGATAAAACAATCTTTATTTAAATATTTAAAAATAGCTTAGGGAATAGGGAAAGGGCAATTAAAACTAAACTCTGACTCGGCCCTCCAGATGGGCTATGGCCGGGAAGAGGTCAGGGAGCAAGGGGGCCACGGGGATCCGGGGCGTGGGGCTCGGGCCCCGGCCTGAGTCTTAGGTATCCGTAGCGCCCTCCTTCTTCCTCCTCTTCGCTGAATACAGCTCACGGTAAGTACTGGTTCACTCAGTTCGTTCTCGAGGTGCCCACTCTCTTTCTCTTCCTCCACAGGCAACGGCTCTTCGCTGATTACAGCTCACAGTAAGTACTGATTCACCCAGTTCATTCCTTGGGTGCTCACGCTCTTTCTCTTTCTCCACAGGCAACGGCTGGGACACACAGGCACAGTTAGTTCAGCTTGGTTTTGCTCTCACCTCTTCGCTGATTACAGCTCACAGTAAGTACTGGTTCACACAGTTCGTTCCTTGGGTGCTCACTCGCTTTCTCTTTCTCCACAGGCAGCGGCTGGGACACACAGGCACAGTTAGTTCAGCTTGGTTTTGCTCTCACCTCTTCGCTGATTACAGCTCACAGTAAGTACTGGTTCACACAGTTCGTTCCTTGGGTGCTCACTCGCTTTCTCTTTCTCCACAGGCAGCGGCGTAAGTACAGGTTCCCTCAGTCTCTCCTCGTGTTACCCACTCTCTCTCCTTTTCTCTCCACAGGTATCAACTTGGGCACAATAGCACAGTTAGTTTGCTTTGAATAGCTCTCACCTCTGGGCTGGACACAGCGTACTGTAAGTACAGGGTTCGCTCTATTCCTCCTCGTGTTATTCACTCTCTCTCCTTTTCTCTCCACAGGTATCAACTTGGGCACAATAGCACAGTTAGTTTGCTTTGAATGGCTCTCACCTCTGGGCTGGACACAGCGTACTGTAAGTACAGGGTTCGCTCTATTCCTCCTCGTGTTATTCCCTCTCTCTCCTTTTCTCTCCACAGATATCAACTTGGGCACAATAGCACCGTTAGTTTGCTTTGAATGGCTCTCACCTCTGGGCTGAACACAGCGCACTGTAAGTACAGGTTTCCTCTGTTTCTCCTTGTGTTACTCACTCTCTTTCCTTTCCTCTCCACAGGTATCAACTTAGACACAAAACACAGTTACTCTGCTTTGGATGGCTTTCACCTCTGGGCTGGACACAGCGTACCGTGCTATCTCCGGAGATCTGAAGCACGCTCACAACATATACTGTACTGAACTAGGCCAGGACCAGCAATCTCCTTGTCCTCCCACGCCGAAGTGCGTGAAGGCGGGGGTTTATCTGACAGGACACACGGCAATACACAGCAGCCCACAGCAATATACAACACCACGTCAAAATTATAGGTTTTCACAGCACGAAGACTCACCCACCACACTCAGTGTACGGAAAGGACACCCGTCTTCCTTCACTTCGCTTGGTTCGGATCTGGCGATGGAATATGCGGCCTAGCTAGTGATGTCGTCGTTGCGACTACTTCAATAAGTATTCCTTCGGCTCTCCCACCACACTATATTAGGGGTAGGGCCACCCTCCTCCTCCTGGAGAGATCTACACAACGCCAGGTCAATATACAGGGCACTTTCGACTGGCTCTTAGTACTCACATCAATGCCACTTCCAATCCCCTTTTTCACGTCGTCTCAGTTCGCCGTATAATCTGTTCACTTCTCAACCTTTAAGGTTCGCGATGTCTTCACAATCATACAATTCCAGCCTGAGGGAGAGAGAGAGTTAGACAGCTACCAGCAGCGTACCAAGACGGGCACAACCCAGTGCTTCACACACACCAAAGAGAGCTTGCTAGACTGTGAAATAACTTGGCCTTAAGTACTGCCTTGTCCAGCGTATCCTCCAATCACCAACCGCTGTCCCTAACTAGGCACAGGTGCATCGAATTCCCTGATTTTCCTTCTTACGGCGCTACCGGAAGTTCCGGTGTTCTGTTTTTCCGGTCCGGGCGGAAACACTTCCGGGCGGAACCAAACTTCCCGAATTTTGGTTCCGCCCCTAAAGATCGTCACCTTGTGACATCCTCCCCCGCCAATCCGTTCTAGTCCCTAGAACGTCCTCGGGCTGTCCACTCCCCATAGCGGGCAGGGGGTCGGCCTCGGTTCTCTCGCTGGGATCGTCTCACTGGTGAATCGGGCTCAGCTTGTTCAGGGGCTGCTTCTGGTTCTCTCGGGGCGATCGGGGGTGGTGCCACCACGGGTCTCCCTGGTACCACAGCCCAACCTTCAATCCAGGGGGCCGCTGGTACAGGTTCCGTGGGGACTTCTTCCACGGCTTCAGGGTAGTTAGGGCATGGGCGAATCATGTTCCGGTGCACCACACGGTCGGGGCCTGACTTCCCTTCTGGCCGGATGGTATAGACCGGCTGCCCCGGCCTCTGCTGCCGGCAGACTACATAAGGGGTGGCCTCCCAACGGTCACTCAGTTTCCCCTTCCCCTGCCGCCGATTATCTCTCACCAACACCCTCTCTCCTGGCAGTAGAGGGGCTTCTCTAGCAGTCCGATCATACAACCGCTTACTTTTCTCTCCTGCCGTCTGTATCCTTTTCGACACCTGCTCGTAGGCGAAATGCAAGCGCTGGTGATGGCGCCCCACCCACTCCGTTACACTTGCTTCCTCTTGGTCGGCTATCACTCCTAGGACCAGGTCAGTAGGCATTCGTATGTGTCTGCCAAACATCAGGTAAGTGGGAGCGTAACCCGTAGTACTATGTATACTGTTGTTATAGGCCTGTAGGAGGTTTGGCAAGGCACTCACCCAATCGTCCTGCCGTTGTTGGTCCAAGGTCCCCAGCAGCCCCAATAGGGTCTGATTGAATCTCTCACAGCCGCCGTTCCCCTGAGGATGATACGAAGTGGTGTGAGTTTTCGTGCAACCGTACAACTGGCATAGTTCTCTAATTACCCTGGACTCAAAGTTGGCTCCTTGATCGGAGTGCAGAAACTCCGGGCATCCGAACGTCTGGAAGACGGCCCGCCATAAAACTGTAGCGGTGGTGGTTGCAGTCTGGTCGAGGGTGGGGATAGCCCAAGCGTACTTTGTGAACAAATCCGTTATTACCAAGATGTTCTGGTAGCGATCTCGTGGTCGGCCCAGTGTCAAGAAGTCCATAGCCATGATATGAAGGGGGGCCTTCGCATGGATGGGTACCATTGGCGCTCGGACCTCCCGTCTGGACTTAAACAATATGCATCTCGGGCAAGCTTGAATTAGGGCGTGCACCGATGCCTCTAGCCCGGGCCAAAAGAAGAATCTCCTAAGCAGGGACACGGTCCTCTCCTGTCCCTGATGCCCCAACTGGTTGTGGTACGCCGAAACTAAAGCCGTTACCTCATCTGCGGGTACCACGATCTGGCGTACTTCTTCGCCCAACTTCGGGTCACTGACCCTTCTGCACAAAACGCCATCTCTCAGCTCCAGCCTGTCCCATTGCCCCAGCAGCCTCCTCCCAGTATCCGTCTGGGCTAACCTCTCCGCTGGCGTCAGCCGTCGGCCCTGTTCCAGCCATTCTCTTACCAGCCGCACATCTTGATCCCTGGCCTGTCTCTCCCTCCACCGACGGGGATCCCATCCCCAGTTCTCAGGCACGGCCTCTTGTCTGCTGCCTGGTGCCTCTACTGCTCCTACCATATAGCCCTCCTCCGGGCTGGCCCCTCCGGGGCTTTCCGCTTCGGGCAGCCTTGAGAGGACGTCCGCGTTCATGTGTTCACGCCCTGGTCGGTACTGTAGTTGATAGTCAAAGTTGGCCAGTTGGGCCACCCACCGCTGCTCCACGGCTCCCAGCTTCGCCGTCTGTAAGTGTACTAATGGGTTATTGTCTGTAATGATCGTCACCTTGGCACCCCAGAGGTAGTCTTTAAATTTCTCACTTAGGGCCCACTTCAACGCCAGCAGCTCCAATTTGAAAGAACTATAGTTCGCATCGTTCCTCTCGGCTGGGTGGAGGCTCCGGCTGGCGTACGCGATGACCCTCTCAACTCCGTCCTGCCGTTGAGCCAACACCGCTCCCAGCCCGAGATTGCTGGCATCTGTATACAAAAGGAATGGTTTTGTGAAATCTGCGTATGCCAAGATAGGGGCCTGTAGCAGCTCCTGCTTCAATGTCTGGAACGCCGACTCACAATTTGCATCCCAGTCTACGTTGGGCGACCCCCGGCCCCGGTTACGACCTGTGCCAACCAGCAACTGATTAAGGGGTTTAGCAATTTTTGAAAAGTCCTTTATGAAACGCCTATAGTATCCCACAAATCCTAAAAAGGATCGCACTTGCCTCACTGTCCTCGGGGCCTTCCAGTCCTTCACGGCCGATACCTTTCCAGGATCTACGGACACTCCAGCCGCACTGACCACGTGGCCCAGAAAGTTGACTTCTCTCCGTAGTAAGTGACACTTATTGGGCTGTAGTTTCAATCCGTACTTCTCCATGGCCCGAAAGACTTCCTCGAGGTGCCTCAGGTGTGAATCAAAATCTGGGGAGTAGACAATCACATCATCCAGGTAAACTAATACTGACTCCATTAACTGACCTCCCAAGCACCGCTGCATCAGCCGCTGGAAGGTGGCCGGAGCGTTACAGAGCCCGAAAGGCATCCGGTCCCATTCAAATAGTCCAAACGGGGTTGTAAAGGCAGTCTTCTCCCGGTCTGCTTCGGCCACCTGCACCTGCCAGTAGCCACTGGCCAAATCTAGGGTAGAGTACCATGCCGACTGCGTGAGGCTGGCAAGCGAATCTTCGATCCGTGGCAAAGGGAAAGCGTCTTTCTTAGTCACGAGGTTCAGCTTACGGTAGTCCACGCAGAATCTCCAAGCCCCCGTCTTCTTTTGCACCAGCACTATGGGGGCCGCCCACGGGCTGCTGCTTTCCCTAACAACTCCTTGCTTCAGCATGCCTTGCAGGAGTGTACGTACCTCGGTATACAAAGTGGGCGGAATTGGGCGATACCTCTCCCGGCTGGGCCCTGCATCCCCGGTAGGTATATGATGTTGTACCACCTGGGTGCATCCGTAGTCTTCATCGTGGGTGGCGAACACATGCTGCCATCTCCGAAGGAGGGCCTGTAACTTCTGTGTCTGTGCCTGCTCTAAATCCTCCCCTTGTAACGACTCACCCGCCAGGTGGCTCGGCACACTCCTCTCCATACCACCCCATGGGGTGTCTACTTGTGTCAGGGCCACCTCGATGACAGTGGGGCACACCTGACGAAAACTAATATCCCTCTCTTCCCTTACTTGGTGGGATGTAACCGTTGTCAGACGGGCTAATCGTTGGTGCCGATGTAGTTGCACCGCGTATGGATGTACATTCCGTATCCTCACGGGGACTCTCCCCCGCCGGACCGTCGATAGTCCTCGTGCCACTTCCACTTGTGGACAATCCACATGGGGCTCCACCAGCACCCACTCTTCTGGGCCCGCTCTTCGGGGCGGTACTCGCGCCCACACAACAGCCTCACTTTTTGCGGGGACAGACAAAGCAAAACGACACATCACTCTTCCTACCTCTTCCTGTTCCCTGCGGACTTGGCTCATTTGCACCCTTCGACAGTCAGCTACCACACACTCCCACTTGGGCCTCTCTGCAGGTGGTATCTTCGATACGGCCTAGCCCGAAATAGCTCTTCCCAGCAATCAGCGAGGACATTCATGCCCAACAGGGCTCGATGTGCACCCAGACAATGGTCTTGCACGATAATCACACCTTTCTGGGGGACCATCACTCCGTGAACCTCTAGGTCCGTCAATCGGTAGCCAATATATGGGATGTCGAGGCCGTTTGCGCCCTTCAGAGTAAGCCAGGGGGCCTCCGCCCCTGGTGCCCCTTGTTTCCCAAACACTTCTTCGGATAAACTCTCAGCAAACAACGTCACTTGGGAGCCTGTGTCTACCAGGCATTGAATCTCCTTGCCGCACACTCTCACCTTCGCCACGGGGCTACGCCCAATCATCTGGCTCCTAGAGCCATATCCTCTTCCAGGGTCTTCTCGAGGGGTCCCGGCCACACGACCCACAGTGGCCGGCCGACCTAAAAACCCCCTTCTGACGCCCTGCGGGGCCCACACTGGCGGCTATAGTGACCTGGTTTGCCACAGCGGTTGCAGATGGGTCGCCCTTGCTCGTCCCATTTGAAACGGGGCCGGTTAAAGTGGTTCGGGCGCCTGAACGGCTCTCGGCCTCCCTCTGAGTACACTCGGTCTCGGGGCGCCGGCCGTGGTTCCTCCCGCGCCCGTCCTTGGCGCAATTCTCCTACGAGGGCTTTAGACAGTTCAGACATCTGATCGCGGACATCTTTCAAAAGTTCAGCCTTCAGTGCTTGCTTCCAGTCAGGGCCTCCGGGTTGTGCTGGTGCTACTTCACTGACAACCGCACACACTGGGGAACCACTCACCTCAGTCTCATCACCTTCCAGGGCCAGTGCCTCTTTCTTCAGATCTTCGAACGTAAGACCCGGGTCCCTTCGAAACTGGATACGTAGGCTCTGTCTCACCGGACCCTCCTTCAACCCCAGAAGAAACTGGTCCCGCAATAGAGTCTCTCCATCTCCCAACCCGTGGTCCCGACGGGTCTGTAGTCGGGCGAATTGCTCTCGCAACCTCAGGGCGAAAGCTCTAATCGGTTGGCGGGGGCCCTGCTTACAATTGAAGAACTGGGAGCGAAGGACAGCTACGGGGGTGTGGTCACCATACTGTTCAGTGAGGAACTGGAACACGGTTTGGGCGTTGGCTCTAACGGCTTCGGGGGCGGCATGCACCTCTCGCCGCGCTTCTCCATCCAGGGAGTTTAACACAAATTGAAGCCGCTGGGCTGCACTAAGGCCCTGTAGGTCGGCCAAGTACTCTAGTTGAGCCTTCCATTCAGACAATCGTACCTCGGATTCTGTCCCCCCATATTTTTGAATCCAGGGGCTCCCCATAAAAACGGGCATGGCACGGGGTTGGGCTGAAAGCCCCGCGTTGTCGGTCATTGGACGACCTTGGTTACTCAACTCGAGGTGGAAACCCTGCCGACTACGCCAAATCTGTCACACCCAGGGGCTGGCTATGCTTTAACTAAGCCACACCCCTTCTCAACTTCCACCTCGAGGAGGTCCCCAAACCCGACCCAATGGCCAAGCAACACGAGAACAAGTAAGTGATAAAACAATCTTTATTTAAATATTTAAAAATAGCTTAGGGAATAGGGAAAGGGCAATTAAAACTAAACTCTGACTCGGCCCTCCAGATGGGCTATGGCCGGGAAGAGGTCAGGGAGCAAGGGGGCCACGGGGATCCGGGGCGTGGGGCTCGGGCCCCGGCCTGAGTCTTAGGTATCCGTAGCGCCCTCCTTCTTCCTCCTCTTCGCTGAATACAGCTCACGGTAAGTACTGGTTCACTCAGTTCGTTCTCGAGGTGCCCACTCTCTTTCTCTTCCTCCACAGGCAACGGCTCTTCGCTGATTACAGCTCACAGTAAGTACTGATTCACCCAGTTCATTCCTTGGGTGCTCACGCTCTTTCTCTTTCTCCACAGGCAACGGCTGGGACACACAGGCACAGTTAGTTCAGCTTGGTTTTGCTCTCACCTCTTCGCTGATTACAGCTCACAGTAAGTACTGGTTCACACAGTTCGTTCCTTGGGTGCTCACTCGCTTTCTCTTTCTCCACAGGCAGCGGCTGGGACACACAGGCACAGTTAGTTCAGCTTGGTTTTGCTCTCACCTCTTCGCTGATTACAGCTCACAGTAAGTACTGGTTCACACAGTTCGTTCCTTGGGTGCTCACTCGCTTTCTCTTTCTCCACAGGCAGCGGCGTAAGTACAGGTTCCCTCAGTCTCTCCTCGTGTTACCCACTCTCTCTCCTTTTCTCTCCACAGGTATCAACTTGGGCACAATAGCACAGTTAGTTTGCTTTGAATAGCTCTCACCTCTGGGCTGGACACAGCGTACTGTAAGTACAGGGTTCGCTCTATTCCTCCTCGTGTTATTCACTCTCTCTCCTTTTCTCTCCACAGGTATCAACTTGGGCACAATAGCACAGTTAGTTTGCTTTGAATGGCTCTCACCTCTGGGCTGGACACAGCGTACTGTAAGTACAGGGTTCGCTCTATTCCTCCTCGTGTTATTCCCTCTCTCTCCTTTTCTCTCCACAGATATCAACTTGGGCACAATAGCACCGTTAGTTTGCTTTGAATGGCTCTCACCTCTGGGCTGAACACAGCGCACTGTAAGTACAGGTTTCCTCTGTTTCTCCTTGTGTTACTCACTCTCTTTCCTTTCCTCTCCACAGGTATCAACTTAGACACAAAACACAGTTACTCTGCTTTGGATGGCTTTCACCTCTGGGCTGGACACAGCGTACCGTGCTATCTCCGGAGATCTGAAGCACGCTCACAACATATACTGTACTGAACTAGGCCAGGACCAGCAATCTCCTTGTCCTCCCACGCCGAAGTGCGTGAAGGCGGGGGTTTATCTGACAGGACACACGGCAATACACAGCAGCCCACAGCAATATACAACACCACGTCAAAATTATAGGTTTTCACAGCACGAAGACTCACCCACCACACTCAGTGTACGGAAAGGACACCCGTCTTCCTTCACTTCGCTTGGTTCGGATCTGGCGATGGAATATGCGGCCTAGCTAGTGATGTCGTCGTTGCGACTACTTCAATAAGTATTCCTTCGGCTCTCCCACCACACTATATTAGGGGTAGGGCCACCCTCCTCCTCCTGGAGAGATCTACACAACGCCAGGTCAATATACAGGGCACTTTCGACTGGCTCTTAGTACTCACATCAATGCCACTTCCAATCCCCTTTTTCACGTCGTCTCAGTTCGCCGTATAATCTGTTCACTTCTCAACCTTTAAGGTTCGCGATGTCTTCACAATCATACAATTCCAGCCTGAGGGAGAGAGAGAGTTAGACAGCTACCAGCAGCGTACCAAGACGGGCACAACCCAGTGCTTCACACACACCAAAGAGAGCTTGCTAGACTGTGAAATAACTTGGCCTTAAGTACTGCCTTGTCCAGCGTATCCTCCAATCACCAACCGCTGTCCCTAACTAGGCACAGGTGCATCGAATTCCCTGATTTTCCTTCTTACGGCGCTACCGGAAGTTCCGGTGTTCTGTTTTTCCGGTCCGGGCGGAAACACTTCCGGGCGGAACCAAACTTCCCGAATTTTGGTTCCGCCCCTAAAGATCGTCACCTTGTGACATAAACCCAACATGTCATCATCAAAAAAGTTTTATTTGAAATGCTATTTTCACAAAAGAAAATGCAGGCTATATAGATGTTTTATTATAAATGAATATATGTGAACATAGTACAAACAGATTTCTGCAATTTCTCTGAAAATGTCTATATGTTTTATGAATATGGATTTTTGCCCTGTATGTTTAAAGTCCCAGCCCCTCTCTTCAGATTACTAAATATTTAAAGATCGCTCCTTCCATTATATGAAGACAGTTCATAAGTACAAAGAATAGATTTGCAAAATGGTTTCAGCATAACATAGAACTAAAAAATAATTACATAAAAATAAAACTTTATTGTGATGCGTTAAGTAAGTGTAAGCACTAGTCTGTAGTCATTCTATTATCAAGGTGTCATAGATTATCAAATTGTTTTTTGTTCTGCTGGCCGCCTTATTTTACTGTTACTGCTCTTAATCACTTTTTTCTTGACCCCAGCTGATGTTTTTGATGTTTTGGTTTGATTTGCATACCTTAACACCACTTGTAACCCATTGTTTTTTCAGAATACATTTAAGTTTCTTATAACCACTTGTCTGTTGTGTCAAAGATTCAAACACCTTGATATTTTGACTCCTAAACGTAGGGTTGTGGGCTCGAATCTCGGGCCGGCAATACCATGACTTAGGGTCCCTTGAGTGAGGCATTGAACCCCCAACTGCTCCCCGGGTGCTGCAGCATAAATGGCTGCCCACTGCTCAGGGTGTTTGTTCATGGTGTGTGTGTGCACTTTGGATGGGGTAAATGCAGAGCACAAATTCTGAGTATGGGTCACCATACTTGGCTGAATGTCACTTTTCTAAAGCCAAGAATCACTCTTACTCTCCCAGTTATTATGACAGCTTGAGAGGACTCTCAAGTGGTTAGTATGTTGTTAAATGCAGAGCACAAATTCTGAGTATGGGTCACCATACTTGGCTAAATGTCACTTTTCTAAAGCCAAGAATCACTCTTACTCTCCCAGTTATTAAACACAGCTTGAGAGGACTCTCAAGTGGTTAGTAGCTGAGGGTCTTAAAGTATTGCCTGAAATATGAGACACCTTTTTATTTTATATTCTTTTTTTTTGGGGGGGGGGGGGGGGGGGGGTTCATCAAATCAGTGGTCAACTACCTTCATGGGGTAGGAACTGAGTAGCCTGGTCAACAATTGTGAAAGTGTAAGTTTAAAGCCTTGCTAACCAACTGCTTTCAAAATGTGGGTATACAGGTCTGTGCTTGTTTTTAAGAGTGTAAATCCTTAACTCTTTTGAAGAACTGTGTAACAAACGAAATGGAAGAGGGGAGGAGGAGAAAAAAAAAAAGTTGTTCTCCCAGAATGTGGTTAAATATAATTTTTCATTATAATTTTTTTTTTTTTTGGGGGGGGGGGGGTTGTGGATGTTTTAGTTGTTTAAGATAAAATGAAACTGGAGACCTGTTTTACTGTGATTGTGCTGAGGAGACAGAGACGTGAGCAAATCTTTCAGGAGAGGAAGAATGTTCTAGAAATGTTTGACGATGAGCAGTTAATAAAACAGTTACATTTCCTCAGTTATTCAAACAGAAACAAGCAAAAAATATTTACATTGCCAAAGAACATTATAACTGACTTCAGTCTAGTGCGAGTATTATATGCTCTTTAAAAACACTCCTGTTATCATCAGTGAAGCTACCTACTCTGTATCCTGAATAAATCTCTTAACCCTTATTTACACTGCACATGTCTGCAGTGCGTTACGGCTTTGACATGGCCACCAAAGCTGATCCTGGATACTCAGCAGCCTGCGGCAAGTTTCTGAAGCAGCACTCTGTGCTGCATCACTAAAGATAGGCACTTATATTTTTGATGGATAATAATAATAATCATCTTGCTGACGTCAAAGTTTAATGTCAAATGTGTCTTGAATGTAAAATTCTATTAGGAATTTAACCATTCAATGTGAATTTTTATCTGAGAATATTCTTAAATAAGAAAATCTCTTCAGTGATTGGTTGATGCATATTTTATCATCCAAAATCCTGTTTGTGGCACAGCAAAGTGTCTTGAATCAACTCTAAGACTGTGACTAAATATTTAACTTCACATAAATTATGACTGAGATGCTTGATAACTAACTTTTAAGCACAGCTTTGCGCTAAGAAGTTTTTTACACTTTACTTAGCAGCCTTCTTGAGAGTAATTGTCAAACGCTTGATAAATATGGGCCTACAGTATGTGATTAGACTAGTTAAAATTTACTTAAGTAAAGGGGTGTTGAAGTACACAAGTGCCGTCTAGTGGAAATAAACATTAAAGACACAAAGCTTTGTAACAGCAAATATTGGTGATTGTATCTTTTTAAAGATGGCTTATTGCCGTGAGTTTTTGGATGCAGTTGCTTTCTGTTGCCTCTGGACCATCACAATCGCTGCCTCACATGTCTGTGCGTTGAGCACGCTGAGGATGCTCAGCCCAGGGGCGTAGATTACAAGGGCGACGCGGGGGACGTGTCCCCCCCACTTTTATCATCATGGAAATTCATCCCCCACACTTTTTCGGGCAAGTGTGTTCGTATAGAGGTTTTCAAGAGCTGGTGTGAATACATATATATTTACATATATATAACATATATATAATACATTTAAACTCAAAGAGACAGGATAGTCTGCGCAGCAGAACCTGATTTTACCAAGTGAGACATGTTCCTGGGACAACATCTTTGTTGTCCCTGGGACAACATTGTGATTAACCAATCAGATTTGAAGAACCAGTTTATAGATTTTGTGAGGTTTATGCTTAAAATCACTGTTTGGTGCTTGTGGTCGCACGAGGAAAGCTATCTCCATATCAACTGCCTCGAGATGCTGGCAGTAGAACGAGCCCTTCAATCCTTTCAGGCGATCCTGGAAGGGCGCCACATCCTAGTCCAGTCGGACAGCATGACAGTGGTGTCCTACATAAATCACCAAGGCGGCCTTTCATCCAGCCGCCTCTGCGCACTGGCAAAGCGCCTCTTGGAATGGGCATTACCCAGGTTGCGATCGCTCAAGGCGACACACATACCTGGCAAGATGAATCTGGGAGCAGACATGCTTTCGCGGAGCAATGTCCCCTCGGACGAGTGGATGCTTCATCCCCAGACGGTTCTCAAAATCTGGGAGATTTTCGGGAAGGCAGAGGTCGACCTCTTCGCCTCAGAAAGCAACTCTCATTGCCCAACTTATTTTTCAAAGGAAACAGATGCGCTGGCCCACGACTGGCCCAGTCTCCTTCTTTATGCTTTTTCCCCGATCGCTCTGATCCCTCAGGTCATCAGACGAGTCAGGGAAGATGGGCACAGAGTCCTCCTAGTGGCCCCACTCCGGAGGAGCCAAGTTTGGTCCTCGGAGCTATTCAGGCTTTCCATGAAAGCCCCATGGCTGATCCCCCTGAGGCAGGACCTCCTCTCTCAGGCGAACAGGACAATCTGGCATCCACAGTCAGAACTCTGGGCTCTGCATGTATGGTCCCTCGATGGGAGCCTCGGAGCCTCCCCGGGGACGTGCTACACACCATGCTACACACTCTACAAGACGCCTCTATGCCCAGAAATGGTCAGTCTTCGTTGACTGGTGCTTAGCACAAAACAAAGACCCTGTTGAGTGTGACATATCTCCGATACTGTCATTTCTCCAAGAGCGTCTAGACAAGGGTCTCACCCCTTCCACGCTCAAGGTTTACGTAGCAGTCATGACAGCATTTCATGCTCCTATTGCTGGCCAATCATTGGGTGGAAACAGCCTCATTGTGCGTTTCCTGAGAGGTTATAGGCGGTTGAAGCCCCCACGTCCTCTCACCGTTCCCACTTGGGACCTTCACACGGTCCTTGGAGCACTCAAAGGACCTCCCTTTGAACCGCTGCGGTCAGCTGACCTTCGGCCCCTAACGCTCAAAACCGCTCTGCTACTTGCTCTAGCATCGGTCAAGCGTGTTGGCGATTTGCAAACCCTCTCGGTGAGCCCTGCATGCCTTGAGTTTGGGCCCAATGACTCGAAGTTCATTTTAAAACCCAGGCATGGCTACGTCCCTAAAGTGCTCTCGACGCCATTCAGAGCACAGGTAATTTCCCTCTCAGCTCTGCCTCCGTTGTCAGGTGAGCGAGAGCTGGATTTACTCTGCCCAGTGAGGGCTTTGAAGATATACATTGAGCAGTCACAGCCGTTCAGGCAATCTGACCAGCTTTTTGTCTGCTTTGGTGGCCGCACCAAGGGGTCCTCGGTCTCAAAGCAACGCCTCTCGCGTTGGATAGTTGAAGCTATCGCTCTATGTTACTCCTCTATGGGCCTTGAGTGCCCCATAGGAGTAAGAGCCCACTCTACTAGAGGGATGGCCTCTTCATGGGCCTGGTCTAGTGGTGTCTCTATCAAGGACATCTGTGAGGCGGCCGGCTGGTCCTCGCCGTCCACTTTTGTCAGATTCTATAACTTGGATATCCCGACCTTGCATGCTCGGGTTCTTTCGGGTTGATACGACGGCCTCTAGCAGACTCCGTCATCATAGCACCTCCAGGGAGCTAGCTCCCTCTTAGCAGTGTAGCGTTAAGGCCCTCTCATTTATCCTCTGGAACCCAGGGTGTTCAAGATAAGTCTTGTTGTTCCCTACCATGGCACGGCGTGGTTGAATTCGTTCCCCATACGCAGTATGAGTGAAGTATCGAAAGGGAACGTACTCGGTTACGAACGTAACCTTGGTTCGCTGAGATACGGAACGAGTACTGCGTTATATGCCGTGCCACGAGGCTGCGGGTTCGGTGTCGTCGCTTCAGTCGTATGACCTGATTTCCTCTGCCGGTTGCCTGCTTATATAGCCATTCGCCCCGCCCATTTTGGCGGGCTTTGGCGCGCTGCATCGCCACAGGCTCGCGCAGCTACGCAGCGCTGTCATTGGTTTAAAAAAGTTTACAGATTAAACCAATGGCAGTGCAGTTGCACTGCGTTATTGAAAAAAGGCTTCAGTATCGAGGAAAAAAGGAGCTTTTCCCCATACGCAGTACTCGTTCCGTATCTCAGGGAACCGAGGTTACGTTCGTAACCGAGTACGTTTCATTCATACTCGAAGCCAGAGTGCGCTCTCGCGCAGAAAGTCATATCAGGAAACTCCTAATATGGAAAGTATAGAAACTATTCTGCCTTATTATTTGATAAAAAGTGTTTGTAGTATAAAAACAAATCATTATTATTTGTTATTGTCCAGCAGTTATAGATTTCTAAGCCAATTAAAAGCTAGAAATTAGAGAAAAATTAAAGTTGCACTACCAGTCAAAAGTTTTTGAACAGTAAGCTTGTTAATGTTTTTAAAAAGGTCTCTTCTGTTCACCAAGCCTGCATTTATTTGATCCAAATACTGCAAATCAGTGAAATTTTGAAATATTTTTAGTAGCCTATTTAAAATAGCTGTTTTCTATTTGAATATATTTCAAAATGTAATTTATTGAGATTTCAAAGCTGATTTTTTTTTTGCATCATTACTCCAGTCACAAGATTCTTCAGAAAGTATTCTGATATACTGATTTGCTGCTAAGAAAAAGAAAAAAAAAATCTTATGATAATGTTGAAATATATATGAGTATAATTTTTTCAGGTTACTTTGATGAATAGACAGTTCATGAGAGCAGCATTTATCTGAAATAGAAATCTCTTGAAAAATGATGTCTTTATCATCACTTTTGATCAATTTAAAGAATCCTTGCTAAATAAAAGTATTAATTTCTATAATTTATTTCATCAAAGAATGCTGAAAAAAATGTACTCTTCTGTTTTAAATATTGATAATCAGCAAATCAGCATATTAAGAATGATTTCTGATTAATGTGACACTGAAGACTGGAATAATGATGCTGAAAATTCACCTTTGATCATAGGAATACATAACATTTAAAATATATTCAAATAGAAAACAGTTATTTTAAATAGTATAAATATTTCACAATATTACTGCTTTTGCTGTACTTTGGATCAAATAAATGCAGGCATGGTGAACAGACTTCTTTCAAAACATAAAAAATCTTACTGTTAAAAAACTGTTGACTAGAAGGATATATATATTACAGAAATGTTATATCGTAATATATATATATATATATATATATATATATATATATATATATATATATATATATATATATATCTGTATCTGTGTGTGTGTAATTTCTGTCCCCCTCACTTCTGAAAAGATGGCTACGCCCCTGGAATGGCCCCTTACTTATAGCCTTGTTTGCTGCTCTTTAATTTCATTCTTTGTCACTTATGTGAAATTATATACCACAAATTAACATTTTTGCTTTATGGATTAAAATTTTCAAGTTTTTTATTATTCTTGACATCCATGAATAAAAGTCATGTGGGTTTGGAACAACAAAGTTAAACAAGTAAATGGTGACAGATTTTTTTTGGGGGGTGAATGAATGCTTTAATTCTACTGATAATTGATTTTCAGTTATTTGTGCTATGTTACTTCTAAATATTTTTCCTTATATGAACTGTCTTTTGCTCATTTCAGCAAACAAAAAGATGCAAGACTGCAAACTTTCCAGTACTTCTGTGTACTGATAATCCGGTTTCCACCCAGTCCCAGGAGGTTTGTCTGTTTTATCTCTCTTCACTAAAATGTCTTAAAATTGCTTGGTTATTGACCAGTAATGCTAGGAGATTTTAGATATACAAGAGGAATTTTGTTATTTACTACTTTTTTAGATTATATTAAACCTGGAAAATATTGGAGAATTATCTGAACTTGAGTTCCAAACTGTATGAGGTTCATTGTGATGAGCAGATATTTGAGATGCCATCATTTTAAAGAATTGACAGCCACGATCACTTGATTGCATGTAACTCTGTGAATGTGATAACAAAATTAAATAAAAATGTCTTGCTCTTGTAGAATAATGTTCTAATGAAGAATGTTTTTCTCTTATTGACAGTTGTTTTGTTATATCAGGAGAAATACAAAGATGTTAAAATTGAGAGAGGGCTGCTCAGTTTCTCACAAAAATATTTGCACAATTTAAATGAAAGATGTGGAGGCAAAAAATCACTGATGCACTGATTGCAAAAAGAGCCAGCATCAATATGGAGGGTGTCAACATTGTGAGCGCAGAAATGGATGGCATATATAAATGCTGATTAAAAATGTAATCTATGTTATCATGCTAAGGAGCTGACTGAAAGCCGGCGACTCCACATAGAAACAGGCTGCATGTTTTCAACAGTTTCACCTGTATGAGAAAAACATACAGAGAATCATTTAAGACACTTTGCTGTAGACCCATTCCACATAATAATATTCATTAAAACTGTATGTTAACACGTAGGAGCTTGCTGCATGATTCAGTGAGTAGGCTACAGTTTACAAATCCTTGGGAACGAATTAAGAAAGTGTGCGCGCAGATTATGAATTTGTGGGTACAGATTCAAAAACCGAGGGTACGGTTTACAAAATCTGAGCGCACGGATTGGAAATTCGTGGGCTAGGATAGGACATTCAAACCAGAAAGACACAGCTTACATTTGACTAAAAGGTTTTTGTCAACTAAAGTGAAATAATGAGCATATTTCCACTTTGAGAAACTTGTGTTGCTCTCGCCTTGACTCGCCATGACTGCCACACAAACTTGAATAAATGGAAACACACACACAGTGCGTCTTCGTGTTTACAGTGGTTGGCATCCACCAATCCTACAATGCGTCGCTGCTGCAAACAGGTTAGGCTGCACTTCAGTCTAAATTAATTAATTTTTAAAAAAGTAACAGACAATGCACCTTATGGTAACGGAGTTAATTTATTTAAAAAGTAATGCGTTACAGTATTAGTTACTGTCAAAAGTAACTGCGTTACAGTAACGCGTTACTAATAATGCGTTACTGTCCAACACTGGTGAGATGACACTTCAGTACTGCATCCCAGAATCCAAATACCACTAATCCAAAACTAATATATATACTGTATAAAAAAAAATATATATATATATATATATATATATATTAAAAAAAATTATGCCGTCACTGATGGACACCATGCTGCGTTGTAACAGGAACATGCCAGCTGAAGATAATGAGGAATTAAAGTCAAAGTCAAAGTCACCTTTATTTATATAGCGCTTTAAACAAAATACATTGCGTCAAAGCAACTGAACAACATTCATTAGGAAAACAGTGTCAATAATGCAAAAATGATAGTTAAAGGCAGTTCATCATTGGATTCAGTTATGTCATCTCTGTTCAGTTAAATAGTGTCTGTGCATTTATTTGCAATCAAGTCTACGATATCGCTGTAGATGAAGTGTCCCCAACTAAGCAAGCCAGAGGCGACAGCGGCAAGGAACCGAAACTCCATCGGTGACAGAATGGAGAAAAAAACCTTGGGAGAAACCAGGCTCAGTTGGGGGGCCAGTTCTCCTCTGACCAGACGAAACCAGTAGTTCAATTCCAGGCTGCAGCAAAGTCAGATTGTGCAGAAGAATCATCTGTTTCCTGTGGTCTTGTCCTGGTGCGCCTCTGAGACAAGGTCTTTACAGGGGATCTGTATCTGGGGCTCTAGTTGTCCTGGTCTCCACTGTCTTTCAGGGATGTAGAGGTCCTTTCTAGGTGCTGATCCAGCATCTGGTCTGGATACGTACTGGATCCGGGTGACTGCAGTGACCCTCTGATCTGGATACAGACTGGATCTGGTGGCCACGGTGACCTCGGAACAAGAGAGAAACAGACAAATATTAGCGTAGATGCCATTCTTCTAATGATGTAGCAAGTCCATAGGGTGTTATGGGAAGTGTTTCCGGTTCCGGTTTACCTAATTAATGCAGCCTAAAAATCCTTTAACGGATTTGGATAATAAAAGCATATTAGTATGTTGTGTGTATGCCAGGTTAAAGAGATGGGTCTTTAATCTAGATTTAAACTGCAAGAGTGTGTCTGCCTCCCGAACAATGTTGGGTAGGTTATTCCAGAGTTTGTGCGCCAAATAGGAAAAGGATCTGCCGCCTGCAGTTGATTTTGATATTCTAGGTATTATCAAATTGCCTGAGTTTTGAGAACGTAGCGGACGTAGAGGATTATAATGTAAAAGGAGCTCATTCAAATACTGAGGTGCTAAACCATTCAGGGCTTTATAAGTAATAAGCAATATTTTAAAATCTATGCGATGCTTGATAGGGAGCCAGTGCAGTGTTGACAGGACCGGGCTAATATGGTCATACTTCCTTGTTCTAGTAAGAACTCTTGCTGCTGCATTTTGGACTAGCTGTAGTTTGTTTACTAAGCGTGCAGAACAACCACCATATAAAGCATTACAATAATCTAACCTTGAGGTCATAAATGCATGAATTAACATTTCTGCATTTGACATTGAGAGCATAGGCCGTAATTTAGATATATTTTTGAGATGGAAAAATGCAGTTTTACAAATGCTAGAAACGTGGCTTTCTAAGAAAATATTGCGATCAAATAGCACACCTAGGTTCCTAACTGATGACGAAGAATTGACAGAGCAACCATCAAGTCTTAGACAGTGTTCTAGGTTATTACAAGCAGAGTTTTTAGGTCCTATAATTAACGCCTCTGTTTTTTTCAGAATTTAGCAGTAAGAAATTACTCGTCATCCAGTTTTTTATATCGACTATGCAATCCATTAGTTTTTCAAATTGGTGTCTTTCACCGGGCTGCGAAGAAATATAGAGCTGAGTATCATCAGCATAACAGTGAAAGCTAACACCATGTTTCCTGATGATATCTCTCAAGGGTAACATATAAAGCATGAAGAGTAGCGGCCCTAGTACTGAGCCTTGAGGTACTCCATACTGCACTTGTGATCGATAGGATACATCTTCATTCACTGCTACGAACTGATGGCGGTCATATAAGTACGATTTAAACCATGCTAATGCACTTCCACTGATGCTAACAAAGTGTTCAAGTCTATGCAAAAGAATGTTGTGGTCAATTGTGTCAAACGCAGCACTAAGATCCAATAAAACTAATAGAGAGATACACCCACGATCAGATGATAAGAGCAGATCATTTGTAACTCTAAGGAGAGCAGTCTCAGTACTATGATACGGTATAAATCCTGACTGGAAATCCTCACATATACCATTTTTCTCTAAGAAGGAATATAATTGTGTGGATACCACCTTTTCTAGTATCTTGGACAGAAAAGGGAGATTCGAGATTGGTCTATAATTAACTAGTGGGGTCAAGTTGTGGTTTTTTGATGAGAAGTTTAATAACAGCCAGTTTGAAGTTTTTGGGGACATATCCTAACGACAATGAGGAATTAATAATAGTCAGAAGAGGATCTATGACTTCTGGAAGCACCTCTTTTAGGAGCTTAGATGGTATAGGGTCTAACATACATGTTGTTGGTTTAGATGATTTAACAAGTTCATACAATTCTTCCTTTCCTATGGTAGAGAATGAGTGGAACTGTTCCTCAGGGGGTCTATAGTGCACTGTCTGATGTGATACTGTAGCTGACGGCTGAATGGTTGCAATTTTATCTCTAATAGTATTGATTTTAGAAGTAAAGTAGTTCATAAAGTCATTACTGCTGTGGTGTTGGGAAATGTCAACACTTGTTGAGGCTTTATTTTTCGTTAATTTAGCCACTGTATTGAATAAATACCTGGGCTTATGTTTGTTTTCTTCTAAAAGAGAAGAAAAGTAATCGGATCTAGCAGTTTTTAATGCTTTTCTGTAGGATATGTTACTTTCCCGCCAAGCAATACGAAATACCTCTAGTTTTGTTTTCCTCCAGCTGCGCTCCATTTTTCGGGCTGCTCTCTTAAGGGTGCGAGTATGCTCATTATACCATGGTGTCAAACTGTTTTCCTTAACCTTCCTTAAGCGTAAAGGAGCAACTTTATTTAAAGTGCTAGAAAAGAGAGAGTCCATAGTTTCTGTTACATCATCAAGTTGTTCTGAGGTTTTGGATATGCTAAGGAGTTTGGATACATCAGGAAGATAACTTAAAAAGTAGTCTTTTGTGTTAGAAGTGATGGTTCTTCCATACTTGTAACAAGAAGTAGGATTTACAATTTTGGCTGTATGAATTTTGCAAAGAACTAAATAATGATCTGAGATATCATCACTTGGCGGAATAATTTCAACACCATCAACATCAATTCCACGTGACAGTATTAAATCTAGAGTATGATTTCGACAATGAGTAGGTCCTGAAACGTGTTGTCTAACACCAATAGAGTTCAGAATGTCTATAAATGCTGATCCCAATGCATCGTTTTCATTATCAACATGGATATTAAAATCACCAACTATTAAAACTTTATCTGCAGCCAGAACTAACTCGGATGTAAAATCACCAAACTCTTTAATAAAGTCTGTATGGTGCCCTGGTGGCCTGTATACAGTAGCCAGTACAAACATAACAGGGGATTTATCATTAACATTTGTTTCTCTGGATAATGTTATATGAAGCACCATTACTTCAAAAGAGTTATAGTTGTAGCCTGCCCTCTGAGAAATCCTGAAAACGTTGTTATAAATTGAAGCAACACCTCCACCTTTGCCTTTTAGACGTGGCTCATGTTTATAACAGTAATCTTGGGGGGTGGACTCATTTAAAATAATGTAATCATCAGGTTTTGGCCAGGTTTCTGTCAAACAGAGTACATCTATATTATGATCAGTGATCATATTATTTACAAAAAGTGTTTTCGTAGAAAAGCGATCTGATATTCAATAAGCCAAGCTTTATCATTTGTTTATCCATATTGCTTCTGTTTTTTATTTGTTGAACCTCAATTAAATTGTTAATTGTTTAATTTTGCTCCCTTTGCCAAGTGCACTCTAAACAACAAAACAATGGCACACCCTGGAATAAGCCACGTGCCCTGCTTACTCCAAAGTCCCCACTCCAAGGGGATAGGGATGATCACTTCCATTTGGAATTTGCCCCGTGAACCATTCAGTACCTATATACTCGTATTTGTACATTTTATGAATTGGGTCTGATTTATTTTATTTTTTCTCCTGAGGCATGTTGTTTTTGTAACCAAGGGTTAAACTGGCGAGTGTAGGAGGGGTTATGTCAAATATGAGGGTATATACATGGAGAAAACCAAGCTACACCAAGTCCATTTATAATGTTAAAATGTATCAGCATGTTCTATATTTATCTTTCTTTGGGTATAATAAACTGTTTCCATTAAAATAATTATTTTTATAATTATGTTTATAATTGTAAGCATCTGGATTAGATGTGATGACTTCAAATGAGACTCAAACTGAGAATATGTTTCTCTGCTATCCACTCCGACCGGACTCCTGTATGAAATTGCATCGTCTTACTGTAGTTAAAGTGGTGATGTATGTTTTCATGGTGCTGTTGATCCTCACAACAGTTTTTGGGAACCTGCTGATCATCATCTCCATCTCTCACTTCAAACAGCTTCAGTCTCCAACTCATCTGATCGTTCGCTCTCTGGCTGCCAGCGACTGTCTCGTGGGTTCTTTGGTTATGCCAAACAGCATGGTGCGATCTGTTGAAGGCTGCTGGTATCTGGGAGATTTTGTGTGTAAAGTGCATTCTAGTTTTGACATGAGCTTCTGCATCTCCTCAATACTGCATCTCAGTTTAGTATCTGTCGACAGGTACATGGCCATTTGTGACCCTCTCAGATACAGAATGAAGGTCACAAACAACACTGTGACTGTATTTACTACTTTCATATGGCTATTTTCATTTGTGTATAGCTTCTCTGTTGTGTTTTCAGGGATAACTGCAGATGGATTGGAGATGCTTATATTGCAGACTTACTGTGTGGGAAGTTGTGTTTTGTTTTTCAATAAACAGTGGGGTATTGTATGTCCAATTCTCACATTTTTCCTTCCCGGGATGATCATGAGCTCTCTGTATTTAAAAATATTCTATGTTGCACGAAAACATGTAAAGGTTATGTCAGAAAGAGTGACTGGAGCGATGAAGAGCCAAAGCTCTGCTCACAGAGAGAGAAAAGCAGCTAAAACTTTGGCCATTGTCATGGGTGTTTTTTTGTTATGTTGGCTGCCTTATTTTACTGCTGCGGCTCTCGACCCTTTTTTCAATTTTTGGACCCCAGCCGTTGTTTTTGATGCTTTGTTTTGGTTTGCATATTTCAATTCCACTTGTAACCCATTGATTTATGGATTTTTCTACCCTTGTTTTCAGAAGGCCTTTAAGATTCTCATTTCCACTTACATCTGTGGCATCAAGCATTCTAACACCTTGATATTTGAATGAATACTACTCTCACACTTATTTCAGGCATCACAATAAATTTTTATTTTTAATTTTGCAAATGTGTTGTACTTGAAGCAATGATCTTAATATTTTTAGTAATTTTATGCTGTGCTGTGTTACTTGCCAATAAATTGTGATGAATTTTGTTGAGCAATACCTGTTTAAACTCTCCAGAAGCCAAATTTTTTTAAAAAACACTGTCTGTCCCAGTGCTCAAAATGTATAATCAATTATCATAATACTTTGATATTTCTTGAATAGTGCTAATGTAAATTTGTAAATATGAGGCGTTTGATGTTATTCTGAAATGCTGATCTGAATTTGAATCTGTAATTACAATTCTTTATGAGTGATATTAATATGAATTTGTAGATTTAAAGTACTTCTATATCTGTATATTTCCATTGCGAGTTATATTAATATGGATTTGTAGGTTTGAGGTACTTGATTTTGTTCTAACCCTAATGGAAATTTAGATGAATCTGTATATTTGCATTATTTATTAGTGATAGATTAATGTAATTTTATAATGGACTTATTTTGTAATATGTAGATGTAGGTGAAACTATTTTCATTATGTGACGAGTGGGGCGGGGCTGAGGGACGTGGGAACAGGAGCGAGGCCGGTGGAGTGATTGGAGATGAGTGACACCTGCGACACTCGCCGGTCTCGAGTCCCACGGAGGAGATGGAGGGATATAAAACCAGAGCGACGACAGTGACGGACGAGAGAGGACCAGGCCTGGGTTTTAGTTTGTGTTTTGATTTTTATTTGTGCGCGACAGTCGTCCGCGAGGGGCTGTTGTGCTGTTTTATGTTTATTTTGTAATTAAAGTTTCAATTTGATTGTCCGCCGGTTCCCGCCTCCTTCTTCCCGATAATTAGGAAGGTTGAATGCGTTACACATTATTTATTAGATTTTTTAAATGGTTGGTGTTTTAAGGTTGATTTGTACATTTTAAGCATTGAATATTTGAAATTACAGTAGCATTCTTTCAGTAATAGTAATAGTAATAATAATTGTTAATGACTAGTTCTATGCACTTTGGGTGTGCTTTTTTCAGTATTCATGGGTGACTTTTTTATGTGAATTACGTTTTTACATTTTAGGGTCTTGATGTTTGTCAATTTTATGAAATATTTAATCCGGAAAGGACAAAAGAAATAATCATAATTGAACCCCTAAAAGGTTCCATATAAAACCTTTTTGGTTACAAAGAACCCTAAAGGGTTCTTTTGATTGAACCCTTAAAAAGGAATTTTTTAAAATTCTATAAAAAATAATTCTATATAGAACCTTTTAGGGGTTCCAAATACGTAGCGCCTTCTATATAGAACCTTTTCTTCTAAGAGTGTACTGTAAAAATGCAACAGAAGAACATTTTGGGTTCTCTAAAGAACTTTTCTGCTCAATTGCTTTAGCTCAGTAAGTATAATAAGCTATATAATAATTAGTTACATAATACGTTTGTTACACCAGTAAAGTTGTGAAACACAAAAGCTGATAAAAAAGTAAAACTCATATTAAATTTGTATAAAATCCATTTCCATGGATTGACGGCCATGGTATAAAAAAAGAAAAAAACATAAAACATTTTTATCAGTATGGCTAACATTGAAAAAAAAATTACGTTTAAATTAAAAAACGTTTTTGAAGCAATAATGAAATGTATACATTCCAAACTGACAAATGATTCGCGAACCAGCTCCGAACTCCCGAACTGACTCAAATGATTCACGCTCCGAACTCCCAAACTGACTCAAATGATTCGCGAACCCGCTCCGAACTCCCGAACTAACTCAAATGATTCGCGAACCCGCTCCGAACTCCCGAACTAACTCAAATGATTCGCGAACCCGCACCGAACTCCCGAACTGATTGAAATGATTCACGCTCCGAACTGCCAAACTGACTCAAACGATTCATTCTCCGAACTGCCAAACTGCCTCAAATGATTCGCGAACCCGCTTTGAACTCCCAAACTGACTCAAATGATTCGTGAACCCGCTCCGAACTCCCGAACTGATTAAAATGATTCACGCTCCGAACTCCCGAACTGAATTAAATGATTCACGCTCCGAACTGCCAAACTGACTCAAATGATTCATGCTCCGAACTCCCGAACTGACTCAAATGATTCGCGATCCCGCTACGAACTCCCAAACTGACTCAAATGATTCGCGAACCCGCTACGAACTCCCGAACTGACTCAAATGATCCGCGAACCCGCTCCGAACTACCAAACTGACTCAAATGATTTGCGATCCCCAAACTGACTCAAATGATTCACAAACCTGCTTTGAACTCCCGAACTGATTTAAATGATTCACGCTCCGAACTCCCGAACTGACTGAAACGATTCACAATTCGAACTGCAAAACTGACTCAAATGATTCATTCTCCGAACTGCCAAACTGCCTCAAATGATTCGCGAACCCGCTTTGAACTCCAGAACAGACTCAAATAATTCGCGAACCTGCTTTGAACTCCCAAACTGATTCAAATGATTCAAACTCCGAACTCCCAAGCTGACTCAAATGATTCGCAACCCCGCTTTGAAATGTTGATTACTTACACCAAAAAGTAATGCATTACTGTTAAAAGTTACTTTTAGTTACTTTTATAAAGAACTTTCTTTAATGTTCCCATTAATGCGCTTTTATGCATTATGTTCTATACAAACACAAAGTAAAACAGGAAATAATTTTTAAACACTATTTTGATTAAGTCAGACCAGCACAAACTGAATATTGTATATCACAAAGATTTCTGAAATAAATAACAAAACACCTGAATAATATATTCAGAATCAAAAACTAAAGTGGCTTCTGCATCATAAAAGCTGTTGTGTTGAGCCCTTAAAAATTTTCCTTTCACAGCTTAAGTATGAAAACTATCAACAATGGACAACATAACACAAACCATTTTGAAATAAATAAATGAAAGCAATCTGAATTATTCAGAATCAATTTCGAGAAACATACATACATACATATACATATATATATAAATGCTGATTAAAAATATAATCTATGTTATCATGCTAAGGAGCTGACTGAAAGCCGGCGACTCCACATAGAAACAGGCTGCATGTTTTCAACAGTTTCACCTGTATGAGAAAAACATATAGAGAATCATTTAAGACACTTTGCTGTAGACCCATTCCACATAATAATATTCATTAAAACTGTATGTTAACACGTAGGAGCTTGCTGCATGAATCCGTGAGTACAGTTTACAAATCCATGGGAACGGATTGCGAAAGTGTGCGCGCAGATTATGAATTCGTGGGTACAGATTCAAAAACCGAGAGTACGGTTTACAAAATCTGAGCGCACGGATTGGAAATTCGTGGGCTAGGATAGGACATTCAAACCAGAAAGACACAGCTTACATTTGACTAAAAGGTTTTTGTCAACTAAAGTGAAATAATGAGCATATTTCCACTTTGAGAAACTTGACTGTTGCTCTCGCCTTGACTCGCCATGACTGCCACACAAACTTGAATAAATGGAAACACACACACAGTGCGTCTTCGTGTTTACAGTGGTTGGCATCCACCAATCCTACAATGCGTCGCTGCTGCAAACAGGTTAGGCTGCACTTCAGTCTAAATTAATTAATTTTTTAAAAAGTAACAGAAAATGCACCTTATGGTAACAGAGTTAATTTATTTAAAAAAGTAATGCGTTACAGTATTAGTTACTGTCAAAAGTAACTGCGTTACAGTAACGCGTTACTAATAATGCGTTACTGTCCAACACTGGTGAGATGACACTTCAGTACTGCATCCCAGAATCCAAATACCACTAATCCAAAACTAATATATATACTGTATAAAAAAATAAATAAATATATATATATATATAAAAAAAAAAATTATGCCGTCACTGATGGACACCATGCTGCGTTGTAACAGGAACATGCCAGCTGAAGATAATGAGGAATTAGCATTGCTCCCTTTGCCAAGTGCATTCTAAACAACAAAACAATGGCACACCCTGGAATAAGCCACGTGCCCTGCTTACTCCAAAGTCCCCACTCCAAGGGGATAGGGATGATCACTTCCATTTGGAATTTGCCCCATGAACCATTCAGTACCTATATACTCGTATTTGTACATTTTATGAATTGGGTCTGATTTATTTTATTTTTTCTCCTGAGGCATGTTGTTTTTGTAACCAAGGGTTAAACTGGCGAGTGTAGGAGGGGTTATGTCAAATATGAGGGTATATACATGGAGAAAACCAAGCTACACCAAGTCCATTTATAATGTTAAAATGTATCAGCATGTTCTATATTTATCTTTATTTGGGTATAATAAACTGTTTCCATTAAAATAATTATTTTTATAATTATTTTTATAATTGTAAGCATCTGGATTAGATGTGATGACTTCAAATGAGACTCAAACTGAGAATATGTTTCTCTGCTATCCACTCCGACCGGACTCCTGTATGAAATTGCATCGTCTTACTGTAGTTAAAGTGGTGATGTATGTTTTCATGGTGCTGTTGATCCTCACAACAGTTTTTGGGAACCTGCTGATCATCATCTCCATCTCTCACTTCAAACAGCTTCAGTCTCCAACTCATCTGATCGTTCGCTCTCTGGCTGCCAGCGACTGTCTCGTGGGTTCTTTGGTTATGCCAAACAGCATGGTGCGATCTGTTGAAGGCTGCTGGTATCTGGGAGATTTTGTGTGTAAAGTGCATTCTAGTCTAGACATGAGCTTCTGCATCTCCTCAATACTGCATCTCAGTTTAGTATCTGTCGACAGGTACATGGCCATTTGTGACCCTCTCAGATACAGAATGAAGGTCACAAACAACACTGTGACTGTATTTACTACTTTCATATGGCTATTTTCATTTGTGTATAGCTTCTCTGTTGTGTTTTCAGGGATAACTGCAGATGGAATGGAGATGCTTATATTGCAGACTTACTGTGTGGGAAGTTGTGTTGTGTTTTTCAATAAACAGTGGGGTATTGTATGTCCAATTCTCACATTTTTCCTTCCCGGGATGATCATGAGCTCTCTGTATTTAAAAATATTCTATGTTGCACGAAAACATGTAAAGGTTATGTCAGAAAGAGTGACTGGAGCGATGAAGAGCCAAAGCTCTGCTCACAGAGAGAGAAAAGCAGCTAAAACTTTGGCCATTGTCATGGGTGTTTTTTTGTTATGTTGGCTGCCTTATTTTACTGCTGCGGCTCTCGACCCTTTTTTCAATTTTTGGACCCCAGCCGTTGTTTTTGATGCTTTGTTTTGGTTTGCATATTTCAATTCCACTTGTAACCCATTGATTTATGGATTTTTCTACCCTTGTTTTCAGAAGGCCTTTAAGATTCTCATTTCCACTTACATCTGTGGCATCAAGCATTCTAACACCTTGATATTTTAATGAATACTACTCTCACACTTATTTCAGGCATCACAATAAATTTGTATTTTTAATTTTGCAAATGTGTTTTACTTGAAGCAATGATCTTAATATTTTTAGTAATTTTATGCTGTGCTGTGTTACTTGCCAATAAATTCTATTTAAAAATCATAAAATCAGAAGAAGTTAGATTTTTACAAATATAATATAATATAATATAATATAATATAATATAATATAATATAATATAATGAAAAAAGTATAAGGTAACAGTGAGATGGCTTGGGACAACCATTATGTGTTTTTGTATTAAAGTCCCCCTTTGAGGTCAATTATTTATTAGGAATATAAAATAATATAACATAAAAAACTAATTGAAGCATTTAAACTGAAAGAATAGAATAGAATAGAATAGAATAGAATAGAATAGAATAGAATAGAATAGAATAGAAACTGCATTTAAACTGAGATCTGTCAGCTAAATATTTAGAAAAATGTGAACATCCCCATGTAGAGTTTGCACACTACTAGGGGTGCAATGATTTTACTCAACTCATGATGCAATACGATTCACAATACTGATTTCACAATATGGTTTTCTCACAGATTTTTTTAAAGGGGTCATATGATGTTGCTAAAAAAACATTATTTTATATATTTGGTGTAATGCAATGTGTTTATGTGGCATCAACAATATTACAGCAAGAATAAAAGTTAAGTCTTCTTTCTTTGTGTGAACATTTGGGAGGAGTTATGCAAATCTTCCCACACAGTGACGTACGTAGACATGTGGGGGTGAGTTTAAACTAGGCATTCTAGGAGGGTATGGACGAGTCTTAACTTTGATAAAGAATATCTCTTTGAGTTTGAGACTTTAGTCTTTGAAACTTTAGGGATCTTATCTATATCTTATCTTATCTATGATCTCTATCTAACACTCCAAAGAGAAAGGAAAACTTGAAATAACATCACATGACCTCTTTAACAAAATGAGATTTAAGACAAATTATAAATGGTGTCCTTTTATTATTGCTTGGAAAAAATGATGCACATTTCTTTGTGAAATTTAAATATCTAAAATATCAGAATTGAACTGAAATTTTAAAACAAATCCCAAGTCAACTCAATAAATGTCATGGCTGGGTATATGAAAACGATGTGTAAACGAGGGTCTGGGTCCAATTGCAGGTGAAACTTCTCTTTAATGAACAAAAAGGACGATAAGGCAAAACAGAAACAGAAACAGATCAAATAAGATCTGAAAACAACTCAAACTAGAATACAAATAACAAATTATAATTTAGCAATTCAGCCAGGCAGAGTGGTGGGAGTGTGGTTTATAAATAGTCCAAGACAATGAGGAACAGCTGAGGGTGTGATAAGTGACCAGGTGTATAGAGTTTGGGGAATGGAGTCTGGGAGATGGCTGGCGGTAATGCATGGCCTGGACTCATGACAATAAATAAATTATACAAATATAAGAAATCTCTTCATATAATCAAACCAAGGCTTTGCCTGTGTCTTTTCCATTTAAAATAAGAGGCAACCACTGCATTTTATTCCAGATCCAGACAAAGATGCTGCATGCACGCAGCATTAGCAGTTTTTAATTTAAACAGGTGTCAATGGCTATGTGAACAGGTCTTTAGCAGTATGAAGCAAATAATGTGCAGTGTGAATGAGGCTTAAAGGGGTCATGAAATGCATTTTTAATTTTTAATTTTTGAGGTGCACTTGTAATGTTTGTACATAAATATTGTCAATTTAGAAATAAAAGGCCATTTACTACCCTGACACTCGGTGTGTTTGCTGGGAGACTTGCTGTAAGCGCCCACTACTGATTGGCTAACATCTTCACATATGGAACAAGTACAGTATTAGATGTGGAGCTCTCTTGAAATCTTTTACTATGTTTTAAATATTACAGCTGTCAAAATTATCTACCATTGTGAAAAAGAATTGCACGAGTATACTTTTATAAAGTGTACTTATTGCAGAAATAATATACTCTAATACACACATAAGTGCAAATTAAATATGTTATTTTCAGTGCTTAAATGCATTGTATTTGTAACTAACTTCAAATGTATCACATTTTAAAGTGATATTAAAAGCAATTAGTTTAACTTTTGAGTGATTTTTTTTAAACCACTTAAGTAGGACTTTTTAGTACATCTTTATATGTACTTTCATAATTGCTTCTAGTGTCTTTAAAATATGGTTGTATGGTTGTAATCACTCCACCGGCCTCACTCCTTGTTCCCACGTCCCTCGGGCCCGCCCCATCGCCCCTCGCAGGCCGGGGGTACCCTCGAGACTGCGCTCTACTCCCCCCCCCCTCCCTCCGGGGGGGACCGCTCACGGGGACCAGCGGGAACCTGGGGGTAGGACAGACGAGGTGAGAGAAAAGGAGATGGAAGGAGGAGCGACAGAGACGAGAGAGGGGAGAAAAAAAAAATTTTGGTTCCCAGACACACTGCTGCTCGGCCCTCCACCGGCTGGGCGATCTCCTCCGCGGTGCCTGGCGGTGGCACTGGACGGCCCTCGGCGGACGGCACGACACTCCTCCGCCGCCCGGTTGACGGCGACGGCTCCTCCGGTTTTGGGCAGCCGGCAGGAGTCCCCCGTTCCCTGCTCCTCCCCGTTCCGGCGGAGGCAGCAGGCTCCGGCTCTCTGGCGAACAGCGCCGACTCCTCCGCTCCCTCACGGACGGCAGCCGCCCCTCCAGATTGTGGCCGGCCGGCAGCGAGCTCGCCCGTCCCCGGCAACTCACTCCAGCCCACCGCCTCGAGCGTCCATGGCGGCATCCTCCTCGTCTGCTCCATGGCACCGCGGATTCACCACAGCGGCGAGGGATCTTCAGCAGCGCGTCCCTCCTTTTCCTGGGTTTCGGCACCACTGTAATGCATTAAAACTTCCTAATCATCGGGAAGAAGGAGGCGGGAACCGGCGGACAATCATATGAAACTTTAATAATCAAAAATAAACACAAAACAGTGCATCAGCCCCTCACGGACGACTGATGTGCACAAAATAAAACAAAAACCTAAAATAAAGCCCTGGCCTGGTCCTCTCTCGTCCTTCACTGTCGTCGCTCCAGTTTTATATCCTTCCATCTCCTACGTGGGACTCGAGACCGGTGGTGGGTCGCAGGTGTAGCTCATCTCCAATCACTCCACCGGCCTCACTCCGTGTTCCCACGTCCCTCGGCCCCGCCCCACTCGTCACAATGGTTATAGTGTACAACTAATGTACTGACAATCAATTAATGCTAACTAAACATACTTTAATGTCAGTTAACAATACACTTAAGCATGAATTAAACGTTTTCGACCACATAAATGCTTGTTATTTGAAAATGATTTGCAAATATATTACAGTTTAAAATTATATTTAATGCAATTGGTTGAACTTTTGAGTGATATTTTTTAAACGCTTTAAACGCTAGTATATTTTATATGTACTTTGAAATATTATCTGAATAAGCAATTAATGTGAACTAAAATATACTAATTTCAATGTATTAATTACCTAGTTACAATCAACACAAAATGGAAAACCCTCTATAGATTTATTGACAAAACAATCTCTAAAACAAATACACAAAAACGCTTTTTGATGATGCACAAGAAAAAACCAACACTATACACAGTTGGAACACTTGAACTCACTTATTAGAAAGAGTCTGGAGAACAATGCAAAATCACTTACATACCTACAAAAGGACCTAATCTCGCCATTATAGAAAACATAATTCTATATGATGTATAAGATTGTTTCCTCATTGGGGACCTAAAAATGTCCACAAGGTCTATACAGTTTACTGGTATTACTATCCTTGTTGAGTCATTTGGTCTTCATAATGTATAGGATTACTAACACACAAACTTGATGCCAAAAAATATAGATAATTTCATGTAAAATGAATGAGACATTATTGTAAAACATTACCAAACTGTGTTAATGGTACCCCCGGTTTCATGGACAATGCTTCAGAGCAGCCCCAGACTAAAATGTAATTCTATAATTATGCTTTGGCAATACTGTGCAAGTCAATAAAGCTAATTTGAATTGAATTGGATGTAATTCTGAGTTATTTCAACTGAAAGAAACTTGCTCAGACTGATCTTTAAAAATATCAGTGCCTTTGTTTTGTCTCAAGATGCACACCAGTCATGTGTGGCATTAATGAAAAATGACTTAAATGTCCTAACTGAACTATGGCCTAATCTTGGCTAAGAGCAAGACCTGTCTGTGAAACAAGGCTATAAATTCTCAAACCTTTACTAACTCCAACATTAAACAGGACCGAAAGGTTTCTTATAAAATCTTACTCCAGCATTAGTGAATGCAAGTTTGACTAAATAAAAAATAAAATAAAATAAAAATGAACTTGCTGGGAAGTGCTGTTTGTCAGTGTTCGAGAAGCTCTTTATTGGCAGTAAACTTCAAATGTCATGGAGCTGCACACCATCTCTCCACATGCAGTCTCTGTGAACGTAAATTTTCCAAAGAGACAGGGAAGTCTGAAAAGAATTCCTTGAGGAAAGAAAGAACAATTATTATAAAACATATCCAGTCATTATAAATGGTTCAGCTGAGCGAAAGCAATAGACACAGTTGCAGTCCAAATTTTATATACACCTTGCAGTCCCTGCTAAATGTTAATAATTTAAGCAGTAAGAGTGTAGAGGGGTAGAATCATAAAAAAAATAATAATAATAATTTCTGCCCTGAAAAAGCAGTTTCTTCTACAAGGTGTATGTAAACTTTTGACCACATCTGCATCACCTAAGAGATGAATTACCTCACTCATCAGGGCAACATCATAATAAAATGCTGGGAGATGTTCCTTCAGATTTCCTACAAACACCAGATTTCCTGATCACACCATTTTCACTGACACTGGGCTTTAAAAATAGATTAAAAAAAAAAATTAACAGGGAATAAAATATAACTTTATCAATTACCCAAATGTATTTTGTACCCAAATCTATGAAAATGAAGAAATGTGCCTTTAATATTTTTTTTCATCATTTAGTTAGCTATATGAAAAAGTTACTGAATGACATCATTCTGCCTGACATCTCCTTTTGTAAGTCATATGGATAAGAAACTAAATAAAGGTAAGTGATAAGTGATAAGACGTTTTATTTTTGAATAAACTATTTTATTCACAACATACCTTAAAATACCTTATAGGGTTATGATAATCAAAACAGTCCTGTGCTTGTTCAAGTTTTGATTTCTGCAAACTAAACCAAGACTTTAATGAAATATTTATATAATGAATATATATTTTTGGGTGAGCTGTTAGACCCCAGCTAAAGAACAAGATAAAATGCAATACAGGTGTGACATGCATTCATTTTCTGTCTACTGTTAAGGTTATTCTAAACTATTCTATACTGAATCCCAAATAAGTACACACACAACCAAGTCAATGTAAAGTCAAACACAGGAGTCATGCGAAGTGTGTCCCGACCTTCTGATACTGCATGACGTTTAAAGCTTCAAACATCATCAATTACATGGTATTGTCATTTGATACAAGCATTGGCACAGTGTGTGATACAATAGTGCTTTGAAAATCAATCAATCAATTTGAGTATAAATTGTCCCATTTCTATTAGTATTTTACAGTTATGATAGAAAATATAAAGATTCAATTTACAGTGCCTTCATAAATTGAAAAAGCAAAAATACCACATTTTGTAGATATGGAGTAAATGAAATCATGTTGAATTTTATGCAGAAAAACCATCTTGCTAACTTGAAGCCCTTGGTATCATAATTACGCCTTCCCAAATCGTAAATTCGAACTTCCCTGCAGGAGGACTTAAACTCACCATTAGTTACAGTCTGGAGCCTACAGACTTGGAGCATCTAAAGGGACAAATCAGTGAAAAAAAAATTGAAATGGGAGGTAAAATAATGAAGTGCATTTGTGTTAGCTATAAAAAGTTTTGTGTTCATTTCAGACAATATGTAATAACTATTTAAAGTATAAATTCCACGCATTCTGGGTAGATTTTTATTTAATTTTTTATCTCTCATGTTCATGTTGTTTTTGTGACTACGGGTAACACTGACAGATGTAGGAGGGTTAACTTGAATCTCAGAGTATAAATTGACAAGCCTGAGCTACTCTGAGTCCATTTAACAAATTATATTGAGTGGGCATGTACTGTTTTTATGTTAATCTTTCTTTGCATATTTGTCTTTACCATGTCATTATTTATAAAATAATTCTAGGCACAGTTTATTCAATATTTGAGTGTCTTTTTACATTTACAAAACAATTATTGTGTTTCAGTCTTGCATATCAGTCACTATTTGATGCAGACGTGATGATTGCAAATGTAACTGATATTGAGAATGTATTTCTCTGCTATCCTCTTCTGCTGGACTCCTGTCCCAGAGCTCATCGACTTCCCATCCTTAAAGTGGCGATGTATGTTTTCATGGTGCTGATGATCCTCACAACAGTTTTTGGGAACCTGCTGATCATCATCTCCATCTCTCACTTTAAACAGCTTCAGTCTCCAACTCATCTGATCGTTCAGTCGCTGGCAGCTTGCGACTGTCTCCTGGGTTCTTTGGTCATGCCGTACAGCATGGTGCGATCTGTTGAAGGCTGCTGGTATCTGGGAGATGTTGTGTGTAAAGTGCATTCTAGTTTGGACATGACTTTCAGCATCTCTTCCATATTGCATCTCAGTTTAATTGCTATTGACAGGTACTGGGCCATTTGTGACCCTCTGAGGTACAGAATGAGGGTCACAAACAACACTGCGACTGTATTTATTACCTTCACATGGCTGTTTTCATTTGTGTACAGCTTTTCTGTTGTGTTTACAGGGGTAAACAATGTTGGTTTAGAGGAACTTATATTGCAGATTTCTTGTTTTTGGTGGCTGTGTTTTGTTTTTTAACAAAGAATGGGGTTTAATTTGTGCACTTTTTGTGTTTCTGATCCCAGGAGCTATCATGAGCTCACTGTACATGAGCATCTTCAATGTTGTGAAAAAACATGTCAAAGTCCTGTCAGAGAAGGTGTCTGTTGCCTCTGCTGTAGGCGGTAATTGCCAAACCTCTTCACAGAGAGAGAGGAAAGCAGCTAAAACTCTGGCCATTGTCATGGGTGTTTTTTATCTCTGCTGGTTGCCTTTTTTTGCTGCCACTGCTATTGACCCTTTCCTTAATTTTGTAACTCCTGTTGATGTTTTTGATGCTTTGGTTTGGTTTGGATATTTTAACTCCACTTGTAACCCCTTGATCTATGGTTTTTTCTATCCCCGCTTCCAGAAGGCCTTTAAGGTTCTCATATCCTCTTATATCTGTGGCATCAGTGAGTCACACTCCTTGACATTTCAATGAATATTAAATTATATCACCTTTACCACACAATTTCATCTTTTAATGAAATACCTAGTCTATGCATGAATAAATATTTTGCACATGTTAAGGTTTAATGACAATATTTAATTTATTTTTCATCCAGGATGAATATTGTGCTACTTTTTTATAGTAACATGTATACATGAATCAATACTGTGCGTATTTCTAAGATTTAACAACAAAGACTATTTTATTGTAATGCATTTCAACACCCGTTAGTCCAAACATGATTAAAAAAACTTTTTTTTTTCTTGAACACTAATAAAATATCTATTTTAGCCCATCATAAGCATGTTGATGGGGCATCCAGTCTTTTATATTAGATCTAAGAAAATGTAAATAATTTGTACCAATACCTCAAAAATGGTTTCTAAAAAATATGTAAAATGTGGACGTTGTTCCCAGATATGGAAATAATGTCTGTATGTTCCCTTTTCAGGAAAAAAACATAGTTCTTTTTTTGTTGTTGTTTGTGATTCACGACCAAATATCGCTTACATTTTAAGTAAAATAAATAAATAAATAAATATTAAAAAAAGGCTATTATGCTATTAAGTTAATGACTACTAATATTGTATCATGTGTCCATGTTCAAGTAAAGTGGGTTGACTTGATGTGAGATCACTGTGACAGTAAACCACACTCTGGGACTCTGGGTTTCATAAACTTAGATGCTACTCACCTTTGAGAATCACACTGTCATTAAAAGTGAGAAATATCATAAGTCCTCTGGGTACTGTTGTTGGCATAAAACAAACATTGCATCATAACTGGTGTGTGTATGTGTAGAGTACGACTGAGTGACATATATGGAAGTTCAAACATTGTAATCAATTGCAGCAAAATATTAAATTACAACTGGATGTAATTGTACGCTGTATATACAGTAGTACTTGATTAGAAAAATCTTTTCTAATTATTATCATCGCAGTTTTCATGACACAAGTTAAGTTGAGGTTATATCAAATATTTAAGCATTTACTGGCTGATTTATATATACATTTATGTTTATATATATATATATTTATATATTTATATATATATATTTATTGTAGCCTAAATCTAAAGTTCATTCCGGTATTATTTGTCATTTACCCATATGTGTACATTCATTATTGTGCATAAGATAGTCAAAGGGGTCATTGGATGCAAAGCAAGCTCCTTTTTTAACCCACTAACAAAAAAAATACATTACATTTACCCATTTGTCAAACAGAATGAAATAATAATAATTATAATAATAATAACGAGCCTATTAGAAAATCTCTTTATTTATTTTTCTTTATTTTTTTTCGTCTTTCGTAAATCAAAAAGTCATTCAAATAAAGAAATATTAAGCCCAGAGTCGATTATTCAAAAATAACTCTTTTGATCTGATCATAGTCTAAACGAGTCATGGGTCTGAGTGCAGTTAGTATTTGATAGCACTATATTGTAGACATATTGGAGATTAATTCTAATGAACATGCCACTACAATTAAAACCATTACATTAAAATACATTTAATACACTGTATTTAAATAATTTCTGCATCGTTCAAATTCTTGTTTATGTCAGACTGTGGCAACAGCAGCGAGGATATCGCTCACATAATGTACCATTTTTATGACATAATATGTCGTTATTATGAGAAAAATATGTTGTTTTAACCAGATAATTATATAGTTTTAACTAGATAATTATATCGATTTTACGACATAACATCTCGTTATTACGAGAAAAGATGTCATTATAATGAGAAGACATCTTATTACGAGAAAAGATGTGGTTGTAACAAGAAAACATCTCGTTATTACAAGAAAAGATGTCGCTTTAATGAGAAAACATTTCTTTATTACGAGAAAAGATGTGGTTTTACAGAGAAAACATCTCGTGATTACAAGAAAAGATGTCATTTCAACGTGAAAACATCTCGTTATTATGAGAAAAGATGACGTTAAAATGACATATCATCTAGTCAGTGTTGGGGAGTAACTAGTTACATGTAACGGCGTTACGTAATTTAATTACAAAATTATTGTAACTGTAATTAGTTACAGTTACTACGAAAAAATGAGTAATTAAATTACAGTTACTTATGACATTTTGAACGATTACAAAGGGGATTACATTTGAATATTTACACACATCCGCATACAGATTTAACTGATTTATTTCCCAAATTGCACTGACTATTCTGAGACATACCGCCCTAATAATTTCCGGGATGCGGAAACACAGTCTGGTTCGTAGAATCCAGTCATAAAAACGGAATGCCTAACGCGGACGGAATATGCCACATTTTGGATGACTAAATCAAAAGTAGGTCAGTAGCTACACTTGAATCAAAACATGACATGGACTAGTGTCTGTGAATATTAAGCCCCAAAAATGCAATATATGACTTGCACATTCTGCCTGCCTGTGGAAATCAGGCGCGGACTGGACACCGGGAGAACCGGGACAATTCCCGGTGGCCTGGCAGCCGATTTTGCCTCACTATTTAATGTCATTATTGTATAATTGCCTGCCGAATGTACTAAAGCGATCATTTGCGAATCCGCCATTTGATAATTAAATCTCTAATAAGTCATGAAGTGTTAGTCATGACTCGCGCGCTCTCCGCGCCTCCGCGCCTCCGCCAAACGGTTCAGTCTGGATCAGACTCCGAGTAATCAATGCGAGAGAGAGAGAGAGAGAGAGAGAGAGAGAGAGAGAGAGAGAGAGAGAGAGAGAGAGAGTGGAGTGTGGAAGCGCACAGCTGGAGCAGAGAAGCAGAACTCCTGTTCAGGGTTTCAGGTCAGTTTCATCTGTAAAGATGCTTTTTTGTCTTTGTTTTTTTATTTAATTAATCAAGCAGCAGCACGTTGCTCATCAGTCATCACTCAAAATACTATATAAAGGACATCATTATTATCAGTTGTAATGTTACAGTAGGAATTTAGCTGAAAGAAAATCCGATTTTTTCATAGGTTTAGGGGGAGCTACGACAGACAACACAACCCTTACGAAAATTAACATTTTAATATTTAACTATAAATCCAGAGAAAATGGTTACTATTGTTTAACTGTGGTAACCAAAAATGTAAAATTATTTTACAAATGTATTTATTTAAAAATAAATACAAATCCATTTGCAAAAAAAACAAAAACAAAACAAGGTTATTTTACTTTTATATAGGCTAATAAAAGCATGGTTAATTTTTGTAAGGGGAAAAACATGACTCATGTACAGTATTAGGATTTTTCTATAAAGATATTGTTGTATTGTAGAGTATTGTATTGTAAAGTATAGTTTTGTTCAATCTTGAGTATTAAAGTCACGAGAGAGATGGATAACAGGGCAAAATAAAGAGACTGAAGAGAAAAATGGAAGTGAAGGTGCAGTTCAGGAGAGAACTTTTAATTATTTTGCATGTCCCCAAATTAAAGATTTAAACCTTTTTTATGTCAGGTCCATACAAAAAAATAGTTTTGTCCATGAATTTGTTTGTATGAGTTTGAATTTTCCAGTCTAAATTTTTTTCCCAGTCCGCCCCTCCTGTAAATTAATGGCAAAGACATGGTTTCATTTACTACACATAGGCCTACTGAAGCTCGCAGTGTTTTCAACCTTTGCTGCCTCAATATAGGAGTACACGAGCACATAAACATAATTTCTAGAACTGCTTTGTGTCACTTAATGTGCATTTTACTTAGTGAGATAGTGAGAAAACTATCATCATATACAAAGAGACAGCAGTTTAAAAAAAACACCAATGTTTCAGGAGTTTAGTACACAGAATACGTCACATTCTTATTAGATAACTGTATTTAAGTTGATGTATATGCTTTTATTTATTATCCTTTAATTTTCACAAATTTAGAAAAGTAATCAAAAAGTACTCAAAAGTAATTAGTTACATTACTTTAATAAAGTAATTGAATAATTTACACTACTATTATACATTTTAAACAGGGTAACTTGTAATCTGTAACCTATTACATTTCCAAAGTAACCTTCCCAACACTGCATCTAGTTATTACGACATTATTGAGTGGAGAGAATAATGTGTGTGGCAGCAATGTGTCACCGTTCACTATAGTCCCACACTATTGAACTCAGTAATTTCTCTGGTGGAAATAAAGGATCGCTGTTTGGTTCCTCTGTCATAGTTAATCTAGTGTGTGTAGCCTCCGTGTCTCTGATAAGCACAGCATTTTAAGCTGGTGCACCTCTAATGTAACTTTGTTTTCATTTTGTGCAAGTTGCAACTGTTTCGTTCCATGCAACAGAAACACTCGGTGTAGCGGAGCCTTTATGATTAATTAACCGTGGCGTTTTAAAGCGCGGTTAATCGTGAAACCGGTTAATCCCTGCATCCCTAACCTCAGTTACTTAGGAGACATTCTTGTCTACATCTGCTCTGGCGGTGAAACAACGAAGGACTGATAACAGTCATTTAGGACGGGTCTAAGGTAAGACACTAATCCAGTCTGTGTTGAAATGCTACTGTCAATGAAACTGTCATGGGGGGGGGGCATGTCTGTGTGACGTCACAACAGGCATCTGAGATCGACTCAGTTTGGGAAAGGGGTGAAGATTTTAGTAGTTAAAAAAAAACATATTTATCATTATAGGGTGGTTGTGTACACTGCCAACAGACATTTCAGTTCAAACAACTTGTAAAAGTGCATGTAGCATCCGATGACCCTTTTAAGATAAATCATGGTGCACAAAGACCCCATTAGTCCCTTACCAGGCATTTAATAAACTGGAAAACTGAGTAATCTTAATTAAGATTTTTATTGATGACTTCTAGTTTTGTTGCAAGTGACATGATGAATTTGAGGCTTGAGCGGGATTCAAACTTGTGTCCCTGATGTTTAATGTTTTAAGCAACACATAGCTTATACATGCTTTGATGAAGTCAGTTTACATTTGAACATATCTGTTATGATTCTGAAACAACCTTATTTAATAGAGTAACATGAAATAAACTTGAATAATTGAATAATTGAGGTATTTTTAACAACGTGTCTGTGACAAAAACTATGTAGTCAAAACATTCTACAGAAGTGTACCAGCATACATAATATTAAAATTATGAAAGGATTACAATGTGTTTCTATGGGTTAATATGCCAATTTACAGTCCAGTTCAAATATATGAATAATACAAATACTTCTGAATTAAAAAACACCCATAATTAGGCCTAATTTGTGTTGTGCGCTCACAGTATTAACTAGATTTGTAGGCTTTCACAAGTACTAGAGCACAGGCCCCTCATTATAAAGTGACCTTATATTTTAATATATTGGTAGATAATTGTCTCTTCCAGCAGTAGAGAATCATTCACAATGTACACGCACATCGGCTTCATCGCTGACGAACGATAGAAGTCATGTGAAAGTTTCCCCACAACGGACTGTCTATGAATATCACCTCATCCAGAACTCTCTTCTGTCTTAAAGTTACTCATGGAACAAAACGCTGCAAATGATTCAGTGTGTGAGTGAACTCTCTGAAAGAATCAAACTTAATCACGAATACATTAAAATATTTTTGCAATCCGTTGGCTGATTAGATCAAAAGAGTGTTTAATTAGCTAATCATGGCATCGATAGTTTAAACAGCTATGAAAGCTGAAATATTATAAAGAAAATCGACTCTCAGGTTGATATGCGGTAATCTGCATCATCAGAAAAGGGTTTATCAGTTATATTTTACTCGGTCACAGCAATATTTAAAATAAATACATTAGAAATGAAAAAATAAAACCGAATGAACAACCTTTTTATTTTTGGTGCTGCAAAATTTTTTGCTTATTCAAATATGTTTATGCCAGTAAGGGCGTTACCTGTTTTGGACTCTTGAGTATATATATAACCCAAACTAGGTTACTGATTGCATACATGTAGTTTCTTATGTGCATGTACTGTATATGTATGATCGTTTTCTTCATATTTTGGTCTCTCTGACTGTGGTTGATTATCTGTGTGATTAAATTTTTTTACATTTACAAAGTATATTTATTTTAAATATTGTTTTGATCTTGCATTCCAAAATATTAGTAATGACTTCAAATGAAACAGACATTTACCCTGAGAATGTGTTTCTCTGCTATCCACTCCGGCCGGACTCCTGTATGAAATTGCATCGTCTTACTGTTGTTAAAGTGGTGATGTATGTTTTCATGGTGCTGATGATCCTCACAACAGTTTTTGGGAACCTGCTGATCATCATCTCCATCTCTCACTTCAAACAGCTTCAGTCTCCAACTCATCTGATCGTTCGCTCTCTGGCTGCCAGTGACTGTCTGCTGGGCTCTTTGGTCATGCCGTACAGCATGGTGCGATCTGTTGAAGGCTGCTGGTATCTGGGAGATGTTGTGTGTAAAGTGCATTCTAGTTTGGACATGACTTTCAGCATCTCTTCTTTAATACATCTCAGTTTAATATCTGTCGACAGGTACATGGCCATTTGTGACCCTCTGAGGTACAGAATGAGGGTCACAAATAACATTGTGTCTGTACTGACTACCTTCACATGGCTTTTTTCATTTCTCTACAGCTTTTCTATTGTGTTTTCAGGGGTAAACAAAATTGGCTTGGAGTCGTTCATCATGCAGGTTTACTGTGTGGGAAGTTGTGTTTTGTTTTTTAACAAACAGTGGGGTCTTATATGTTCCCTTCTCACATTCTTTCTTCCCGGGACGATCATGAGCTCTCTGTATATGAAAATCTTCCACGTTGCACGAAAACACGCAAAGGATATGTCAGAAAGAGTGACTGTGATGGCAGCAGGAGGGTTGAAGAGCCAAAGCTCTGCTGAAAGAGAAGGAAAGGCAGCTAAAACTCTGGCCATTGTCATGGGTGTTTTTTATTTCTGCTGGTTGCCTTTTTTTACTGCCACTGCTGTAGATCCTTTCCTCAATTTCGTGACTCCTGGTTATGTTTTTGATGCTTTGGTTTGGTTCGGATACTTTAACTCCACTTGTAACCCACTAATCTATGGTTTCTTGTATCCTCGCTTTCAGAAAGCTTTTAAAATTCTCATATCCACTTATATCTGTGCCTGCAATGACTCAAGCACCTTGATACTTGAATCAGTTTAAATTTGTTCATTAAAAATAAGCATGTTAATGATATTGTAAGAATCTGGCCTGACATGCATTTTCTTTAACTATCTGGATTACTGAAATATTGACAAAACTAAAATAATTATATTTAGTTGTAAAAAATAAAATGCTTTTTACTGCAAATACTGGTTTTTATGTGACATGCAGAAGTTATTTTAGCTTTTAGTTAATATAGGTCATCATTGTTTTTTAAATAATTTATCAATGAAGTTATTTAATGCTTAATGTTGGGTTTACATAACTAAGCATAACTAATATACAACTAATATAACTAACATTACATAACTAATGCATGTTTTTACTATGAACTCTTAATATAAAAAAGTAACATTGTCTTTTCAGAGTTCTTTCTAAAAGTATTCATAAATCACAGTCCTGTCTTATCCATATAAAACTGTATTATTTAGACTACAATGCATGTTTGAGCTGTCCTAACTAAAAGCAATTTGCATTGACATATATTAAAGTAGGTCAGTGCCATTGTTTTATCTCAAGATGCACACCAGAAATAATTTTCAGCCCTGCAATCAACATTGAGTACAGGTTTGTGTATGGCAAATTTATGAAAGCTATTTAATTGTCCTAATTTTGTCCTGGCTTAATCTGAAACGTCTGCAGGTCCTAACCAGGTCCTCTTATGTTTTGTATTATTAAGTGTGCATTTGTCTCCATCTTGTGGACAATATTTGGACAGGGGACAATTTGACTGAGAAAGTGAGGCAATCTGGTTGTCATATTTCTAATATTATAATTCAGAGTTTTTCAGCCTTGCTGCTTGTGACCTACTGTCTAGCAGAGTCTAGCTCTAATCAAACACACCTGAAGCAGCTAATCAAGCTCTTTAGGATCACATGAAAATACACATGCAGGAGTGCTTTAGGTTGGAAGTTTAAACAAAATGTTTCGGTTGTACTTGTACTACTTTACGAAAGGTTTCTTTTTAAGTTTTATGTTTCAAACTGTTTTTTTTTTATTAAAAAAAAATGTTTTACATCATATTTAGGCATAGGCTACTAAATGTAGAACCTATACCTAAGCTGTACGAATGTCAAGTACAAATGCAATTTCAAAACTATTCTCTTTTAAAAGACCAGTAGTGAAAAATGACCAAAGAAACATTGCAATACTCATCATTTATTATTTCAAGATGTATGAGCTTATGCTCATATTCTTCACCATTTATTCAGATATATTCTCAGCTTGTACACGTTGGCATGTCAGGCATTTCTCTTGAACATTGCCAACATGTCTTGGCATCTGCCATACACCCTCACAGCAGAGTAAGAGTGCTCCGATTAGGATTTTTGGAGCCAATCGTCGATCGTCAATAACAGGAAGAATATCTGAGAGCGTGCATAGTGATTCACTTAAGCTGTTTGTGAAATTATGTCTCACAGAAAATTTTCAAAATACTCTGTAAGATATTTAATAAAGAAATATGAATACCTCACCTGTAGCATTATAATAAGTTTACCCACACCGGACAGAGATTGAGACCGTGCTGCTGTATGTCATGCCAACCCTCTCACGGGAGGCGCATCCTCAGTTTATTTTTTGCTTTAAAAAAAACAGCGATGGCAAGGAGTTTCATTGTCCTGGAGAGAGAGAGAGAGAGAGAGAGAGAGAGATCTTAATATAGATATATATAATTATATAATTATTCTTATAATTATTCTTTGCACAATTTTTTGCAAGACATTTTAACAAAATTCAAATTGTGTAATATTTTATTAAATTTAAACACAATTTTATAAAATACATATCTAACATAGACTCAACAAAATTCATTTAATTACTACACAATTTGAATAATTTTATTGAAAAGCTTTGACTCCGCTCTCACTAAGCTAGTAAGATAACTACAATGTAATTAGTTTAATTTTTGTATCTGCTATATATGATCATAAGGCTTACCATTGTTCCAGTGTCATCCCAAGCTAACGTGTACCCAGAGGTAAGAATCTTTACAGGTTGGGGTTGGGGCTGGGGGCGGACTGCCCAATCGGTCCGTTCACTAAACCGCGGTGCCCAGCGCGGCTGCACCAGTTGCACCACCCTAAGGACAGCCCTGCGTTGTCTTTAGCAAGGTAGTTTTTGTGGGTCAGTTGCAGTTAACAGTTTTAGTTGCACGCACTGCTTGTGTATCGTTCCACTGAGTCCGCTCTGGCATTCAAACCGCCAGAAAGAGATTTAACGAAGAGAGATGTGTTTGCCTTAAAGTGTTGTATGTCGTCTGGAGGTGGTTCTTGTTGTTTCCTGCATGAGAGAGAGAGAGATAGACTTAAAGATATTTACACTTGTCAATAAGTTAAAAACTCTGTGAGTGAACTCTCTGAAAGAATCAAACTTAATCACGAATAGCCTACATTAAAATCTTTATGCAATCCATTGGCCGATCAAAAGATCAAAAGAGTGATTAATTCGCGAATCATGGCATCGATAGTTTAAACAAATATGAAAGCTGAAATATTATAAAGAAAATCGACTCTCAGGTCAATATGTGGTAGTCTGCATCATCAGAAAAGGGTTTATCAGTAATATTGTAGGGTCACAGCAGTATTTAACTCTGTGTAAGTAAAAAAAATCAAGATTCAGTTTGGATCTGATGCCTTATAACAAGTTTCAGTCTTGGTCCTGTAGTGGGCCTAACCTTTTTACCTTTTTTATATTTAAATATTAAAACATTTGTTTCAGTTTCATTTAGTTTCATTGTATTTTGGTTTTTGTTTTCATTGTCTCCTGTTATTGTTGTTGTCTTGTTATTAAACTCTTAAAAAGAATGGTTCTTTATTGGCATTGATGTGCTCACAATGTTCTTTATAGTGCAAAAAGGTTCTTTAGATTTTTTAAATGTTCTCCACAATAAGAAAATAATAGTTCTTAGGGAAACGACCGTTGCTAAAGTACACTCACAGTGTGCTGTAAAACTACTGAAAAACCATGATCCCAACCTTTACAGTATCTACATACCGAAAGCTGTCAAGAGCATTCCTGCTTTTAATCATCTTTATGAAGGTTCCACCTGCTCCAGACCAACATACAACACCTGAAATTACATGTGGAATGTGACATTTAATTTAATATCATTTAAATAATAATTTATTCTACAAAACACTTGTGCATGTTGGTCTAACAATATTTTTTAATAAATAACTTACATGTTTTTTTGTGGACAAAACACACGAAGATCTCTCTCCGGGAAGCTACTGAATAATGGACAATATTATTATTTCTGGGAAGTGTAGCCATGCCAGTTGTGTAAAAGCTGTCCCTCACTGTTAAATGTTTGTCGATGTTTAAAGTGTTTCTCAATGAAACACTTTAAACTGGTGGCCCTGCACTATGGCTTCCCAACCCAACCCTGCCACCAACACACCCAAACACAACCTAGATGTCTCCCTTATCTACCACACTAGATTTAACACAAGGAGCATGATTGAGAAAATTAAGATTTTTTTTTTTGGTTTATTTTATTTATAATTCTTTTAATTAATTAATTAATTAATTTATATATTTAAATAGATATTCCTTTAACATACTATAATATATTCTTAACATATTATATTATTATACATTTATACAGTATTTGGTATTGTATTAGTATTTTTTTCATTATCGAATATTTTTGAAATTATCCTTTTCACAAATGCACCTAACATTTTTTTTAATACATACAAACCAATTTCCCTAATAATAATATTGTCCATTATGCACATCTGTGAAAACAAAAGTTAATGCAAGTTATTAGACAATAATAAAGTGTTTCCAATACTTGTACTTGAAACACTTAAACTTAAAACAATAGACTTAACTGTTGAGTATAAAATATAAAAATAAAAATTTGTTTGTCATCTGGTCACTAATATATATATATATTTTTTCCCATTCTCAAGTCATTTTAATCACGTTTCATATTAATGCGCTGCTTTCATTGACGCACTCAAACACAAACATCACTTGCACACTTGTGAACACTGCCCCACGACTTAAATAGCTTCCATGCTGGGTCACTACGTTAGATTCCTCAGCAACGATGAGATAAAACTGCGGTTTTTGAAGTCACCAAACTCACAGCTACATTGTTTGTATGGAGAGACGCACAGACACAGGAAATTCACACATGCAACTTCCATCCTTCTCTCTCTTGACAATTAATTCAAATAAGTTATATAATTCATTCATTCAAATAAATGTGATCTTACCGCACAGTTTGATTTCTGTGTTTGATCTGAAGTGGGCAGAATGCTAGAGCTAACAAGCCATAACTGATGAAAATAACCGTCATTTTTTCCCTTCCAGTTAAACTTTGTTCCAAACATCTTAACTTTTTTAACGTTAACGTTAGTTAGTTTGTAATGTTGCTTTTTGAGCATAAAACATATCAATGCAATATCAAAATAAAATCTGTGCATATACAGTATGAATCACAAGATTCACAGATTTCAAAACCGATGTTCTAAAGCAGCGATTCTCAATCCTGTTCTTCACGTCGCCCTGCTCTGCATCTCTCTCTCTCTCTAGGATCGTCAGATCAGCTCCAACAAACTCTTCTATTTATACACTTATTTTGACAAAGCAATAAGAAGCGTTACACATGGACGCGTGTACGGTTGCAGTAAACTGTCAATGCTGGTCCACTTCGCATTGGGCGGTTCTTTGCCTCCACAATGTGCATTAAGATCATTTAATCATTTAAAATCATGTTTTGTTTTATCTTTGGAAATATAACAGAATAGATAGTTAAGTTAGATAAGTTGATATTTGCTTGTTGCCCATTTTCTTAAAAAACAAAACAAAGTGATACTTACCATTTCCATTACAGTAGCTTCAAAGATCACCTGGACATCTTGGTGATTTATAGAGGATCTGAACCAATCAGTCTATGTGGGCTGTACATGGGATTTTTTTTTTCTGGGAGGGAGGGATGAGGAAATATACCGTAGAACAAAAAAAAAGTGAAAACATTACCATTAAAAATTAACTTGTTGGTATAATCTTATGTGATCATTTTGATAATATTATTAAATATTATTTTCAAGTTGATTAGGAAGAAGGCGTTTTTATGTAAAGCACTTGTTACTAGACAAAACTTTCTATTGTAACTAGAGGGTGTGCCTTATATTCTCCTAATGCCTGTCATCATTCATCTGTGTAACCAACAAATGTCTTCAAGGAAGTGAAAGAATTCATGCCATTAGAACTATTTTAAGTTTCTAAATCAATCACTGTTACTGTCCTGACAACGTGATATCAAAAGTATTCATATGTATTTTTATAATGAACATTTCCTTATTCCTTCTATAGGATAGCTGGTTGTTAAGCAGTCTGATGGCTTGTAGATAGAAGCTGTTCTTCAGTCTGGTTGACTGTGATCAGATGGATCGTAAGCATCTGCCAGATGTTAGTGTGGCAAACAGGTGTTGGGCAGGGTGAGTGCGGTCCTTGATGATGCTGCGAGCCTTTCTCAAGCAGCGAGTCTGATAGATGTCCTGTAAGGCTGGGAGTCCAATGATGAGCTCTGCTGTTCTCACCACTCACTGAAGAGCTTTGCGGTCGAAAGAAGAGCAGTTGCCGTGTCATACAGTGATGCAGTCGGTCAGAATGCTCTCTATAGAGCAGCGGAAGAAATTTGACATGATGTTAGAGGAGATGCCAAACCTCTTCAGTCACAGAGATGTGAATGTAAAGGAACTTGTAGCTCTTAACTGTCTCTACTATCTCTCCATTGATGGGAATGGGAATATATATATATATATAAGTCGTGGGAAGTCGTGGCCTAATGGTTAGAGAGTCGGACTCCCAATCGAAAGGTTGTGAGTTCGAGTCCTGGGCTGGCAGGAATTGTGGGTGGGGGGAGTGCATGTACAGTTCTCTCTCCACCTTCAATACCATGACTTAGGTGCCCTTGAGCAAGGCATCGAACCCCCAACTGCTCCCCGGGCGCCGCAGCATAAATGGCTGCCCACTGCTCTGGGTGTGTGCTCACAGTGTGTGTGTGTGTTCACTGCTCTGTGTGTGTGCATTTCGGATGGGTTAAATGCAGAGCACAAATTCTGAGTATGGGTCACCATACTTGGCTGAATGTCACTTCACTTTTATATATATATGTTGTAATCCAAATCTACAGAATACATTTGATTGAGGAACAGACCCAAAATAAAATATTTTTCAGCAATCTTCATCTCCTTCCTCAACAGCAACCGTAAGTTTCAAAACCAGCACCGATGTGCTTGTTACAAATTTTAAAATATCTCCTTACTGAATCTTTACAACAGGTTTACAGCAGTGAAATAAAATGCTCATTGGCTCTCGTCTGTGTCATCACATTTCTCACTGCTTATCAGTTTTAGTAATGAAGTGTCTACAGTAATTTCAGTTGCTGATGAACATTCCTTAAGTCCAGATGATCTAATTTTTCTCTTTAACTCTTTCTGTTCAGATATCCTGGATTCTATAGCTCCCCTGAAATATAAATGTCCAAAATTTAAATCACAACCATGGCTCGATGACTCCATTCATTTGCTTAGACAGATTTGTCAGAAAGTAGAGCGGTGATGGAAAAAAGGTCATCTTGTCTCTTTTGACATTTTTAAAGAATCCCTGGTGAACTTTCAGAAGGCAGCAAAAATAGCTAGCTAAATACTTTTCTGATATTATAAATTTACATTCTCATACCCCTAAAATAGTATTTAGCACTATAAATTCAGTAATTAATCCTTGCATCTCATCAGATGCATCTCATCATATCATCAGATATTTGTTTGCTGGCATTCGATCTTCATTTGTTCCTTTTTGTTCTAGTTCTTTGGTTAACTTTTCAGTTTATTTAGCTACCTTGTGCAGCTTTCACAGCCGGTGCCGAGAATTTTCAACTTCAACTTATGATGCTGTTCCCTCTTTCTTAAGGGTTTTTTGATACAATTGGTCCTAGTATTCAAGTAATTATTAATTCTTGCTTAGTTTCTGGCACTGTCCCTGTGTTTTTGAAGCATGCAGTTGTCCAGCCATTTCTGCTACTTATATTGGGATTTAGGATATTTCTCAATCACTTTGCATGTTCTACACTTGACTTATATCAGTGTGCTGTTAGCGCCTTCCCTGAAACTACATTATTATTTAGAAGTACGTTTGTTCAGTCACACACTTGATCAGGAAGTAATACTAATTAATTGTCTGGGAAAAACTCTCAGATTTAATGAAACTGTTTTTGCTTTCGAAGTGATTTGCAAGAAAACAAAGCTGCAGAACAGGTCTGTGACACTTGGAGAAGGATGTCTATTTGCACTCCCATTTACAGTATCTCACTGGCAACACTGTGGCAGATAAGGATATCATTTTGTCTGTATAACAAGATATCTTTGAACCTCATTTAACACAAAACAACATCCCATAAATTCTTTGTTGTTAGCCAGAATACTTGAAGCCTGTAAAAAAGGCACCTTATGTATTTGTTGTCAGGTGTGTGTGTGTGTGTGTGTTGTCAGGTATCTATTGGGGCATCCTAAATCACGTACTGTCTGAGTGAGCGGGTACTAGTATTTGAACTTATTTTGTGACCATTAAAAAAAGTATGTTCTATATAGTATGAATATGGGTACCATGGATGAATTTCGGATATACTAACTCGCCATGTTGTTACTATCGCGTGACCTTCCATCGTCAGTTGTGTCGCTTCACTGCCATTCATCAATCCTCTCCCGAGGCCTCATGGTATAGTGAACTGTCCATCGTTTGCTCACTTCAAAATCCCGGTGAAAGTAGCAGGTCATCCAGGTAGTTTTCATTTACAGTAGAGAAGTATTAAATTTTGAATACAGTGTCTTCAGTTCCTGTCTCCTTGGTTACTGATTATGCTTTTGTTTGTATCCTAGGTTACTGAGACCCCTGACTTAGGAAAACAGATCTTATTTTCTCTAATACTTTTTGAGGACTGCTTACTTCCACTCAGAACAAAATAATAATATTTATATGAAATGAAATGAAATGAAAATTCACCCTTTTTATTTTGTAAATGCATGTTTTAAATATAATTGTGAAAGTTTCATCCATATCCCCAAAAATTTAAACCTTGTAATGTGAAGCAAAAATTTAAAATTTTTAAGTGAAAACTACAGATGCTACACATTTTGTCATTGCAACTTTAATTACACTGAATGCTCAGGCATGTGCCTGAGACACTGATATATTTGCTACACAAAATAAATGCAATATAGCTAGATCTAAATTCGGATAATTTATACAATCATTATAAATGTTAAATCTTTAAGGCATGGCATAACAATATGACTTTCTGTAAAGCTGGTTTGAAACTATGTATAGTGAAATAATTAATTTGATTTGACTATTTAATATAAGTTAGTAACTAACAAAATTCTTTAGAAAATGAAATCATTAGTGCCTTTGGAACTACTTTGAGTTTTCCAGTCACTCCTGTTTCAAGGAATCTTTGCATTCTACATTCTTTCAATTGCAAAATAATGAATGTCATTACAATCATTTTGAGTTTCTCAATGACTTTGCATGCTTCCTTGTAAAAAACAAAAAAAATTATATTAAAAAATAAAACCAAAACCAACCAAGCATGTTGTACAGTACATACAGTACTTGCCATTGATCAGTGTGCTGTCAGAGACTTCCTTGAAATTATCATTATTTGGATGTGCTTTTGATCAGTCACACACTTAATCAGGAAGTAACACTAATAATTTGACTGTATTGTGACTGTTGCATTTGAATGAATCTGTTATTGAATTGGTAGTGATTTACATATATAATGCTATCCTTTCTTTGCTGAACTGGTCTTTAATACCCGGAAAAGGCTATCTGTTAGCTTTCACATTTATCTCAGATGCTGTGGCAAATATGACATCGTTTTGTCAGTAAACAGATACCCAATATATTGCAAAAACAACATCTCACATTTTCAAGTTCTCTGCGCACTCCAAAGATCAGAAAATGTATAAAACTAAATTACTATTAAAAAACAAAGTTTCACATCGCTGCAGTTTTCTTCCGTCATGGAGAAAGAGGCATTTTGCAGCCAAATGGCTTACTACAGCATCTACCAGCACAGGTAACTGTCCAATCCTTGGCCCTTTGATTTAGCACACATGCTTTGACACATTGAACTGTGGTGCTTTCATGGAAGCTGTGGGTGTGAATCAGGTGTAAAACTTTCCTACAAGTAACATGTTGGCTATAAATCTGATCTTAAAACTTTGTTTAATTTGTGTTTTTGTCCACTTTGAGCCATTTAGTTGTAGTTTTTTTTTTTTTTTTGAAATGTTGATTTTGGTATTTTATTTTATAGGATAGTGGATGTAAATCAGAAAAGTTAAGTGAGAATTAGAATGGCATCAGCCATTTTTCATAGCCAATTTACTATGACAAAAAGTTTTACATTTAAATTAAAAATTAAATCAAATGAATAGTGTAAAATTGTAATGTATCTGTCACGATCGGAGACCCAGGGAAACACAGGAGACAGAAGATCCAAGTGCAGTGTGAGTTTAATAGGGTAATCCAAAATCAGAACTAAAACAAGCAGGTGTTATAACCAAATATCAGTCCAAACAAACAAACAGGGAACAAGAAACTAGGACACAAGGAACGTAAGGACTCCATGAAAACAATTGGACCAGATTAAATATGCAGGGTAATGACTATCAAGTGAAGACACCTGAGTGCAATTAACAGGAGTGCAATTACTGTGATGAAGGGACAAGGCTTTGTGGGAATTGTAGTGCCTGCGGTGAGGTGCCTATGGGGAAGTGAGACTACTAGTGGACACCCAGGGAAACAGAGACCAGACACTGTGACAGTATCATAAAACACATTTTATTTCATGCTTTCTTACAGCTAAATAAAACTGTTATTAAAAACATAATGTACATGTATATATTAGACTGATGAAGCCAGTTTATTGGGTATTACTGAGGGTACATTTAGAAGGAAATGAAAAGAAAAGACCAGAGTGATTCACATCTCAGAACTTCATGCCTTTCTGACATCTGAACATGCCGACGGCTGTTACCAGAAATACTCTTTTCCCTACAGCAACATCAAAGTGGTCAAACCTGACGTGTGTTCGGTTTCATTCTGACTTGATAAAAAAAAAAAAAAAAAACATTTTCAAAATTAAATAGAGCAGCCCACAGGGACGATTGAAAGATACAACTACAAATAACTTAAGTACAACTTTCAAATCGAACAAATTTATATTTGTATTTTTGTTCAGAAATGTAATTTTTATGAGTTTCAAATGAAGATAAGCTGCTGAATTGATGATTTTACTACATTTCCCTGGCATGATCATTACTGTGTAAAGATGTATGAAGGTCAAGTTTCAATTATGTGTCAGTTTATTCTTTCTCCTCTCACGCTCGTTCAAAAAGTGTGCTGAATTTAAAGTGATCCACCGCCATCTGATCATTTGACTTTCGCATTTTTTTCTGGTTTACAAGGTGGCTAATACATACCACCTCACTCATATGCTTTTGTTCAATTCCTGTGACAGGTAAGTTTGGGGCGGGGTTAGGTGTGGTCCTTCATACGAATTTATACAAATTTGCCAGCTCACAAAATAGGCCTACGTACGATTTTTCACAAATCCTATGAATTCATACGAATGAGGTCATGCAAATTACGTATGAATTAGCCAACTAATCACAGCAAAAAAACATATTTTTTTTTAATTTAACTGATTATAAATGAATGTATCTAATGGACTTTAGATATGGCAATCTTTCTTTGTCAACTAAAAAAGTGTGTTTCAGTGCTTCACAATATTGTCTGTTTATTCTAAGCACACGTGCGTCTGCCGCTTTCTCGAGCTCATTATGGGCATGATGGATGGATACTGATTGACTGTCAATGTTTGTATCGTTCATCAAAGAAAAAAATAGTTCTTCCAACAATATCGTTTCTCTGTGCCTTCATCGTTATAGTTGTAGTGTGGACTCTGCTATTCTATTATATTGAGAACAATTTTTAGAACTATATCTTTATCGTTATCTTTATAGTTATCGTGCTTCATGTGAACCGGCCTTAATTCTCCTTTTGTTGGCACTGTGTGTCTCATACTTTGATATAAAACTGTTACAGCTTGCCTCACTATTGGATTATGATATGTAATGAAGTTTTTACAACATGCTAAGGTTTGGGCTTTTCTAGAAATATTCTCTGTTAGAAGGCCAGTATTAAATAGTGAAAAAAAGAACACAAACACATTGCAATGTTCATAATTTATTCAATGGAAATAAACAACATTTATTTTCCATGTGAATGAACATTTTAAATAATTCAATGAGATCAGATCAATCAGTTTGTGACTTGACTCAAAAGTGATGGTCTCATGACACTGAGCGATGCAGTGAGCTGCAGGGGACTGTCATGTTCCTGGTAAGAGAGAGAGAGAGAGAGATAAATATTTTGATATAGATCTTGGTAGTTATTGACCATTTTGTTTCTGTAATTATGATCTATTTTATGTTATTCATTGTGATGATTCTCATGATTGTGTGCCAACATTGACACTCTAACACATTTAGAGTTAATACCTTCATTTGGTATTTTCTATACATAAAAATTTGAATATCATAGAAAATGTATTTATTTTAGTAATTAAATAAAAAAAATTTATATTCTAGATTCATTGCACACAAACTGAAATATTTCAAGAGGTTTTTTGTATTTTAATTCTGATTCTAATTCTGAATTACAGCTCAGGAAAATAAAAAATTCTGTATCTTTAATTAGAATATCCCAGTTTGAGTATAAATACTGGGTAACACTTGGGCTACTTTAGAACATGCAACCACAAGAATGGGAAAGACTACTGACTTGACAGTTGTCAAGATGACAATCATCAACACCCTCCACAAAGAGGGAAAGCCACAGAAGGTCATTGCTGAAATGGCTGGCTGTTCACAGAGTGCTGTATCAAAATATATTCATAGAAAGTTTACTGGAAGAAAAAAGTGTGGTAGAAAAAGGTGCACAAGCAACAGGGATGACCACAGCCTTGGGAAGATTGTCAGGAAAAGCCGATTCAAGAACATGGGAGAGCTTCACAAGGAGTGGACTGAAGCCGGAGTCAGCACATCAAGAGTCACCACGCTCAGACATTATTACTGAGGGTACATTTAGAAGGAAATGAAAAGAAAAGACCAGAGTGATTCACATCTCAGAACTTCATGCCTTTCTGACATCTGAACATGCCGGCGGCTGTTACCAGAAATACTCTTTTCCCTACAGCGACATCAAAGTGGTCAAACCTGACGTGTGTTCGGTTTCATTCTGACTTGATAAAAAAAAAAAAAATTTTCAAAAATAAATAGAGCAGCCCACAGGGACGAATGAAAGATACAACTACAAGTCACCACACTCAGACATCTTCAGGAAAAGGGCTACAGCTGTCACATTCCTAGAACCAAACAACTCCTGAACCAGAAAAAAAATGTCAGAAGCATTTCACCTAAGGAGAAAAGGAACTGGACTGTTTCTCAGTGGTCCACAGTCCTCTTTTCAGATGAAAGTAAATTTAGCATTTCATTTGGGCATTAAGGTCTGGGGGAAGACTGGAGAGGCACAGAATCCAAAGTCCAGTGTGAAGTTTCTGAAGTAAGTGATGATTTGGGGTGCCGTGACGTCTGCTGCTGGTTCATTGTGTTTTATCAAGTCCAAAGTCAATGCAGCCATCTACCAGCAGATTTTGGAACACTTTATGCTTCCATCTGGTGAAAAGCTTTATGGAGATGCAGATTTCATTTTGCAGCAGGTCTTTAGCACCAACTTCCAAGTGGTTTGATGACCATGATATTACTGTGCTTGATTGGCCAGCCATCTCACCTGACCTGAACCTTACAGAGAATCTATGGGGTATTGTGAAGAGGAAGATAAGTAACAACTGCCAAACAATACAGAGGAGGGGAAGGCCGCTATCAAAGGAACCTGGGCTTCAATAACGCCTCAGCAGTGCCACAGGCTGATCACCTCCATGCCAAGCTTCATCAAAGCATTAATTTGTGCAAAAGGAGCCGCAACCAATTATTGAGCGCATGATTAAACCTGGTTTGGAGATCTTTTTTGATTAATCTTTAAGAAAATATTCAATTTTTTTGAGATACAGCTTAGTGAAAAAAAAATCAGTAAGTCATAACCATTAGAATTAAAACAAAAAAACTCTTGAAATATTTCAGTTTGTGTGCAATGAATCTAGAATATAAGAATTGAATTACATTAAATTACAAAAAATAAAGAACTTTTCAATGATATTCTAATTTTTGGAGATGCACCTGTATTGATTCATCTAGATTTCACGCATTTTAACAAGGTTGAAGTTTAATCGGTTTTCACGCCAAATGAACACTATCAGAACAATTTGTGAACAGTTGAAGTGGTATTAAAAAAAATAAAAATTACTAAAAAAGTTCTGTCCCAAAAAAGACGTAATAATTTAAATAATATTTTAACAAAAATTTCCTTACCAAAGCAAGATTATGCTGCACAGACTTTATGTAGATTCCACATGCTCCAGCATACGCTTAAATTACAGTTATAATGTGTCATTTTGATAATTTCATCTACTTTATAAATTATCAATTATCGTGCAAACAAACAACTTACAAGGTTTTGTTGTGGGCAAAACACAAGATCTCTCTTGGGTAGTTGCCAAACAATGGACAATATTATGAGAAGTGTAAATTTAACCCCTCTCTCCCGGGTCCTCGCCGTCGCACCTCGCCCTTGCTCCGAGTGGGCCTCAAACCCAGGTTTCCGGGATGGGAGGCGGACACACTAACAAGGAGGTTAAATGACTGCAGCCAATAGCGTCTGTCGCTAGTGCGTCTCTTCAGATTGCGGAGTGAGGTTTACCTGCACAGCACCTTGCTGGCCTCATAAACATGCCAATTATTTGTCACTGACAAAAGTTTGTAAATGTTTTGAAATGCTTCTCAATCCTGCCCCGTCTGCCCGGTCCTGTGGTTTTCCCACCCAATCTTGTTAGTTTATTTACTTCAAATAAAATTAAGATTTCATTTAATGCCTTTATTTTATGTTATTTATTTATTTATTTATTTTTAATTAGAAAATATAAAAACAGTAAATTCATGAGATGTGTTTAATAATAAAAAAATTATATCACATTGTAAACCTTCCAATGGGTTTGTTGCTGTGAAAACAGCAATATATAGTCCAACACATTTCCCAGAGACTGAATAAATAGGAGTTCCACTATCTCCATTTTTGCCTGCTTTACAAATAACAAATTCATTGGCCAACATTTGCTTTTTCATATTAGAATTTGGTGCTATCTTATAAAAGTACTTTCTTACAAAACACCCTGACTCTAATCTATCAAAATATAGCATCTTATTTTCAGGCAACTTGCCTATTTCTGATTTTTTATATTTTGAAATGGGTTGACACATCCTTGTAATTCAATGAAAGGGAATATCATGGTTGAACGGTATGGGAAGGTTTTCTGGGAAGACTATATGGCCATTATATGCTCTTCAAGCACCACCAGTGTTGCGATGGCAGCCACAGGACAATGGCACCAGTGCGTTCAACACACTAGCTCCAGGTTGTTGACAGTATAGTGTCCACATCACTATACTGGGGCAGACCATGGGGTGAGCACCCCCTACTGTCCTCACTAACACCTCTTCCAACACCAACCTAGTTTTCCCAGGCTCAACCCTGCTTAGCTTCAGTGGGAAACCAGTCTTTGGCTGCAGGGTGATATGGCTGTGGATAGAACAAAAAGATTAATTAATTTTTATTTTTATTTTTAATTCATCCCCATAATGAGTTTTTTTTCTGTTAATCAATAATGATAGCTTTTCATACATTTTTCTAATAAAATTGTCCATTGTATATATTAGGTCTGAGAAACAAAACATACTTTGTTATTAGTCCATACTGAAGTATTGCCAATACATAAGATGTATAATAATGTTCTGAAGTGCTGAAGGTGTGCAGTTCGTGAAGTAACCACAACGTGGCGCTGTAAATCTGTGAGTGAGTCAGATTCTCATTCACAGCTTTTTCATGCACGCTCTCGTGACTGTAGCATCTCTGCATTTACTCCCATGTGCGTGCAAGTGACGCTTATGAAAGCACCTGTTTTTCATTAGAGCGGTAATCCAACTCCAGTGCCTCTTAAGGAAGCAGAGGAGAGATAGAGGTGAAAGGGTGAGTGATGCTAGAACTGGGGGATGCAAACACTGTGGTTAAAGTGCATATTTGGTGGAAGTGTGTTTCTGCTTAAAGACCAGATCAGAATCTAATTGTTTGTTATTTAAGGCAAACAAACCGGCGCACATGTATCTTGATGGCGGTGCAGGTTTAGGTTTGAGGAAAAATACATCATCTGGACGGAGGAGTGTATGAAAAATACACTCAGGTCTTTGTCGTTTCACATAAGCATCATGCCTGACACGTGGTGTGCAAACCACAGATGATTCCATTGTGAAAACCACCGTCCTCCAACCAGATTTACAGCTATTTCTGACCAATGCGAGATGGTAAATTATGCAGACTGTCCAAATGGTCGCCAGTGGCTGTTTGCAGGGCCTGTTCACTCTCTTTGCCATCCACAGAGGGAGCAGTGTGTGTTCGTGGAAAGAGAAACCTTACGCTGACCCGTGGAACATGCTTCACCAATTAGCAGCCTTACTACGGGATCAATTGGAATTGAAAACATTCATTGACGAGACTGCCATGCATCACAATGGTCCATTCACGAAAGCCCCGGCTGCTGCCTTTTTCTCCTTCATTCATTCTTTCCATTTTTTAAGAATGCAACTAGAACCTGACCTTTCCCTCGCACGCAGCTTAGGCCCGCTTTATGAGTCAGGCTCGGGTTTGGAAAGGTTGGAAGCTTGTCGCTGGTGCAGTCCACCCTGGTTTTGCACCTGAGATGCCATTTGGTCAGTGACAATGTACTCTGGCTGAAAAAAACAAAAACAAAAAAAACACAACATGCCGGGTGGGTTTGAGCATATGTTTGATTAATACATAGTAAAAGTCAGCTGCTTGACATTTAAAGACCCATGAAATCAGATTTAGAGTTTTGTGGCTGTTATTCCACAACTGTTAGCTTTGAGCTTTTTAAAGTCTTTGTCTTCTGGAAAAACAAACCCTAAATATTGTAGATTCATCCTGAACTTTATAGATGTTGTCCCTATACTGTTGATAGCACCAGTGGAATATGCAAATCACGTTCATGGTTGTGACGTAGCTTAAGCCTTAATGGCATGCTTTGTCCAACCCAAACTTCCTGATTCTATAGAAAATATGTTAAGACATGAAAAACAAGTGTCTTTAAAGGTGCTGTGACTGATTTCAGTTGTTTTGATGACTTCTGTCGTCTTGCTAACTTCAAACGCACACTTTGTTGGAAACCAGACCGTCAATCAAATAACATGGTTAAATTAAATCTCTAGCAAATCTCCATTTTTTTATACTAAACAATTTAATGTGATGCCTAATTTCTCTTGTATCATTTAAACTGATTGATTTTAGTTTTTAGTGTATTTAAACAGAGTAGCATAGAATCAACATAACATGAAAATAATTGTTTGCGTCGGTCAGAATTTTGTTGTGCATCCTTAGTTTACTGTCAGTCTGAATAAAGCCTCAGATGTGACAAAGTTTTTTTTTTTTTTTAGGGCATCTGGCAGATTGCCTAAGAAATGGTGATAGAGAATGTTTATAATGTATATAGATACAAGTACGAGTTTAGATGGTCTCTGTGTCCTTGTGTTGACCCTCTATAAATGGCCTTTCTGTTTCCATAATTAATTGTTCATTTGTAAGGGTGGGACCTTTGTCGGTTCATTAAAGAGGCAAACCCATATCTCAGCTTGTAGATCTTTCCATCGGAGCTTATGAAACCGTTACTGAGGCCAGGTGTATCTTAAAAAAACAGTCACACACACATACAAGCATTCACACACGTCACCGTCTCCCTCCCCTACATGCACACAAACACACACATGCACAGATTCAGGAAAAAAGAAGAAATCCAAGGGCCGCATGTATTTTCAATTAACTCCATCCGCTCGTGGATCTTAACTTTCCATCAAAATCAGCCAAGTCCCATAGCCTCCGCTGGCATGCACCATCTGATATAAATATAACTTTGCAGCTTGTCAGCTTAGAAAGCCATAAATATGACTTGTACGCAAAGGCCAACCATACCTTTCTCATCGCCCAGTTAAGATATAGAGCAGCTCTGAAAAAGCATATCACATGTTGAATTATCACAGCTACTGTTTAGCAACTTACAGTACAGAGAGGAGCCGCTAACGTTTTATATCTCTGTGGCCTAGAAACATGAACGATATGGAAGAACAGGCCCATATGTTTTGATAGAAATAATCTGCCAGATAGATTGCGGTTTCTCCCTTCTGTAGATGAGCTAGGCACAAGTTGAGTGTGCTAAAGATAAATATAAGTAAATGTATTTTGCGATCTGACAGCCGCTTGTGAGGCATAAAAAGTCAAGCTTCTAGTTTATCAACAGATGTGCTGCACTGGATGTCGTCTAAACACAAAAACAGTCCTGGGTGTTAACAGGGAGTGATATTATTTCAGCTGACTCGCTATGTCTGCCAGAATTGTCATCAAGGGTTGTGTGATTAATTCAGACTTGGTCTCAGCCCACAGTTTGATGCTAATTGCACACAAAAATATCAAGAGCTGGTTGAATTTGTCAGTTCCGCTCTGTGTTTTCAAGGTTACAGGTTGATACAATGAGCACTTTTTACAACAAACACATTTTCCAGGCTGGTGGCATTTAATCTTTGTTTAGAAGTTTTTAAGGCTCTTAACAAGTAAATAAAGTTTTAAGCAGAAGACTGATTATAATAAATGTTTCTTAAGAGGCACATCAGCATTCGAATGATTTCTGAAGGATCATGTGACAGTGAAGACTCGAATAATGGCTGCTGAAAATTAAGCTTTGCATCACAGCAATAAAGTACATTTTAAAATATATTCAAATAGAAAACATTTATTTTAAATTCTAATAATATTTTACATTATTACTATTTTTACCGTATTTTTTATCAAATAAATGCAGCCCTGGTGAGCATAAGAGACTTATTTAAAAAACATTTGAAAAAAATCTTCCTTTGGCCAGACCAGACTTTACCCCAATAGTCAGAAGTCTCGTTACATGTGCAAACAATGAAAATAAACAGCATGCCCCTACTCAGTAAGTCATAGCTTTTAACCAAACAGCCCTGTCATTTTTGTTTTGTGGCACCTGTAATAAAGCCTAGTGCATTTAGGTCCACTAAAAGGCTGCTTGGTTCGTTTTCAGGCCCTATGCCCACTGAGGAGCCCTGGCAGTGCTGCAAGCTTGGACATTTATGCTGTTAGTGCACCAGGTGAGAAATAAGGCAGAAAAGGCTAGACATTTATGCCAGCGACTCGTGAAAGGATGTCATTTTGCCTCATGCTAATTTCCACGGCATTCACTAGTATCAGCTGAGGCAATATTAGTGTTATGCTAGAGGAGAGACATACTGAAAATGTCGAAAAGGTCTTGCAAAACTCTTACGGGATTACCTTACAGACACTTTCCACGGGTGAGAGGCGCTGAATGGGAGCATTGTACAATGGGACTCAACCCAGGAAAGTAAACTTTGTCAGGACCCAGTTCATTAGCACCTAGGTTTATGGTTGAATCATGTCATTTAGACCTGACTTACAGGGGAAGCCCCGCTTGAGTATATACACGTATATATTCACGATGGCCCATACCCTACAGGGGATTTCCAGTGCAAATCGTTCCAAAGTGTACGAAACTCTCAACAGGCGTTTGGAGAGTTACTCTGTATCAGTAAGTGAAAGATCATGTTTAGTGAGTGTTAAGCTCTTCCTATGACATGACATTGTGCTTTTATGCCCCCCCCCCCAGTTTTCCCAATGCAAACACACAGAGTTTCCTCTCTCTCTCTTTTATATAACAGTAAACTAGAAATGCCCCGAACAAGGGATAACCCTCTGTTGGCCACGACTGGAAAAAAAGAGCACTCTTTTTGGGACGACGGAGTGAATGAGAGATGGTAAGATTAAAGGGAAGCTTGTTTGCACCTGTTTTCCGACTTCTGAAGAGCAAATGTTCAGAAGTCAGAGTTTCCACTTTGACTTTTCCATTCGCTTATTCATTTACATTTTGCATTTCTAACTTTACTCAAAACTGGAGTGGACAGACGTCAAAGGCAACCTCATATTTACGTGTCAATCCTATAATCTGCTTTTAAAACGAGCATAATTATGTGTATGAGAGCTCCCTCACTGGGTGTACGTTTCCAAAACCAGTAATTCTTGGACTTCAACTATCGTGTGGGCAGGTAGATGCGTCGAGTCTCCTGAATGCTTTGGAATAACGCTGTGGAGGCCAATACCTAATGTAATCTTAAATTTGAGTTTATAAAGTTACTTAGAAATAGCAAATCTGATCTGAGTTTGAAATAAGAATTACGGAACAGGATGATTTGTATTAAGAGTAGCATGATAGGCCAAGACTTTTACCCATTAGAAGACATGTATAAAAGTCAAATGTGCCACTGTATATGTTTTGTTAGGTTCATGGTTGTCTAATTTATTATTATTGCTTTTTTATGTATTATTTGTTACATGTGTGGTCTTTGGACTTTTATTGTGAAGTGAATTATTTGTTTTTCTTGCTCTCTGTGTTCACTTCCTGAGTGCCTTGTGGCTTGTTTGATGTCATGGTAACCCTTGTTAGTTGTCATGGTAATAAATGAGTAGGACCTGTTCCTTGTTTGTCCTTTGTTCTCCTGTGTGTTTGTAGCCCTTGTGTTTCTCTTGTCTTTGTTAGTTGTTAAATGTAATGGGGCAGTTCTGCTTGTGTTTTTTTCCTTGTACTTCATTGTTTGTTCCTTTAGTCTTTCTATTAAAAATCATGCATTTAGATCCACACCTCAGCCCACTTACTCCCACTTCTTGCACATTACATTATTTATTTAATATTTTAATAAAAGAAATATATAATAAATTGTAATTTATTTTTATTTTTATCATTGAAATACATTTATATTTTCAATATTCATTTTAGTTTAGTTACAGTTTTAGTAATTTTGTTGGATGTTTGTTTTTAATTTGCTGTTTTTTTTTGTCTGTATATATTATATACATTTTTATTTGAGTTTTGTTATTTTACATCAAATTAAACTAAATGAAAAGGATGTTCTTTGACAACTAGCTAACGAAAGTAAAAAAAAAAAAAAAAAAAATTCTTTCAAGTATTTTTATTGTTTTTAGTTATTGATAGAAAGGGTAAGATACTGCTATCCATAAAGTTTCATAGTTACAGCTCATAGGTAGGGCAAAATCAGATTTGTCCTCTAATCTTTCCCAGGATAAAGAACATAGAACGGCTTTGTTGTAAATATCTTTTTCATGACTTGAATCATTCAACAGGACCTCTGCGTTCCTTCCAAAGATCTGCTGAAAACTAGACTATCCTTTTTGTATGCTTCAAAACATGCAAGGTCTCCCATATCCGGCTATCATATTTCTTTTTTTAACGTTGACGAATTTGGAGCGTGCAACTTGATCGTTCTGGATCGAGTTGTGAGCTGTGAGACTTTTTATATACGATGAATCCAATGGGAACCTGCTGTAAAATCACTCAAAATGACCAGTCTGTCTATTGCTGTTGATTTTTTTCCCTCTTCTGGTTTGACAAAAATGCCATGTTGAGCAAAACTTTTTTTTTTTTTGTATCGTCTGGGGCGACCTATTTGTACATGCTTAAACAAATTAGAGGAGCAGCTGTGCAACTCTGGCCTATCCATGCTGGTGTTGTGCGATTAAAAATATGCTCTGGTAAAAGCCAGTCTTTCTTCTCCCAAAATATATGGCTGTTTCTCTGGCTCTGAGGTCCAAACCGTATTTACAATCAGCGTTCCCTTCACTCGGACCCTAGAGAGAGGAAGGAAAAGAAAGAGTTGAAGAACGAAAGAGGGAGAGAGACCACCTATGCAGATGTTTTCCAGACATGGAACATGCTGGATGCCAAGAAGCACCTGTTGAATTGCAGATGTGTTTTTTTTTTCATTTCCTTAGATATAATTGGGCAACACACATTGGCTTTTACAAAACAGGGTGTATAAACATCGCATGCGTAAAGGAAATAACCTCAAACATGGTTTATGAAAATTCTGAAGACGATAT